>NC_092730.1:21364138-21379138 GCF_047496885.1 Scyliorhinus torazame | reverse complement strand
TGTGCGAGTGTGAGTGTGTGTGCGAGAGTGAGTGTGTGTGCGAGTGTGAGTGTGAGTGTGTGTGCGAGTGTGAGTGTGTGTGCGAGTGTGAGTGTGAGTGTGAGTGTGTGTGCGAGAGTGAGTGTGTGTGCGAGAGTGAGTGTGTGTGTGAGTGTGTGTGCGAGTGTGAGTGTGTGTGCGAGAGTGAGTGTGAGTGTGTGCGCGAGTGTGAGTGTGTGTGCGAGAGTGAGTGTGTGTGCGAGTGTGTGTGAGTGTGTGTGCGAGAGTGAGTGTGAGTGTGTGTGCGAGGGTGAGTGTGTGTGCGAGTGTGAGTGTGTGTGCGAGTGTGAGTGTGTTCGAGTATGAGTGTGAGTGTGTGCGAGAGTGAGTGTGTGTGCGAGAGTGTGTGTGTGCGAGTGTGTGTGCGAGTGTGAGTGTGTGTGCGAGAGTGAGTGTGTGTGCGAGAGTGAGTGTGTGTGCGAGTGTGAGTGTGAGTGTGAGTGTGTGTGCGAGTGTGAGTGTGTGTGCGAGAGTGAGTGTGTGTGTGAGTGTGAGTGTGTGTGCGAGTGTGAGTGTGTGTGCGAGAGTGAGTGTGTGTGCGAGTGTGAGTGTGTGTGCGAGTGTGAGTGTGAGTGTGTGTGTGAGTGTGAGTGTGAGTGTGTGTGCGAGTGTGAGTGTGTGTGCGAGTGTGAGTGTGAGTGTGTGTGTGAGTGTGTGTGCGAGAGTGAGTGTGTGTGCGAGAGTGAGTGTGTGTGCGAGTGTGAGTGTGTGTGCGAGTGTGACGCACACTCACCTTGGAGCAGACTCGGCGGTTCCGTCGTGTCCACACCACGATTATTTTGTCGGGTTGCCTGTGGGGAGAAGGAGATGCTCGTTAGTCCTCGTGTCAAACACGCTGCGCACCGCTGGAGCCCGAATACATGCTGAGCGGTGTCCCCGCCACAGGGGAGGTCCCCAGCTGTACCACTAACGCTTAAATGCCCCTCCTTCCCCAGTACGCCTCCCACACCCCGCCCCTTCCACGCAGATCCACCATCTTCACGCCACCCATCCCGAGACAGACCTCCATCAGGGGCGTCCCAGAGTGCTTTACTGTCGATGAGGTCCCGTCACAAATCACAGCTGTCACCTGGGAAAGGCCGCAGTGGCCATTTTGTGCACAGTCAGATCCCACAGCCAGAACATTGATACTGAACAAGCACGCCCGTCAGTGAGGTCGGGCTCAGAGTTAATATTCGGCCCAAGACACCAGAGGAACCGCCCCCTGCTCGTCCCACTGCCCGTCCCCACACGTGTCCTTGCACCACACCCTATGACCGTGCAGCACTCCCTCAGTACTGACCCTATGACCGTGCAGCACTCCCTCAGCACTGACCCTCTGACAGTGCGGCACTCCCTCAGTACTGACCCTCTGACAGTGCAGCACTCCCTCAGTACCGACCCTCTGACAGTGCAGCACTCCCTCAGTACTGACCCTCTGACAGTGCAGCGCTCCCTCAGTACTGACCCTCTGACAGTGCAGCACTCCCTCAGTACTGACCCTCTGACAGTGCGGCGCTCCCTGAGTACTGACCCTCTGACAGTGCAGCACTCCCTCAGTACTGACCCTCTGACAGTGCAGCGCTCCCTCAGTACTGACCCTCTGACAGTGCGGCACTCCCTCAGTACTGACCCTCTGACAGTGCGGCGCTCCCTCAGTACTGACCCTCTGACAGTGCGGCACTCCCTCAGTACTGACCCTCTGACAGTGCGGCACTCCCTCAGTACTGACCCTCTGACAGTGCAGCACTCCCTCAGTACTGACCCTCTGACAGTGCAGCACTCCCTCAGTACTGACCCTCTGACAATGCAGCACTCTCTCAGTACTGACCCTCTGACTGTGCAGCGCTCCCTCAGTACTGACCCTCTGACAGTGCAGCACTCCCTCAGTACTGACCCTCTGACAGTGCGGCACTCCCTCAGTACTGACCCTCTGACAGTGCGGCACTCCCTCAGTACTGACCCTCTGTCAGTGCGGCACTCCCTCAGTACTGACCCTCTGATAGTGCAGCACTCCCTCAGTACTGACCCTCTGACAGTGCGGCACTCCCTCAGTACTGACCCTCTGACAGTGCAGCACTCCCTCAGTACTGACCCTCTGACAGTGCGGCGCTCCTTCAGTACTGACCCTCTGACAGCGCGGCACTGCCTCAGTACTGACCCTCTGACAGTGCAGCACTCCCTCAGTACTGACCCTCTGACAGTGCGGCACTCCTTCAGTACTGACCCTCTGACAGTGCGGCACTCCCTCAGTACTTTGAGGGGGCGGGGTTCAAATCCGGGACTTTGATGTAATGGAGGCTCCTCACTGCTGATTGGGTGGCGCAAGCTGGTTCTGGCGGAGGCGCGTGCTGGGAAGGCCTGCTGCCTCGGAGAGGCCTCAGGCCTCAGGCTGGCTAACTGCCGGCCCAAGGAATTGCCAAGCCAGCAAAAAAGCTGGAGAGTCTGTGGCCGGAGGGGAGCGTGGTCAGAAAGCTGAAGAGATCATGGGCTGAAAAGTGAGTGGCTGGTGGGACTGGAGTGTAATCGACTGGACCACCCCAGCAGGCTTCAAACGTGGCCCTGTCCACACCGCCTGCCGTTTTGTTTCCTTGACAATGCTCCTCTGCTCCGCCGTCCCCATGGCGACCGGCTGCACTGTCAGAGTGTCAGTACTGAGGGAGTGCCGCACTGTCAGAGGGTCAGTACTGAGGGAGTGCCGCACTGTCAGAGGGTCAGTACTGAGGGAGGGCTGCACTGTCAGAGGGTCAGTACTGAGGGAGTGCTGCACTGTCAGAGGCTCAGTACTGAGGGAGGGCTGCACTGTCAGAGGGTCAGTACTGAGGGAGGGCTGCACTGTCAGAGGGTCAGTACTGAGGGAGTGCCGCACTGTCAGAAGGTCATTATTGAGGGACTGCTGCACTGTCAGAGGGTCAGTACTGAGGGAGTGCTGCACTGTCAGAGGGTCAGTACTGAGGGAGTGCTGCACTGTCAGAGGGTCAGTACTGAGGCAGTGCCGCCCTGTCAGAGGGTCAGTACTGAGGCAGTGCCGCCCTGTCAGAGGGTCAGTACTGAGGAGGTGCTGGACGGTGAGAGGGTCAGTACTGAGGGAGCGTCGCACAGTCAGAGGGTCAGTACTGAGGGAGCGCCGCACTGTCAGAGGGTCAGTACTGAGGGAGTGCTGCACTGTCAGAGGGTCAGTACTGAGGGAGTGCTGCGCTGTCAGAGGGTCAGTACTGAGGGAGTGCTGCACTGTCAGAGGGTCAGTACTGAGGGAGTGCCGCACTGTCAGAGGGTCAGTGCTGAGGGAGTGCCGCACTGTCAGAGGGTCAGTACTGAGGGAGTGCTGCACTGTAAGAGGGTCAGTACTGAGGCAGTGCCGCCCTGTCAGAGGGTCAGTACTGAGGGAGTGCCGCACTGTCAGAGGGTCAGTACTGAGGGAGTGCTGCACTGTAAGAGGGTCAGTACTGAGGCAGTGCCGCACTGTCAGAGGGTCAGTACTGAGGGAGTGCCGCACTGTCAGAGGGTCAGTACTGAGGGAGTGCTGCACTGTCAGAGGGTCAGTACTGAGGGAGTGCTGCACTGTCAGAGGGTCAGTACTGAGGGAGTGCTGCACTGTCAGAGGGTCAGTACTGAGGGAGTGCTGCACTGTCGGAGGGTCAGTACTGAGGGAGTGCTGCACCGTCAGAGGGTCAGTACTGAGGGAGTGCTGCACTGTCAGAGGGTCAGTACTGAGGGAGTGCCGCACTGTCAGAGGAGGGCTCCTTGCGACACAGCTCGGGGGAAAGTCAGAGGTCAAACGGAGCTGGGGTCCGTGCTCAGCGGCTTGGCTGGAGTTGTCTGTGTGTTCAGGGGGCCCCGGCCTAATTAGGCTGCCTTTCCCTGTGAGCAGAGCTCGCCCTCGTGACCCGAGCTTCCTGCGGTGGCTGTGGTTAGCCTCCGCCACAAGCGGCTTATCGGCCGGGCCCAGGCAGGGGCGTGTACCCGTCGCTGCCTTTGCTCCGGCCCACTCTTCACTGCCAACACCCCCTCTCAGGGTGTGGACGCAGCCGGCAAAGTATTGCCCACTCCCCCTTCTAACCCACTGATGGCCCCTCTGCCGAGGCTGCGTCGGACGGCGTTGGTTTAGCACGGGGGTGAAACGCTGGCCAGACCGAAGGGAGTTGGCAGATTTCTTAAATGACAACTTTGAACCAGATGTGTTTTGAGACCATAAAACCATAAGATATAGGAACAGAATTAGGCCACTCGGCCCATCGAGTCTGCTCCGCCGTTCAATCATGGCTGATATTTTCTCATCCCCATTCTCCTGCCTTCTCCCCATAACCCTCTGACAATGCAGCACCCCGTCAGTACTGACCCTCTGACAGTGCAGCACTCCCTCAGTACTGACCCTCTGACAGTGCGGTACTCCCTCAGTACTGACCCTCTGACAGTGCGGTACTCCCTCAGTACTGACCCTCTGACAGTGCAGCACTCCCTCAGTACTGACCCTCTGACAGTGCAGCGCTCCCTCAGTACTGACTCTCTGACAGTGCGGTACTCCCTCAGTACTGACCCTCTGACAGTGCAGCGCTCCCTCAGTACTGACCCTCTGACAGTGCAGCACTCCCTCAGTACTGACCCTCTGACAGTGCGGCACTCCCTCAGTACTGACCCTCTGACAGTGCAGCACTCCCTCAGTACTGACCCTCCGACAGTGCAGCACTCCCTCAGTACTGACCCTCTGACAGTGCGGCACTCCCTCAGTACTGACCCTCTGACAGTGCGACGCTCCCTCAGTACTGACCCTCTGACAGTGCAGCACTCCGTCAGTACTGACCCTCTGACAGTGCGGTACTCCCTCAGTACTGACCCTCTGACAGTGCGGCACTCCCTCAGTACTGACCCTCTGACAGTGCAGCACTCCCTCAGTACTGACCCTCTGACAGTGCAGCGCTCCCTCAGTACTGACCCTCTGACAGTGCAGCACTCCCTCAGTACTGACCCTCTGACAGTGCAGCACTCCCTCAGTACTGACCCTCTGACAGTGCAGCACTCCCTCAGTACTGACCCTCCGACAGTGCAGCACTCCCTCAGTACTGACCCTCTGACAGTGCGGCACTCCCTCAGTACTGACCCCCTGACAGTGCAGCACTCCCTCAGTACTGACCCTCTGACAGTGCTGCACTCCCTCAATACTGACCCTCTGACAGTGCAGCACTCCCTCAGTACTGACCCTCTGACAGTGCAGCACTCCCTCAGTACTGAACCTCTGACAGTGCAGCACTCCCTCAGTACTGACCCTCTGACAGTGCAGCACTCCCTCAGTACTGAACCTCTGACAGTGCAGCACTCCCTCAGTACTGACCCTCTGACAGTGCGGCACTCCCTCAGTACTGACCCTCTGACAGTGCAGCACTCCCTCAGTACTGACCCTCTGACAGTGCAGCACTCCCTCAGTACTGACTCTCTGACAGAGCGGCACTCCCTCAGGACTGACCCTCTGACAGTGCGGCACTCCCTCAGGACTGACCCTCTGACAGTGCAGCACTCCCTCAGTACTGACCCTCTGACAGTGCCGCACTCCCTCAGTACTGACTCTCTGACAGTGCGGCACTCCCTCAGTACTGACCCTCTGACAGAGCGGCACTCCCTCAGGACTGACCCTCTGACAGTGCAGCACTCCCTCAGTACTGACCCTCTGACAGTGCCGCACTCCCTCAGTACTGACTCTCTGACAGTGCGGCACTCCCTCAGTACTGACCCTCTGACAGAGCGGCACTCCCTCAGTACTGACCTTCTGACAGTGCAGCACTCCCTCAGTACTGACTCTCTGACAGTGCGGCACTCCCTCAGTACTGACCCTCTGACAGTGCAGCACTCCCTCAGTACTGACTCTCTGACAGTGCGGCACTCCCTCAGTACTGACCCTCTGACAGAGCGGCACTCCCTCAGCACTGACCCTCTGACAGTGCGGCACTCCCTCAGTACTGACCCTCTGACAGTGCAGCACTCCCTCAGTACTGACCCTCTGACAGTGCGGCACTCCCTCAGTACTGACCCTCTGACAGTGCAGCACTCCATCAGAACTGACCCTCTGACAGTGCAGGGCTCCCTCAGTACTGACCCTCTGACAGTGCGGCACTCCCTCAGTACTGACCCTCTGACAGTGCAGCACTCCCTCAGTACTGACCCTCTGACAGTGCAGCACTCCCTCAGTACTAACTCTCTGACAGTGCAGCACTCCCTCAGTACTGACCCTCCGACAGTGCAGCACTCCCTCAGTACTGACCCTGCGACAGTGCGGCACTCCCTCAGTACAGACCCTCTGACAGTGCAGCGCTCCCTCAGTACTGACCCTCTGACAGTGCAGCACTCCCTCAGTACTGACCCTCTGACAGTGCAGCACTCCCTCAGTACTGACCCTCTGACAGTGCGGCACTCCCTCAGTACTGACCCTCTGACAGTGCAGCACACCCTCAGTACTGACCATCTGACAGTGCAGCACTCCCTCAGTACTGACCCTCTGACAGTGCAGCACTCCCTCAGTACTGACCCTCTGACAGTGCAGCGCTCCCTCAGTACTGACCCTCTGACAGTGCAGCACACCCTCAGTACTGACCCTCTGACAGTACAGCACTCCCTCAGTACTGACCCTCTGACAGTGCAGCACTCCCTCAGTACTGACCCTGTGACAGTGCAGCACTCCCTCAGTACTGAACCTCTGACACTGCACGGCTCCCTCAGTACTGACCCTCTGACAGTGCAGCACTCCCTCAGTACTGACCCTCTGACAGTACGGCACTCCCTCAGTACTGACCCTCTGACAGTGCGGCACTCCCTCAGTACTGACCCTCTGACACTGCAGGGCTCCCTCAGTACTGACCCTCTGACAGTGCAGCACTCCCTCAGTACTGACCCTCTGACCGTGCGGCACTCCCTCAGTACTGACCCTCTGACAGTGCAGCACTCCCTCAGTACTGACCCTCTGACAGTGCAGCACTCCCTCAGTACTGAACCTCCGACAGTGCGGCACTCCCTCAGTACTGACCCTCTGACAGTGCAGCGCTCCCTCAGTACTGAACCTCTGACACTGCACGGCTCCCTCAGTACTGACCCTCTGACAGTGCAGCACTCCCTCAGTACTGAACCTCTGACACTGCACGGCTCCCTCAGTACTGACCCTCTGACAGTGCAGCACTCCCTCAGTACTGACCCTCTGACAGTACGGCACTCCCTCAGTACTGACCCTCTGACAGTGCGGCACTCCCTCAGTACTGACCCTCTGACACTGCAGGGCTCCCTCAGTACTGACCCTCTGACAGTGCGGCACTCCCTCAGTACTGACCCTCTGACAGTGCAGGGCTCCCTCAGTACTGACCCTCTGACAGTGCAGCACTCCCTCAGTACTGAACCTCCGACAGTGCGGCACTCCCTCAGTACTGACCCTCTGACAGTGCGGCACTCCCTCAGTACTGACTCTCTGACAGTGCAGCACTCCCTCAGTACTGACTCTCTGACAGTGCAGCACTCCCTCAGTACTGACCCTCTGACAGTGCGGCACTCCCTCAGTACTGACCCTCTGACAGTGCGATGCTCCTTCAGTACTGACCCTCTGACAGTGCAGCACTCCGTCAGCACTTACCCTCTGACAGTGCGGCACTCCCTCAGTACTGACCCTCTGACAGTGCAGCACTCCCTCAGTACTGACCCTCTGACAGTGCAGCACTCCCTCAGTACTGACCCTCTGACAGTGCAGCACTCCCTCAGTACTGACCCTCTGACAGTGCGGCACTCCCTCAGTACTGACCCTCTGACAGTGCAGCACTCCCTCAGTACTGACCCTCTGACAGTGCAGCACTCCCTCAATACTGACCCTCTGACAGTGCGGCACTCCCTCAGTACTGACTCTCTGACAGTGCAGCACTCCCTCAGTACTGACCCTCTGACAGTGCGGCACTCCCTCAGTACTGACCCTCTGACAGTGCAGCACTCCCTCAATACTGACCCTCTGACAGTGCGGCACTCCCTCAGTACTGACTCTCTGACAGTGCAGCACTCCCTCAGTACTGACTCTCTGACAGTGCAGCACTCCCTCAGTACTGACCCTCTGACAGTGCGGCACTCCCTCAGTACTGACCCTCTGACAGTGCAGCACTCCCTCAGTACTGACTCTCTGACAGTGCGGCACTCCCTCAGTACTGACTCTCTGACAGTGCAGCACTCCCTCAGTACTGACTCTCTGACAGTGCTGTACTCCCTCAGTACTGACCCTCTGACAGTGCAGCACTCCCTCAATACTGACCCTCTGACAGTGCAGCACTCCCTCAGTACTGACTCTCTGACAGTGCTGTACTCCCTCAGTACTGACCCTCTGACAGTGCAGCACTCCCTCAATACTGACCCTCTGACAGTGCGGCGCTCCCTCAGTACTGACCCTCTGACAGTGCAGCACCCCCTCAGTACTGACCCTCTGACAGTACGGCACTCCCTCAGTACTGACCCTCTGACAGTGCGGCGCTCCCTCAGTACTGACCCTCTGACAGTGCAGCACTCCCTCAGTACTGACCCTCTGACAGTGCGGCACTCCCTCAGTACTGACCCTCTGACAGTGCGGCACTACTTGCTGACATTTGACTGGTGACGAAACCCGGGGGTGCCACATGGGTACCGTGGGTGCGTTAGTAACCGGTTTCCTCTGGTGCTGGGGTGAAGGGTCACCTTGCCCTTGGCATTTTGCTGTTGAACACATACCGGAGACAGCTGAGGATTTGCTTTTAATTCTTTGGCGACAGCTGGAGGCGAGTTATCACTTGTTGCTGCCGTTCCCCCTCGCTGGCATGTGTCATGTTGGTAAACTTTAGAGGAATAACTGGTTTGACTGCTGCTCGGCATTTGGCCAATGACCTATTGCCTAGTGGAGAATCCCCTGAATCCCTCTACTGCCCCACGCGTCGCCCTCTCCTGCCACCCCACGCGTCGCCCTCTCCTGCCACCCCACACGTCACCCTCTCCTGCCACCCCACACGTCACCCTCTCCTGCCACCCAACGCGTCACCCTCCCCTGCCACCCCACACGTCGCCCTCTCCTGCCACCCCACATGTCACCCTCCCCTGCCACCCCACATGTCACCCTCTCCTGCCACCCCACGCGTCACCCTCTCCTGCCACCCCACGCGTCGCCCTCTCCTGCCACCCCACACGTCAACCTATCCTGCCACCCCACACGTCATCCTCTCCTGCCACCCCACGTCACCCTCCCCTGCCACCCCACACGTCACCCTCTCCTGCCACCCCACACGTCACCCTCCCCTGCCACCCCACGCGTCACCCTCTCCTGCCACCCCACGCGTCGCCCTCCCCTGCCAGCCCACGCGTCACCCTCTCCTGCCACCCCACACGTCACCCTCCTCTGCCACCCCACACGTCACCCTCTCCTGCCATCCCACACGTCGCCTTCTCCTGCCACCCCATGCGTCACCCTCTCCTGCCACCCCACGCGTCACCCTCTCCTGCCACCCCACGCGCGCCCTCTCCTGCCACCCCACGCGTCACCCTCTCCTGCCACCCCACGCGTCACCCTCTCCTGCCATCCCACGCATCACCCTCTCCTGCCACCCCACGCGTCGCCCTCTCCTGCCACCCCACGCGTCACCCTCTCCTGCCACCCCACGCGTTGCCCTCTCCTGCCACCCCACGCGTCACCCTCTCCTGCCACCCCACACGTCACCCTCTCCTGCCACCCCACGCGTCATCCTCTCCTGCCACCCCACATGCCACCCTCTCCTGCCACCCCACATGCCACCCTCCCCTGCCACCCCACGCGTCGCCCTCTCCTGCCACCCCACTCGTCACCCTCCCCTGCCACCCCACATGTCATAGTACCCTGCCACCCCACGCGTCGCCCTCCCCATCACCCCACACGTCACCCTCTCCTGCCACCCCACACTTCACCCTCCCCTGCCATCCCACACCTGACCCTCCCCTGCCACCCCACACGTCACCCTCCCCTGCCACCCCACTCCTGACCCTCCCCTGCCACCCCACACGTCACCCTCCCCTGCCACCCCACACGTCACCCTCCCCTGCCACCCCACTCGTCACTCTCCCCTGCCACCCCACACGTCACCCTTCCCTGCCACCCCACTCGTCACTCTCCCCTGCCACTCCACACATCACCCTCTCCTGCCACCCCTCTCCTTACCCTCCCCTGCCACCCCACTCGTCACCCTCCCCTGCCACCCCACATGTCACCGTACCCTGCCACTCCACATGTCACCGTACCCTGCCACCCCACACGTCACCCTCTCTTGCCACCCCACACGTCACCCTCCCCTGCCAACCCACACGTCACCCTCCCCTGCCACCCTCCACGTCACCCTCCTCTGCCACCCTACTCGCCTGCCCCCTCAGAAGGATTCAATATGGAACCTCTGGATATTTTAGGTCCTGAATGGGAGCGGGTGGAGGGGGACCCCGTTCTCTCTCTGACTCTCTCTCTCGGTCTCTCTCCATCCCTTTTTCTCTCTCTCTCTCTCTCCCTCCCTCCCTCCCTCCCTTCCTCTCTCTCCTTCCCTCCCTCTCTCCCTCATTTTCCCTCTCTCTCTCTGTCTCCCTCTCCCTCCTCTCTCTCTCTGTTTCTCTCCCTCCCTCGCTCTCTGTCTCTCTCTCTCACTATGTCTCTCTCTCTTTGTCTCTCTCACTCTCTTTGTCTCTCTCTCTCTCTGTCTCCCTCTCTCTGTCCTCTCTCACTTTGTCTCTCTAATTGTCTCTCTCACTTTGTCTCTCTAATTGTCTCTCTCACTCTCTCTCTTTGTCTTTCTCACTCTCTCTTTGTCTCTCTCACTCTCTGTCTCTCTCTCTCTGTTTCTGTCTCCCTCTCTCTCTCTGTCCCTCTCTCTCTCTCTGTCTGTCTCCGTCTCTCTCTCTCTCTCTCCCCCTCTCTCTCTCTCTGTCTCCGTCTCTCTTTCTCTCTCTCTCTCCCCCTCTCTCTCTCTCCAGCGATTAGTGTCCTGGCCCCACATTTCCCTCTTGACTGGTTAGTGGCAGCCACCAGGCTATGACAACAACACCAACCTGCATTGATATAGCACCCGTCAGCAGAGCAAACACCCCAAAGCTCTTCCCCCGTGCCCCATCCACACAATGGGACACGAGCTCCCTCACTCCGTGTCCTAGATCCTCCAGCCCACAGAAACGGTCCGATCCACTCTCTCCAATCCCTACAGTGCAGCAGGAGGCCATTCGGCCCATCGAGTCGGCACCGACCCTCCGAAAGAGCAGCCAAACCCAGGGCCCTATTCATGTAACCCCACCTGACCTTTGGCCACTAAGGGTCAATTGAGCACGGCCAATCCACCTAACCTGCACATCTTTGGACAGTAAGGGGCAATTTAGCACGGCCAATCCACCGAACCTGCACATCTTTGGACAGTAAGGGGCAATTTAGCACGGCCAACCCACCTAACCTGCACATCTTTGGACACTAAGGGACAATTTAGCACGGCCAATCCACCTAACCTGCACATCTTTGGACACTAAGGGACAATTTAGCACGGCCAATCCACCTAACCTGCACATCTTTGGACACTAAGGGACAATTTAGCACGGCCAATCCACCTAACCTGCACATCTTTGGACACTAAGGGACAATTTAGCACGGCCAATCCACCCACCTGCACATCTTTGGACACTAAGGGACAATTTAGCACGGCCAATCCACCTAACCTGCACATCTTTGGACACTAAGGGACAATTTAGCACGGCCAATCCACCTAACCTGCACATCTTTGGACACTAAGGGCAATTTAACACGGCCAATCCACCTAACCTGCACATCTTTGGACACTAAGGGGCAATTTAACACGGCCAATCCACCTAACCTGCACATCTTTGGACACTAAGGGACAATTTAGCACGGCCAATCCACCTAACCTGCACATCTTTGGACACTAAGGGGCAATTTAGCACGGCCAATCCACCCAACCTGCACATCTTTGGACACTAAGGGACAATTTAGCACGGCCAATCCACCTAACCTGCACATCTTTGGACACTAAGGGGGAATTTAGCACGGCCAATCCACCCAACCTGCACATCTTTGGACACTAAGGGACAATTTAGCACGGCCAATCCACCTAACCTGCACATCTTTGGACACTAAGGGACAATTTAGCACGGCCAATCCACCTAACCTGCACATCTTTGGACACTAAGGGACAATTTAGCACGGCCAATCCACCTAACCTGCACATCTTTGGACACTAAGGGGCAATTTAGCACGGCCAATCCACCTAACCTGCACATCTTTGGACACTAAGGGACAATTTAGCACGGCCAATCCACCTAAGCTGCACATCTTTGGACACTAAGGGACAATTTAACACGGCCAATCCACCTAACCTGCACATCTTTGGACACTAAGGGACAATTTATCACGGCCAATCCACCTAACCTGCACATCTTTGGACACTAAGGGGCAATTTAGCACGGCCAATCCACCCAACCTGCACATCTTTGGACACTAAGGGGCAATTTATCACGGCCAATCCACCTAACCTGCACATCTTTGGACACTAAGGGACAATTTATCACGGCCAATCCACCTACCTGCACATCTTTGGACACTAAGGGACAATTTAACACGGCCAATCCACCTAACCTGCACATCTTTGGACACTAAGGGACAATTTAGCACGGCCAATCCACCTAAGCTGCACATCTTTGGACACTAAGGGACAATTTAACACGGCCAATCCACCTAACCTGCACATCTTTGGACACTAAGGGACAATTTATCACGGCCAATCCACCTAACCTGCACATCTTTGGACACTAAGGGGCAATTTAGCACGGCCAATCCACCCAACCTGCACATCTTTGGACACTAAGGGGCAATTTAGCACGGCCAATCCACCTAACCTGCACATCTTTGGACACTAAGGGACAATTTAGCACGGCCAATCCACCCAACCTGCACATCTTTGGACACTAAGGGGCAATTTAGCACGGCCAATCCACCCAACCTGCACATCTTTGGACACTAAGGGACAATTTAGCACGGCCAATCCACCTAACCTGCACATCTTTGGACACTAAGGGACAATTTAGCACGGCCAATCCACCTAACCTGCACATCTTTGGACACTAAGGGACAATTTTGCACGGCCAATACACCCAACCTGCACATCTTTGGACACTAAGGGGCAATTTAGCACGGCCAATTCACCCAACCTGCACATCTTTGGACACTAAGGGACAATTTAGCACGGCCAATCCACCTAACCTGCACATCTTTGGACACTAAGGGACAATTTTGCACGGCCAATACACCCAACCTGCACATCTTTGGACACTAAGGGGCAATTTTGCACGGCCAATACACCCAACCTGCACATCTTTGGACACTAAGGGACAATTTTGCACGGCCAATACACCCAACCTGCACATCTTTGGACACTAAGGGACAATTTAGCACGGCCAATCCACCTAACCTGCACATCTTTCGGGACTGTGGGAGGAAACCGGAGCGCCCGGAGGAAACCCACGCAGACATGGGGAGAACGTGCAGACTCCGCACAGTCACCCGAGGCTGGATTGAACCTGGGGGGCGGATTGTCCGACCCCTCATCGGGTCTGAGACCTGCCGGTGGGGTGGCGTGAATCCAGCCCCCGCCGTCCGCCGAAGTCCTCGGCACCGAAAATTCGGCGCGCCCCCCCCCCCCCCCACCGGCGATCCTCCGTCCCGCGATGGGCCGAAGTCCCGCTGCTGTCGTGCCAGTCCCGCCGGCGGGAATCAAAACCACCTCCCTTACCAGGGACTGGCGGCGCGGGCGGGCTTCGGGGTCCTGGGGGGGGCGGGGGAGGGGGGGAGGGCGCGGGGCGATCTGGCCCCGGGGGGTGCCCCCGCGGTGGCGTGGCCCGCGATCGGGGCCCACTGACCGGCGCGCGGGCCTGTGCCGTGGGGGCCTTCTTTTCCTTCCGCCTCGGCTACAGCCTCCACCGCGGCCGACGCGGAAGTGACCCCCACCCCCTGCGCATGCGCGGGGATGACGTCTGCGGCCGATGTCCCACACGTTGACATCTTTCCTCAGATAAGGATAGCGATACCGTCCACAATACTCCAGATGTGGTCTCGCCAACGCCCTGTACAACTGACGCAGAACCTCCCGACGTTTAGATTGAACTTCCCTCGCGCTAAGCGATAACCCCCAATGGTAACCTTCAGGCGACGCTTCAGATCTGCAACACTTGCCGTCGCTTCACCCCAGCCTTCTGTGAGCCACACACCCGGTAGCCCAGCCGCCTCTGCGTCTCACCCCTCTGCGTCTCACCCCTCTGCTTCTCACCCCTCTGCGTCTCACCCCTCTGCCATCTCACACCGTTCAGGTAATATCTCTATTTACCCTGCCAGAAAAATGGACCATTTCACCTCTTGCCACATCGCGCGCTCCGCCTGCCAGATTTGTGTCCACGCGCGTAACCCGCCCCCTCCTCCTCACGTCCTCTTCACAACCTACTGTCCTACCTGCCCTTGTGGCCCCAGCAAATTTAGCCCCCACTCCGTCAAATCCCGTCCTCGATATAAATTGTAAATTGAAACTCTTCTCCTCAGGGGACCCCTGACCCCAACTGCTGCGACCTCCGACCCCAACTGCTACCTGCTCCCCCCCCCCCTGTAATGGCCGTCCGCGCTGACCCCGGTTCGTCGGGACTAGAGGAGAATCCAGTATTGTCACCTGCTACCCCCCAAGCAGCTCCCGCCCCCCCCCCCCCCACCGCTGCCAGCTATAACAGGTTACTTAGCCTCAGTACCCTCCCCCTCCCCCCCCACCTGCCCAAATACAAACGGGGAGGTGGCGGGGAGGGGGGAAGGTACGGATCGTCCGCGATCCTTCTGGATGTCGGAATGGGTTCGAAGGGCTGAATGGCTCCCGTTCCTGTCTTGAGGGTTGAGCAATGCCGCGATGCCCCCCTTGGCCGCACGGCCGGTCCGAATTCGCTCGAGGGGCAAGGGGACCC
>NC_092730.1:21339685-21364038 GCF_047496885.1 Scyliorhinus torazame | reverse complement strand
GCAATTGCTTCACAGCTCCAGGGTCCCGGGTTCGATTCCCCGCTGGGTCACTGTCTGTGCGGAGTCTGCACGTCCTCCCGTGTCTGCGTGGGTTTCCTCCGGGTGCTCCGGTTCCTCCCACAGTCCAAAGATGTGCAGGTTAGGTGGATTGGCCATGATAAATTGCCCTTAATGTCCAAAATGGCCCTTATTGTTGGCTGGGTTACTGGGTTATGGGGATAGGGTGGAGGTGTTGACCTTGGGTCGGGTGCTCTTTCCAAGGGCCGGTGCAGACTCGATGGCCGAATGGCCTCCTTCTGCACTGTAAATTCTAAGAATTGACACCGGTTCTCATTAACCTGACCACAGGGAGGCAAAAAGATCTCTTCACTTTCATTCCTCAGTACTGACCCTCTGACAGTGCAGCACTCCCTCAGTACTGACCCTCTGACAGTGCAGCACTCCCTCAGTACTGACCCTCTGACAATGCAGCACTCCCTCAGTACTGACCCTCTGACAGTGCAGCACTCCCTCAGTACTGACCCTCTGACAGTGCAGCACTCCCTCAGTACTGACTCTCTGACAGTGCGGCACTCCCTCAGTACTGACCCTCTGACAGTGCGGCACTCCCTCAGTACTGACCCTCTGACAGTGCGGCACTCCCTCAGTACTGACCCTCTGACAGTGCGGCACTCCCTCAGTACTGACACTCTGACAGTGCGGCACTCCCTCAGCACTGACCCTCGGACAGTGCGGCACTCCCTCAGTACTGACCCTCTGTCAGTGCAGCACTCCCTCAGCACTGACCCTCTGACAGTGCGGCACTCCCTCAGTACTGACCCTCTGACAGTGCAGCACTCCCTCAGTACTGACCCTCTGACAGTGCAGCACTCCCTCAGTACTGACCCTCTGACAGTGCAGCACTGCCTCAGTACTGACCCTGTGACAGTGCGGCACTCCTCAGTACTGACCCTCTGACAGTGCAGCACTCCCTCAGTACTGACCCACTGACAGTGCAGCACTCCCTCAGCACTGACCCTCTGACAGTGCAGCACTCCCTCAGCACTGACCCTCTGACAGTGCGGCACTCCCTCAGTACTGACCCTCTGACAGTGCGGCGCTCCCTCAGTACTGACCCTCTGACAGTGCAGCACACCCTCAATGCTGACCCTCTGACAGCGCGGTGTCCCTCAGTACTGACTCTCTGACAGTGCGGCACTCCCTCAGTACTGACCCTCTGACAGTGCAGCACTCCCTCAGTACTGACCCTCTGACAGTGCAGCACTCCTCAGTACTGACCCTCTGACAGTGCAGCACTCCCTCAGTACTGACTCTCTGACAGTGCGGCACTCCCTCAGTACTGACCCTCTGACAGTGCGGCACTCCCTCAGTACTGACCCTCTGACAGTGGGGCACTCCCTCAGTACTGACCTTCTGACAGTGCGGCACTCCCTCAGTACTGACCCTCTGACAGTGCAGCACTCCCTCAGTACTGACCCTCTGACAGTGCAGCGCTCCCTCAGTACTGACCCTCTGACAGTGCAGCACTCCCTCAGTACTGACCCTCTGGCAGTGCAGCGCTCCTTCAGTACTGACCCTCTGACAGTGCAGCACTCCCTCAGTACTGACCCTCTGACAGTGCAGCACACCCTCAGTACTGACCCTCTGACAGTGCAGCGCTCCCTCAGTACTGACCTGCTGACAGTGCAGCACTCCCTCAGCACTGACCCTCTGACAGTGCGGCACTCCCTCAGTACTGACCCTCTGACAGTGCAGCACTCCCTCAGTACTGACCCTCTGACAGTACAGCACTCCCTCAGTACTGACCCACTGACAGTGCAGCACTCCCTCAGCACTGACCCTCTGACAGTGCAGCACTCCCTCAGCACTGACCCTCTGACAGTGCGGCGCTCCCTCAGTAGTGACCCTCTGACAGTGCGGCACTCCCTCAGTACTGACCCTCTGACAGTGCGGCACTCCCTCAGTACTGACCCCCCGACAGTGCAGCACTCCCCTCAGTACTGACCCTCTGAGAGTGCAGCACTCCCTCAGTACTGACCCTCTGACAGTGCAGCACTCCCTCAGTACTGACCCTCTGACAGTGCAGCACTCCCTCAGTACTGACTCTCTGACAGTGCGGCACTCCCTCAGTACTGACCCTCTGACAGTGCGGCACTCCCTCAGTACTGACCCTCTGACAGTGCGGCACTCCCTCAGTACTGACCTTCTGACAGTGCGGCACTCCCTCAGTACTGACCCTCTGACAGTGCAGCGCTCCCTCAGTACTGACCCTCTGACAGTGCAGCACACCCTCAGTACTGACCCTCTGACAGTGCAGCGCTCCCTCAGTACTGACCTGCTGACAGTGCAGCACTCCCTCAGCACTGACCCTCTGACAGTGCAGCACTCCCTCAGTACTGACCCTCTGACAGTGCAGGACTCCCTCAGCACTGACCCTCTGACAGTGCGGCACTCCCTCAGTACTGACCCTCTGACAGTGCAGTACTTCCTCAGTACTGACCCTCTGACAGTGCAGCACTCCCTCAGTACTGACCCTCTGACAGTACAGCACTCCCTCAGTACTGACCCACTGACAGTGCAGCACTCCCTCAGCACTGACCCTCTGACAGTGCAGCAGTCCCTCAGCACTGACCCTCTGGGACAGTGCGGCACTCCCTCAGTACTGACCCTCTGACAGTGCAGCACTCCCTCAGCACTGACCCTCTGACAGTGCGGCACTCCCTCAGTACTGACCCTCTGACAGTGCGGCACTCCCTCAGTACTGACCCTCTGACAGTGCGGTGCTCCCTTAGTAGTGACCCTCTGACAGTGCGGCACTCCCTCAGTACTGACCCTCTGACAGTGCGGCACTCCCTCAGTACTGACCCCCCGACAGTGCAGCACTCCCTCAGTACTGACCCTCTGAGAGTGCAGCACTCCCTCAGTACTGACACTCTGACAGTGCAGCACTCCCTCAGTACTGACCCTCTGACAGTGCGGCACTCCCTCATTACTGACCCTCTGACAGTGCTGCACTCCCTCATTACTGACCCTCTGACAGTGCAGCGCTCCCTCAGTGCTGACCCTCTGACAGTGCGGCACTCCCTCAGTACTGACCCTCTGACAGTGCGGCATTCCCTCAGTACTGACCCTCTGACAGTGCGGCACTCCCTCAGTACTGACCCTCTGACAGTGCGGCACTCCCTCAGTACTGACCCTCTGACAGTGCAGCACTCCCTCAGTACTGACCCTCTGACAGTGCTGCACTCCCTCAGTACTGACCCTCTGACAGTGCAGCACTCCCTCAGTACTGACCCTCTGACAGTGCTGCACTCCTTCAGTACTGACCCTCTGACAGTGCAGCACTCCCTCAGCACTGACCCTCTGACAGTGCAGCACTCCCTCAGCACTGACCCTCTGACAGTGCAGCACTCCCTCAGTACTGACCCTCTGACAGTGCAGGACTCCCTCAGCACTGACCCTCTGACAGTGCAGCACTCCCTCAGTACTGACCCTCTGACAGTGCAGTACTTCCTCAGTACTGACCCTCTGACAGTGCAGCACTCCCTCAGTACTGACCCTCTGACAGTGCGGCACTCCCTCAGTACTGACCCTCTGACAGTGCAGCACTCCCTCAGTACTGACCCTCTGACAGTGCGGCACTCCCTCAGTACTGACCCTCTGACAGTGCAGCACTCCCTCAGTACTGACTCTCTGACAGTGCGGCACTCCCTCAGTACTGACCCTCTGACAGTGCGGCACTCCCTCAGTACTGACCCTCTGACAGTGCGGCACTCCCTCAGTACTGACCCTCTGACAGTGCGGCACTCCCTCAGTACTGACCCTCTGACAGTGCAGCGCTCCCTCAGTACTGACCCTCTGACAGTGCAGCGCTCCCTCAGTACTGACCCTCTGACAGTGCAGCACTCCCTCAGTACTGACCCTCTGGCAGTGCAGCGCTCCTTCAGTACTGACCCTCTGACAGTGCAGCACTCCCTCAGTACTGACCCTCTGACAGTGCGGCACTCCCTCAGTACTGACCCTCTGACAGTGCGGCACTCCCTCAGTACTGACCCTCTGACAGTGCGGCACTCCCTCAGTACTGACCCTCTGACAGTGCAGCACTCCCTCAGTACTGACCCTCTGACAGTGCAGCGCTCCCTCAGTACTGACCCTCTGACAGTGCAGCGCTCCCTCAGTACTGACCCTCTGACAGTGCAGCACTCCCTCAGTACTGACCCTCTGACAGTGCAGCACTCCCTCAGTACTGACCCTCTGACAGTGCAGCACTCCCTCAGTACTGACTCTCTGACAGTGCGGCACTCCCTCAGTACTGACCCTCTGACAGTGCGGCACTCCCTCAGTACTGACCCTCTGACAGTGCGGCACTCCCTCAGTACTGACCTTCTGACAGTGCGGCACTCCCTCAGTACTGACCCTCTGACAGTGCAGCACTCCCTCAGTACTGACCCTCTGACAGTGCAGCGCTCCCTCAGTACTGACCCTCTGACAGTGCAGCACTCCCTCAGTACTGACCCTCTGGCAGTGCAGCGCTCCTTCAGTACTGACCCTCTGACAGTGCAGCACTCCCTCAGTACTGACCCTCTGACAGTGCAGCACACCCTCAGTACTGACCCTCTGACAGTGCAGCGCTCCCTCAGTACTGACCTGCTGACAGTGCAGCACTCCCTCAGCACTGACCCTCTGACAGTGCAGCACTCCCTCAGTACTGACCCTCTGACAGTGCAGGACTCCCTCAGCACTGACCCTCTGACAGTGCGGCACTCCCTCAGTACTGACCCTCTGACAGTGCAGTACTTCCTCAGTACTGACCCTCTGACAGTGCAGCACTCCCTCAGTACTGACCCTCTGACAGTACAGCACTCCCTCAGTACTGACCCACTGACAGTGCAGCACTCCCTCAGCACTGACCCTCTGACAGTGCAGCACTCCCTCAGCACTGACCCTCTGACAGTGCGGCACTCCCTCAGTACTGACCCTCTGACAGTGCGGCGCTCCCTCAGTACTGACCCTCTGACAGTGCAGAACACCCTCAATGCTGACCCTCTGACAGCGCGGTGTCCCTCAGTACTGACCCTCTGACAGTGCGGCACTCCCTCAGTACTGACCCCCCGACAGTGCAGCACTCCCTCAGTACTGACCCTCTGAGAGTGCAGCACTCCCTCAGTACTGACCCTCTGACAGTGCAGCACTCCCTCAGTACTGACCCTCTGAGAGTGCAGCACTCCCTTAGTAGTGACCCTCTGACAGTGCGGCACTCCCTCAGTACTGACCCTCTGACAGTGCGGCACTCCCTCAGTACTGACCCCCCGACAGTGCAGCACTCCCTCAGTACTGACCCTCTGAGAGTGCAGCACTCCCTCAGTACTGACCCTCTGACAGTGCAGCACTCCCTCAGTACTGACTCTCTGACAGTGCGGCACTCCCTCAGTACTGACCCTCTGACAGTGCGGCACTCCCTCAGTACTGACCCTCTGACAGTGCGGCACTCCCTCAGTACTGACCTTCTGACAGTGCGGCACTCCCTCAGTACTGACTCTCTGACAGTGCGGCACTCCCTCAGTACTGACCCTCTGACAGTGCAGCACTCCCTCAGTACTGACCCTCTGACAGGGCAGCACACCCTCAGTACTGACCCTCTGACAGTGCAGCGCTCCCTCAGTACTGACCCTCTGACAGTGCAGTACTCCCTCAGTGCTGACCCTCTGACAGTGCGGCACTCCCTCAGTACTGACCTGCTGACAGTGCAGCACTCCCTCAGCACTGACCCTCTGACAGTGCAGCACTCCCTCAGTAATGACCCTCTGACAGTGCGGCACTCCCTCAGTACTGACCCTCTGACAGTGCAGGACTCCCTCAGTACTGACCCTCCGACAGTGCAGGACTCCCTCAGCACTGACCCTCTGACAGTGCAGCACTCCCTCAGTACTGACCCTCTGACAGTGCAGTACTTCCTCAGTACTGACCCTCTGAAAGTGCAGCACTCCCTCAGTACTGACCCACTGACAGTGCAGCACTCCCTTAGCACTGACCCTCTGACAGTGCGGCACTCCCTCAGTACTGACCCTCTGACAGTGCAGCACTCCCTCAGTACTGACCCACTGACAGTGCAGCACTCCCTTAGCACTGACACTCTGACAGTGCGGCACTCCCTCAGTACTGACCCTCTGACAGTGCAGCACCCTCAATGCTGACCCTCTGACAGCGCGGTGTCCCTCAGTACTGACCCTCTGACAGTGCAGCACTCCCTCAGTACTGACCCTCTGACAGTGCGGCACTCCCTCAGTACTGACCCTCTGACAGTGCGGCACTCCCTCAGTACTGACCCCCCAACAGTGCAGCACTCACCTAGTACTGACCCTCTGAGAGTGCAGCACTCCCTCAGTACTGACACTCTGAGAGTGCAGCACTCCCTCAGTACTGACACTCTGACAGTGCAGCACTCCCTCAGTACTGACCCTCTGACAGTGCGGCACTCCCTCATTACTGACCCTCTGACAGTGCTGCACTCCCTCATTACTGACCCTCTGACAGTGCAGCACTCCCTCAGTACTGACCCTCTGACAGTGCAGCACTCCCTCAGTGCTGACCCTCTGACAGTGCGGCACTCCCTCAGTACTGACCCTCTGACAGTGCGGCATTCCCTCAGTACTGACCCTCTGACAGTGCGGCACTCCCTCAGTACTGACCCTCTGACAGTGCGGCACTCCCTCAGTACTGACCCTCTGACAGTGCAGCACTCCCTCAGTACTGACCCTCTGACAGTGCTGCACTCCCTCAGTACTGACCCTCTGACAGTGCAGCACTCCCTCAGTACTGACCCTCTAACAGTGCTGCACTCCTTCAGTACTGACCCTCTGACAGTGCAGCACTCCCTCAGCACTGACCCTCTGACAGTGCAGCACTCCCTCAGCACTGACCCTCTGACAGTGCAGCACTCCCTCAGTACTGACCCTCTGACAGTGCAGGACTCCCTCAGCACTGAACCTCTGACAGTGCAGCACTCCCTCAGTACTGACCCTCTGACAGTGCAGTACTTCCTCAGTACTGACCCTCTGACAGTGCAGCACTCCCTCAGTACTGACCCTCTGACAGTGCGGCACTCCCTCAGTACTGACCCTCTGACAGTGCAGCACTCCCTCAGTACTGACCCTCTGACAGTGCGGCACTCCCTCAGTACTGACCCTCTGACAGTGCAGCACTCCCTCAGTACTGACCCTCTGACAGTACAGCACTCCCTCAGTACTGACCCACTGACAGTGCAGCACTCCCTCAGCACTGACCCTCTGACAGTGCAGCACTCCCTCAGCACTGACCCTCTGACAGTGCGGCACTCCCTCAGTACTGACCCTCTGACAGTGCGGCGCTCCCTCAGTACTGACCCTCTGACAGTGCAGCACACCCTCAATGCTGACCCTCTGACAGCGCGGTGTCCCTCAGTACTGACCCTCTGACAGTGCGGCACTCCCTCAGTACTGACCCCCCGACAGTGCAGCACTCCCTCAGTACTGACCCTCTGAGAGTGCAGCACTCCCTCAGTACTGACCCTCTGACAGTGCAGCACTCCCTCAGTACTGACCCTCTGAGAGTGCAGCACTCCCTTAGTAGTGACCCTCTGACAGTGCGGCACTCCCTCAGTACTGACCCTCTGACAGTGCGGCACTCCCTCAGTACTGACCCCCCGACAGTGCAGCACTCCCTCAGTACTGACCCTCTGAGAGTGCAGCACTCCCTCAGTACTGACCCTCTGACAGTGCAGCACTCCCTCAGTACTGACCCTCTGACAGTGCGGCACTCCCTCAGTACTGACCCTCTGACAGTACAGCACTCCCTCAGCACTGACCCTCTGACAGTGCAGCACTCCCTCAGTACTGACCCTCTGACAGTACAGCACTCCCTCAGTACTGACCCTCTGACAGTGCAGCACTCCCTCAGTACTGACCCTCTGACAGTGCAGCACTCCCTCAGTACTGACCCTCTGACAGTGCGGCGCTCCCTCAGTACTGACCCACTGACAGTGCAGCACTCCCTTAGCACTGACCCTCTGACAGTGCAGCACTCCCTCAGTAATGACCCTCTGACAGTGCGGCACTCCCTCAGTACTGACCCTCTGACAGTGCAGTACTTCCTCAGTACTGAACCTCTGACAGTGCAGCACTCCCTCAGTACTGACCCACTGACAGTGCAGCACTCCCTCAGCACTGACCCTCTGACAGTGCAGCACTCCCTCAGTACTGACCCTCTGACAGTACAGCACTCCCTCAGTACTGACCCTCTGACAGTGCGGCACTCCCTCAGTACTGACCCACTGACAGTGCAGCACTCCCTCAGCACTGACCCTCTGACAGTGCAGCACTCCCTCAGTACTGACCCTCTGACAGTACAGCACTCCCTCAGTACTGACCCTGTGACAGTGCAGCACTCCCTCAGTACTGACCCACTGACAGTGCAGCACTCCCTCAGTACTGACCCCCTGACAGTACAGCACTCCCTCAGCACTGACCCTCTGACAGTGCAGCACTCCCTCAGCACTGACCCTCTGACAGTGCGGCGCTCCCTCAGTACTGACCCTCTGACAGTGCAGCGCTCCCTCAGTACTGACCCTCTGACAGTGCGGTGCTCCCTTAGTAGTGACCCTCTGACAGTGCGGCACTCCCTCAGTACTGACCCTCTGACAGTGCGGTGCTCCCTCAGTACTGACCCTCTGACAGTGCGGCACTCCCTCAGTACTGACCCTCTGACAGTGCGGCACTCCCTCAGTACTGACCCTCTGACAGTGCGGCACTCCCTCAGTACTGACCCTCTGACAGTGCAGCACTCCCTCAGTACTGACCCTCTGACAGTGCAGCGCTCCCTCAGTACTGACCCTCTGACAGTGCAGCACTCCCTCAGTACTGACCCTCTGGCAGTGCAGCGCTCCTTCAGTACTGACCCTCTGACAGTGCAGCACTCCCTCAGTACTGACCCTCTGACAGTGCGGCACTCCCTCAGTACTGACCCTCTGACAGTGCGGCACTCCCTCAGTACTGACCCTCTGACAGTGCGGCACTCCCTCAGTACTGACCCTCTGACAGTGCAGCACTCCCTCAGTACTGACCCTCTGACAGTGCAGCGCTCCCTCAGTACTGACCCTCTGACAGTGCAGCACTCCCTCAGTACTGACCCTCTGTCAGTGCAGCACTCCCTCAGTACTGACTCTCTGACAGTGCGGCACTCCCTCAGTACTGACCCTCTGACAGTGCAGCACTCCCTCAGTACTGACCCTCTGGCCGTGCAGCGCTCCTTCAGTACTGACCCTCTGACAGTGCAGCACTCCCTCAGTACTGACCCTCTGACAGTGCAGCACACCCTCAGTACTGACCCTCTGACAGTGCAGCGCTCCCTCGGTACTGACCTGCTGACAGTGCAGCACTCCCTCAGCACTGACCCTCTGACAGTGCAGCACTCCCTCAGTACTGACCCTCTGACAGTGCAGGACTCCCTCATTACTGACCCTCTGACAGTGCAGCACTCCCTCAGTACTGACCCTCTGACAGTGCAGTACTTCCTCAGTACTGACCCTCTGACAGTGCAGCACTCCCTCAGTACTGACCCTCTGACAGTGCAGCACTCCCTCAGTACTGACCCACTGACAGTGCAGCACTCCCTCAGCACTGACCCTCTGACAGTGCAGCACTCCCTCAGCACTGACCCTCTGACAGTGCGGCACTCTCTCAGTACTGACCCTCTGACAGTGCGGCGCTCCCTCAGTACTGACCCTCTGACAGTGCAGCACTCCCTCAGAACTGACTCTCTGACAGTGCGGCGGTCCCTCAGTCCTGACCCTCTGACAGTGCTGCACTCCCTCAGTACTGACTCTCTGACAGTGCGGCACTCCCTCAGTACTGACACTCTGACAGTGCGGCGCTCCCTCAGTACTGACCCTCTGACAGTGCAGCGCTCCCTCAGTACTGACCCTCTGACAGTGCAGCACTCCCTCAGTACTGACCCTCTGAGAGTGCAGCACTCCCTTAGTAGTGACCCTCTGACAGTGCGGCACTCCCTCAGTACTGACCCTCTGACAGTGCGGCACTCCCTCAGTACTGACCCCCCGACAGTGCAGCACTCCCTCAGTACTGACCCTCTGAGAGTGCAGCACTCCCTCAGTACTGACCCTCTGACAGTGCAGCACTCCCTCAGTACTGACCCTCTGAGAGTGCAGCACTCCCTTAGTAGTGACCCTCTGACAGTGCGGCACTCCCTCAGTACTGACCCTCTGACAGTGCGGCACTCCCTCAGTACTGACCCCCCGACAGTGCAGCACTCCCTCAGTACTGACCCTCTGAGAGTGCAGCACTCCCTCAGTACTGACCCTCTGACAGTGCAGCACTCCCTCAGTACTGACCCTCTGACAGTGCGGCACTCCCTCAGTACTGACCCTCTGACAGTACAGCACTCCCTCAGCACTGACCCTCTGACAGTGCAGCACTCCCTCAGTACTGACCCTCTGACAGTACAGCACTCCCTCAGTACTGACCCTCTGACAGTGCAGCACTCCCTCAGTACTGACCCTCTGACAGTGCAGCACTCCCTCAGTACTGACCCTCTGACAGTGCGGCGCTCCCTCAGTACTGACCCACTGACAGTGCAGCACTCCCTTAGCACTGACCCTCTGACAGTGCAGCACTCCCTCAGTAATGACCCTCTGACAGTGCGGCACTCCCTCAGTACTGACCCTCTGACAGTGCAGTACTTCCTCAGTACTGAACCTCTGACAGTGCAGCACTCCCTCAGTACTGACCCACTGACAGTGCAGCACTCCCTCAGCACTGACCCTCTGACAGTGCAGCACTCCCTCAGTACTGACCCTCTGACAGTACAGCACTCCCTCAGTACTGACCCTCTGACAGTGCGGCACTCCCTCAGTACTGACCCACTGACAGTGCAGCACTCCCTCAGCACTGACCCTCTGACAGTGCAGCACTCCCTCAGTACTGACCCTCTGACAGTACAGCACTCCCTCAGTACTGACCCTGTGACAGTGCAGCACTCCCTCAGTACTGACCCACTGACAGTGCAGCACTCCCTCAGTACTGACCCCCTGACAGTACAGCACTCCCTCAGCACTGACCCTCTGACAGTGCAGCACTCCCTCAGCACTGACCCTCTGACAGTGCGGCGCTACCTCAGTACTGACCCTCTGACAGTGCAGCGCTCCCTCAGTACTGACCCTCTGACAGTGCGGTGCTCCCTTAGTAGTGACCCTCTGACAGTGCGGCACTCCCTCAGTACTGACCCTCTGACAGTGCGGTGCTCCCTCAGTACTGACCCTCTGACAGTGCGGCACTCCCTCAGTACTGACCCTCTGACAGTGCGGCACTCCCTCAGTACTGACCCTCTGACAGTGCGGCACTCCCTCAGTACTGACCCTCTGACAGTGCAGCACTCCCTCAGTACTGACCCTCTGACAGTGCAGCGCTCCCTCAGTACTGACCCTCTGACAGTGCAGCACTCCCTCAGTACTGACCCTCTGGCAGTGCAGCGCTCCTTCAGTACTGACCCTCTGACAGTGCAGCACTCCCTCAGTACTGACCCTCTGACAGTGCGGCACTCCCTCAGTACTGACCCTCTGACAGTGCGGCACTCCCTCAGTACTGACCCTCTGACAGTGCGGCACTCCCTCAGTACTGACCCTCTGACAGTGCAGCACTCCCTCAGTACTGACCCTCTGACAGTGCAGCGCTCCCTCAGTACTGACCCTCTGACAGTGCAGCACTCCCTCAGTACTGACCCTCTGTCAGTGCAGCACTCCCTCAGTACTGACTCTCTGACAGTGCGGCACTCCCTCAGTACTGACCCTCTGACAGTGCAGCACTCCCTCAGTACTGACCCTCTGGCAGTGCAGCGCTCCTTCAGTACTGACCCTCTGACAGTGCAGCACTCCCTCAGTACTGACCCTCTGACAGTGCAGCACACCCTCAGTACTGACCCTCTGACAGTGCAGCGCTCCCTCGGTACTGACCTGCTGACAGTGCAGCACTCCCTCAGCACTGACCCTCTGACAGTGCAGCACTCCCTCAGTACTGACCCTCTGACAGTGCAGGACTCCCTCATTACTGACCCTCTGACAGTGCAGCACTCCCTCAGTACTGACCCTCTGACAGTGCAGTACTTCCTCAGTACTGACCCTCTGACAGTGCAGCACTCCCTCAGTACTGACCCTCTGACAGTGCAGCACTCCCTCAGTACTGACCCACTGACAGTGCAGCACTCCCTCAGCACTGACCCTCTGACAGTGCAGCACTCCCTCAGCACTGACCCTCTGACAGTGCGGCACTCTCTCAGTACTGACCCTCTGACAGTGCGGCGCTCCCTCAGTACTGACCCTCTGACAGTGCAGCACTCCCTCAGAACTGACTCTCTGACAGTGCGGCGGTCCCTCAGTCCTGACCCTCTGACAGTGCTGCACTCCCTCAGTACTGACTCTCTGACAGTGCGGCACTCCCTCAGTACTGACACTCTGACAGTGCGGCGCTCCCTCAGTACTGACCCTCTGACAGTGCAGCGCTCCCTCAGTACTGACCCTCTGACAGTGCAGCACTCCCTCAGTACTGACCCTCTGACAGTGCAGCACTCCCTCAGTACTGATCCACTGACAGTGCAGCACTCCCTCAGCACTGACCCTCTGACAGTGCAGCACTCCCTCAGCACTGACCCTCTGACAGTGCGGCACTCCCTCAGTACTGACCCTCTGACAGTGCGGCGCTCCCTCAGTACTGACCCTCTGACAGTGCAGCACTCCCTCAATGCTGACCCTCTGACAGCGCGGTGCTCCCTCAGTACTGACCCTCTGACAGTGCAGCACTCCCTCAGTACTGACCCTCTGACAGTGCGGCACTCCCTCAGTACTGACCCTCTGACAGTGCAGCACTCCCTCAGTACTGACCCTCTGACAGTGCGGCACTCCCTCAGTAATGACCCTCTGACAGTGCAGCACTCCCTCAGTACTGACTCTCTGACAGTGCGGCACTCCCTCAGTACTGACCCTCTGACAGTGCGGCACTCCCTCAGTACTGACCCTCTGACAGTGCGGCACTCCCTCAGTACTGACCCTCTGACAGTGCAGCACTCCCTCAGTACTGACCCTCTGACAGTGCAGCGCTCCCTCAGTACTGACCCTCTGACAGTGCAGCACTCCCTCAGTACTGACCCTCTGGCAGTGCAGCGCTCCTTAATACTGACCCTCTGACAGTGCAGCACTCCCTCCGTACTGACCCTCTGACAGTGCAGCACACCCTCAGTACTGACCCTCTGACAGTGCAGCGCTCCCTCAGTACTGACCTGCTGACAGTGCAGCACTCCCTCAGCACTGACCCTCTGACAGTGCAGCACTCCCTCAGTACTGACCCTCTGACAGTGCAGGACTCCCTCAGCACTGACCCTCTGACAGTGCAGCACTCCCTCAGTACTGACCCTCTGACAGTGCAGTACTTCCTCAGTACTGACCCTCTGACAGTGCAGCACTCCCTCAGTACTGACCCTCTGACATTGCAGCACTCCCTCAGTACTGACCCACTGACAGTGCAGCACTCCCTCAGCACTGACCCTCTGACAGTGCAGCACTCCCTCAGCACTGACCCTCTGACAGTGCGGCACTCCCTCAGTACTGACCCTCTGACAGTGCGGCGCTCCCTCAGTACTGACCCTCTGACAGTGCAGCACACCCTCAATGCTGACCCTCTGACAGCGCGGTGCTCCCTCAGTACTGACCCTCTGACAGTGCAGCACTCCCTCAGCACTGACCCTCTGACAGTGCGGCACTCCCTCAGTACTGACCCTCTGACAGTGCAGCACTCCCTCAGTACTGACCCTCTGACAGTGCGGTGCTCCCTTAGTAGTGACCCTCTGACAGTGCGGGACTCCCTCAGTACTGACCCTCTGACAGTGCGGCACTCCCTCAGTACTGACCCCACGACAGTGCAGCACTCCCTCAGTACTGACCCTCTGAGAGTGCAGCACTCCCTCAGTACTGACACTCTGACAGTGCAGCACTCCCTCAGTACTGACCCTCTGACAGTGCGGCTCGCCCTCAGTACTGACCCTCTGACAGTGCATCACTCCCTCAGTACTGACCCTCTGACAGTGCGGCACTCCCTCATTACTGACCCTCTGACAGTGCAGCACTCCCTCATTACTGACCCTCTGACAGTGCAGCGCTCCCTCAGTGCTGACCCTCTGACAGTGCGGCACTCCCTCAGTACTGACCCTCTGACAGTGCGGCATTCCCTCAGTACTGACCCTCTGACAGTGCGGCACTCCCTCAGTACTGACCCTCTGACAGTGCGGCACTCCCTCAGTACTGACCCTCTGACAGTGCAGCACTCCCTCAGTACTGACCCTCTGACAGTGCTGCACTCCCTCAGTACTGACCCTCTGACAGTGCAGCACTCCCTCAGTACTGACCCTCTGACAGTGCTGCACTCCCTCAGTACTGACCCTCTGACAGTGCAGCACTCCTTCAGCACTGACCCTCTGACAGTGCAGCACTCCCTCAGCACTGACCCTCTGACAGTGCAGCACTCCCTCAGTACTGACCCTCTGACAGTGCGGCACTCCCTCAGTACTGACCCTCTGACAGTGCGGCGCTCCCTCAGTACTGACCCTCTGACAGTGCAGCACACCCTCAATGCTGACCCTCTGACAGCGCGGTGCTCCCTCAGTACTGACCCTCTGACAGTGCAGCACTCCCTCAGTACTGACCCTCTGACAGTGCGGCACTCCCTCAGTACTGACCCTCTGACAGTGCAGCACTCCCTCAGTACTGACCCTCTGACAGTGCGGTGCTCCCTTAGTAGTGACCCTCTGACAGTGCGGCACTCCCTCAGTACTGACCCTCTGACAGTGCGGCACTCCCTCAGTACTGACCCCCCGACAGTGCAGCACTCCCTCAGTACTGACCCTCTGAGAGTGCAGCACTCCCTCAGTACTGACACTCTGACAGTGCAGCACTCCCTCAGTACTGACCCTCTGACAGTGCGGCTCGCCCTCAGTACTGACCCTCTGACAGTGCATCACTCCCTCAGTACTGACCCTCTGACAGTGCGGCACTCCCTCATTACTGACCCTCTGACAGTGCAGCACTCCCTCATTACTGACCCTCTGACAGTGCAGCGCTCCCTCAGTGCTGACCCTCTGACAGTGCGGCACTCCCTCAGTACTGACCCTCTGACAGTGCGGCATTCCCTCAGTACTGACCCTCTGACAGTGCGGCACTCCCTCAGTACTGACCCTCTGACAGTGCGGCACTCCCTCAGTACTGACCCTCTGACAGTGCAGCACTCCCTCAGTACTGACCCTCTGACAGTGCTGCACTCCCTCAGTACTGACCCTCTGACAGTGCAGCACTCCCTCAGTACTGACCCTCTGACAGTGCTGCACTCCCTCAGTACTGACCCTCTGACAGTGCAGCACTCCCTCAGCACTGACCCTCTGACAGTGCGGCACTCCCTCAGTACTGACTCTCTGACAGTGCAGCACTCCCTCAGTACTGACTCTCTGACAGTGCAGCTCTCCCTCAGTACTGACTCTCTGACAGTGCAGCACTCCCTCATTACTGACCCTCTGACAGTGCAGCGCTCCCTCAGTGCTGACCCTCTGACAGTGCGGCACTCCCTCGGTACTGACCCTCTGACAGTGCGGCACTCCCTCAGTACTGACCCTCTGACAGTGCGGCACTCCCTCAGTACTGACCCTCTGACAGTGCAGCATTCCCTCAGTACTGACCCTCTGACAGTGCGGCACTCCCTCAGTACTGACCCTCTGACAGTGCGGCACTCCCTCAGTACTGACCCTCTGACAGTGCAGCATTCCCTCAGTACTGACCCTCTGACAGTGCGGCACTCCCTCAGTACTGACCCTCTGACAGTGCAGCACTCCCTCAGTACTGACCCTCTGACAGTGCGGCACTCCCTCAGTACTGACCCTCTGACAGTGCAGCACTCCCTCAGTACTGACCCTCTGACAGTGCAGCACTCCCTCAGCACTGACCCTCTGACAGTGCAGCACTCCCTCAGTACTGACCCTCTGACAGTGCGGCACTCCCTCAGTACTGACCCTCTGACAGTGCAGCACTCCCTCAGTACTGACCCTCTGACAGTGCAGCACTCCCTCAGTACTGACCCTCTGACAGTGCAGCATTCCCTCAGTACTGACCCTCTGACAGTGCGGCGCTCCCTCAGGACTGACCCTGTGACAGTGCAGCACTCCCTCAGTACTGACCCTCTGACAGTGCAGCACTCCCTCAGTACTGACCCTCTGACAGTGCAGCGCTCCCTCAGTACTGACCCTCTGACAGTGCAGCGCTCCCTCAGTACTGACCCTCTGACAGTGCAGCACTCCCTCAGTACTGACCCTCTGACATTGCAGCATTCCCTCAGTACTGACCCTCTGACAGTGCAGCGCTCCCTCAGTACTGACCCTCTGACAGTGCAGCACTACCTCAGTACTGACCCTCTGACAGTGCGGCACTCCCTCAGTACTGACCCTCTGACAGTGCAGCACTCCCTCAGTACTGACCCTCTGACAGTGCGGCACTCCCTCAGTACTGACCCTCTGACAGTGCGGCGCTCCCTCAGTACTGACCCTCTGACAGCGCGGCACTCCCTCAGTACTGACCCTCTGACAGTGCGGCTCTCCCTTAGTACTGACTCTCTGACAGTGCAGCATTCCCTCAGTACTGACCCTCTGACAGTGCAGAGGGTCAGGGGAGAATGGCAGTCTGGGAAACGGGCCGATGCGAGTTTGATGATGACTATCTGCCTTATTCTGCCTCGTAGCTCAGGGTAGTCACCAGTTAATCACACATCAAACGTCGGCTGCTTCCTGGGTGGGTCGCTTGTGAAACCTCACCTCATTCTTGGCAGCGGGCCCTGTCCTGAATTGGTCTGAACCGACTTTCACTTTTCCCCTGAACTGTTTGCCAATTTGTGCAATGGGAATTTCCCGTCGAGCTCTCCTGCCTCGCCCTGTCCGTGTCCCTGACTGCCTCCGTCTCTCACTCTCCCAGGGGCAGAGTCCGGGCAACGTTGGAGGCTGCGATCGGGGCAGAGTTTGGGACAGGCAGAGGGACAGGCAGAAATATGCTCTCTGGGCAGCGCAGTGGTTAGCACCGTGGCTTCACAGCGCCAGGGTCCCAGGTTCGATACCCCGCGGGGTCGCTGTCTGTGCGGAGTCTGCACGTCCTCCCCGTGTGTGCGTGGGTTTCCTCCGGGTGCTCCGGTTTCCTCCCACAGTCCAAAGACGTGCAGGTTAGGTGGAGTAGATTTAGGACTGAGTTTAGGAGGAACTTCTTCACCCAAAGGGTTGTGAATCTATGGAATTCCTTGCCCAGTGAAGCAGTTGAGGCTCCTTCATTCAATGTTTTTAAGATAAAGATAGATAGTTTTTTGAAGAAAAAAGGGATTAAGGGTTATGGTGTTCGGGCCGGAAAGTGGAGCTGAGTCCACAAAAGATCAGCCATGATCTCATTGAATGGTGGAGCAGGCTCGAGGGGCCAGGTGGCTGACTCCTGCTCCTAGTTCTTATGTTCTTATGTGTGACCTCTGACTCTTCGCCCTCCCCCCTTCAGAGTGCCGTTCAGTGTCACCCGCAGCTCTGGTGCCAGGGTGGCAAGCACCACCCTGGAGTCACGTCTGCGGGCACAGAAACGGCTGTCTCCACCCCTCTCGATTGGCCCTCCTTCTCCATTGCCCCCACAGCGCCGTTAAGCTGGCCCTACTGTTGTGGGCGAGGCGTTTTCAGAACCGCAAAATGTATCATGGAGTTCAACCAACCTCCCCCTTTAATGGGTTTGTTGCTTTTCCGAGCACACGGCTTGTTCCCTCGGCGTGGGATTACAATTATGGACACGTGGGTTTTTAAACACAAAACAATGTTTATTCCACAAACTCAACTTAACATCTTAAACAATTGGATCTCTTAACACCCCTTACTTCAAAGATAACTCAGGAAATATTGCAACAGTAAATAATTCCTTAAAATGTTCCTTCAAACTTCCAAGAGACTTCACACCTTTAAACAGAATCACATCAGGTTAAAGGCTTTACTATTATGAGTTTAAATCACCCAAATGATCCAAAGATAGTCTTTCATGGCAGAGATCCAGCTCACTGCAAAACACCGACACACACCCAGCTCTTTTCAAACTGCAAAACCAAACTGCAAAACCTGACCTCAGCTCCACCCACTCGCTGACATCACTGTTTTCTTAAAGGGACATTGCTTGAACATCCATGTCTTAAAGGTACTCTTACATGACACCACGTTCCGCTCCCCTGAGCAGCCGTCACTACCGCCATTTCAGGAAAGCACTTTAGGAAAAAGGTTCTTGAGCAAGAACGTCCAACTCCTAGACTGGCTCGGTAGTACCGCACTACCACACTACCAGAAGGATGTGGAGGCTTTAGAGAGGGTGCAGAAGAGATTTACCAGAATGTTGCCTGGTATGGAGGGCATTAGCTAGGAGGAGCGGTTGAATAAACTCGGTTTGTTCTCACTGGAACGAAGGAGGTTGAGGGGCGACCTGATAGAGGTCTCTCAAATTATGAGGGGCATAGACAGAGTGGATAGTCAGAGGCTTTTCCCCGGGGTAGAGGGGTCAATTACTAGGGGGCATAGGTTTAAGGTGAGAGGGGCAAGGTTTAGAGGAGATGTACGAGGCAAGTTTTTTACGCAGAGGGTAGTGGGTGCCTGGAACTCGCTACCGGAGGAGGTGGTGGAAGCAGGGACGATAGTGACATTTAAGGGGCATCTTGACAAATACATGAATAGGATGGGAATAGAGGGATACGGACCCAGGAAGTGTAGAAGATTGTAGTTTAGTCGGGCAGCATGGTCGGCACGGGCTTGGAGGGCCGAAGGGCCTGTTCCTGTGCTGTCCATTTCTTTGTTCTTTGTACCACCACAGACCGAGCTGGCCGGGTCCTAAAGGACAGAGCTGCTGGACTGGGACTGCAGCAGGTGGCGAGGGAACCAACAAGAGGGAAAAACATACTTGACCTCACCCTCACCAACCTGCCTGCTGCAGGTGTATCTGTCCCTGACAGTATCGGCAGGAGTGACCACCACACAGTCCTTGTGGAGACACAGTCCCGCCTTCACATTGAGGATACCCTGCACCGTGTCGTGTGGCACTACCGCCGTGCTAAATGGGGTTAGACTCCGTACAGATCGAGCGACTCAAGACTGGGCGCCCAGGAGGCCCTGTGGGCCATCAGCAGCAGCAGAAGTGTGTCCGACCATAATCATGGCCGGGCAGATCCCCCAGTCTACCGTTACCACCCAGCCGGGGGGTCAACCCTGGTTCAATGAAGAGTGTAGGAGAGCGTGTCAGGAGTAACACCAGGCAGACCGGAAAATGATGTATCTAACCTGGTGAAGCTACAACACGCGACTGCTTGTGAGCCAATCAGCATTAGCAGCAAGTAATCGACAGAGCGAAGCGATTCCACAACCAACGCGTCAGATCTAAGCTCTGTAACCCTGCCACATCCGGCCGTGAATGGTGGCGGACAATTAAACAACTCACTGGGGGAGGAGGCTCCACAAATATCCCCGTCCTCAATGATGGAGGAGCCCAGCACATCTGGGCAAAAGACGAGGCCGAGGCATTCGCAACAATCTTCAGCCGGAAGTGCCGAGTGGATGATCCGTCTCGGTCTCCTCCGGAGGTCCCCAGCATCACAGATGTCAGTCCTCAGCCGACACGATTCACTCCGCGTGAGATCGAGAAACGGCTGAAGGCGCTGGATGCGGCAAAGGCTTTGGGCCCTGACAATATCCCAGCAATAGTACTGAAGACGTGTGCTCCAGGACTTGCCGCACCCCTAGCCAAGCTGTTCCAGTCCAGCTACAACACTGGCATCCACCCGGCAATGTGGAAAAACACCCAGGTGTGTCCTGGGTCTTCTATCAGCTCTATCGTCTAGAAGGACGAGGGCAGCAGACACATGGGGAACACCACCATCTCCCAAGTTCCCCCTCCGACTCGGAAATTTATCGGCCGTTCTTTCACTGCCGCCGGGGCTCCCTCCCTAACAGCACGGTGGCTGTACCTACACCACATGGGACTGCAGCGGGTTCAAGATGTGCGGCTCACCCACCACCTCCTCAAGGGGGCAATTAGGGATGGGCAATAAAACCTGGGCCTAGTCAGCAAACGCCCACGTCCCATTAAGGAACATAAAATGAGAGCCCGACTGATGCCCCAAAAGACTCCAGGAGATTGAAGAGGAGGCGTTAGCTGCTCCCCAAGTCCGTCAGAGTTTTTAGTTTCACAGCACACGAGGGGATCGCCAGGATCCTGCCCTCGCAGAGATGTCCCCGGCCTCCTCAGAGGCTGCAGGATTTAGGCACACTTCAAAGCCTGATTAATAATGAGGGTGAGGCTTTGTTCCCATGGATACAAGTAGTGGGGGAGGGGGGGCGGCGGGGGGGTAGTATCCGTGCCCAGCAATAACAGGAGAGGCCTGAGGCCCATGAAGCAATAATTGTGAGGGAGGCCCAGGCTCCATCGATAATAGGTGAGGCCCAGGGCCCAGTGATACTGGAGGCAGGCTATGGGCCCATCGACAATTGGTGAGGCCCAGCCTGGAGGCAGGCGATGGGCCCATCGACAATTGGTGAAGCCCAGGGCCCAGTGATCAGTGATACAGGAGTCAGGCCATGGGCCCAGCTATCATTAGAGAAATCCAAGGCCTAGCAATACAGGCCCAGGGCCCAGCGATAATGAGAGATGTTCCAAAGACACAGTAATATGGCCCCGAGCCCAATGAAACTGGAGGAGGGAGGTCGAGGCCCACTGATAAGGATGTGAGGCAGGAGGCCCGGCGATAAGAGGAAAGAGCCTGGATGTGGTTAACTGCCAGCTCAGATCTCACTTCCCCATATCTGCTTCCCCCCTCGGTTCTCAATTCCCTTTTTAATTTGAGGATCTCGGCCTTGGCAACATTGTTCTGGTAAACAGTGGCCAAGCTCCAATGGCCTTCTGGGTAACAAGAGCCGCCCTCAACTCGCGCGGGCTGCGTGTGGACAGTTTTCGATGCCCACGTGAGCTGGGGAGGAGGTGCGAGTGTGCTCTTCACTCTGGTCAACTCTCACAGTCCACTTCGCCAGCAGTTGGATTTATTTGATGTCAGTCAGTCAGCTAGAGAGTGATGTTAGTGACAAAGATTGGCCCTCTACACTGTCCCCATCAAACACTCCCAGGACAGATACAGCACGGGGTTAGATACAGAGTAAAGCTCCCTCTACACTGTCCCCATCAAACACTCCCAGGACAGGTACAGCACGGGGTTAGATACAAAGTAAAGCTCCCTCTACACTGTCCCCATCAAACACTCCCAGGACAGATACAGCACGGGGTTAGATACAAAGTAAAGCTCCCTCTACACTGTCCCCATCAAACACTCCCAGGACAGATACAGCACGGGGTTAGATACAAAGTAAAGCTCCCTCTACACTGTCCCCATCAAACACTCCCAGGACAGGTACAGCACGGGGTTAGATACAAAGTAAAGCTCCCTCTACACTGTCCCCATCAAACACTCCCAGGACAGGTACAGCACGGGGTTAGATACAGAGTAAAGCTCCCTCTACACTGTCCCCATCAAACACTCCCAGGACAGGTACAGCACGGGGTTAGATACAGAGCAAAGCACCCTCTGCACTGTCCCCATCAAACACTCCCAGGACAGGTACAGCACGGGGTTAGATACAGAGTAAAGCTCCCTCTACACTGTCCCCATCAAACACTTCCAGGACAGATACAGCACGGGGTTAGATACAGAGTAAAGCTCCCTCTACACTGTCCCCATCAAACACTCCCAGGACAGATACAGCACGGGGTTAGATACAGAGTAAAGATCCCTCTACACTGTCCCCATCAAACACTCCCAGGACAGGTACAGCACGGGGTTAGATACAGAGTAAAGATCCCTCTACACTGTCCCCATCAAAAACTCCCAGGACAGATACAGCACGGGGTTAGATACAAAGTAAAGCTCCCTCTACACTGTCCCCATCAAACACTCCCAGGGCAGGTACAGCGTGGGGTTAGATACAGAGTAAAGCTCCCTCTACACTGTCCCCATCAAACACTCCCAGGACAGATACAGCACGGGGTTGGATACAGAGTAAAGCTCCCTCCACACTGTCCCTCATCAAACACTCCCAGGACAGGTACAGCACGGGGTTAGATACAGAGTAAAGATCCCTCTACACTGTCCCCATCAAACACTCCCAGGACAGATACAGCATGGGGTTAGATACAAAGTAAAGCTCCCTCTACACTGTCCACATCAAACACTCCCAGGACAGGTACAGCACGGGGTTAGATACAGAGTAAAGCTCCCTCTACACTGTCCCCATCAAACACTCCCAGGACAGATGCAGCACGGGGTTAGATACAGAGTAAAGCTCCCTCTCCACTGTCCCTCATCAAACACTCCCAGGACAGGTACAGCACGGGGTTAGATACAGAGTAAAGCTCCCTCTACACTGTCCCCATCAAACACTCCCAGGACAGGTACAGCACGGGATTAGGTACAGAGTAAAGCTCCCTCTACACTGTCCCCATCAAACACTCCCAGGACAGGTACAGCACGGGGTTAGATACAGAGTAAAGCTGCCTCAACACTGTCCCCATCAAACACTCCCAGGACAGGTACAGCACGGGGTTAGATACAGAGTAAAGCTCCCTCTACACTGTCTCCACCAAACACTCCCAGGACAGGTACAGCACGGGGTTAGATACAGAGTAAAGCTGCCTCAACACTGTCCCCATCAAACACTCCCAGGACAGGTACTGCACGGGGTTAGATACAGAGTAAAGCTCCCTCTACACTGTCCCCATCAAACACTCCCAGGACAGGTACAGCACGGGGTTAGATACAGAGTAAAGCTCCGTCTACACTGTCCCCATCAAACACTCACAGGACAGGTACAGCACGGGGTTAGATACAGAGTAAAGCACCCTCTGCACTGTCCCCATCAAAAACTCCCAGGACAGGTACAGCACGGGGTTAGATACAGAGTAAAGCTCCCTCTACACTGTCCCAATCAAACACTCCCAGGACAGATGCAGCACGGGGTTAGATACAGAGTAAAGCTCCCTCTCCACTGTCCCTCATCAAACACTCCCAGGACAGGTACAGCACGGGGTTAGATACAGAGTAAAGCTCCCTCTACACTGTCCCCATCAAACACTCCCAGGACAGGTACAGCACGGGATTAGGTACAGAGTAAAGCTCCCTCTACACTGTCCCCATCAAACACTCCCAGGACAGGTACAGCACGGGGTTAGATACAGAGTAAAGCTGCCTCAACACTGTCCCCATCAAACACTCCCAGGACAGGTACAGCACGGGGTTAGATACAGAGTAAAGCTCCCTCGACACTGTCCCCATCAAACACTCCCAGGACAGGTGCAGCACGGGGTTAGATACAGAGTAAAGCTCCCTCTACACTGTCTCCACCAAACACTCCCAGGACAGGTACAGCACGGGGTTAGATACAGAGTAAAGCTCCCTCTACACTGTCCCCATCAAACACTCCCAGGACAGGTACAGCACGGGGTTAGATACAGAGTAAAGCTCCCTCTACACTGTCCCCATCAAACACTCCCAGGACAGGTACAGCACGGGGTTAGATACAGAGTAAAGCTCCGTCTACACTGTCCCCATCAAACACTCCCAGGACAGGTACAGCACGGGGTTAGATACAGAGTAAAGCTCCCTCTACACTGTCCCCATCAAACACTCCCAGGACAGGTACAGCACGGGGTTAGATACAGAGTAAAGCTCCCTCTACACTGTCCCCATCAAACACTCCCAGGTCAGGTACAGCCCGGGGTTAGATACAGAGTTAAGCTGAGCAGGCGGCTGAGTAGTGATTGATAAAGCTACCATTCCGGGAAGCCGGGAGGCCAGTCCTGGCTTTACCTGACTGACACTCGGTGGGTGTGGCAGGTTGGGAGAGGGATCTTTAACCAGGAAAAGAGCTGCACGTGAGGGTACAAGTCCAGCTCCTTCACCTTTACACACCCAGACACGAGATCAATTCCTTTCCGGGGGGGCCGAAAGGGTGTCATTTTCAAGGAGGGTTTTCGAAAACCTGACCCGCCAGGTTCTGCCGTGGATGTCGGGACAGGTCGCACTCGGAATATCGTCCCGATCTTTCAAACTCTCTCCGAACAAAAGGCAGCTTTTGGAAGGGTGCATGTCAGTGATCGGCTTGGCACAATCTCTGGGAGGGCTAAGCTCTCCCTCGGCGAATGAATTCGGGGCCGAAGGGCACAGATTATCCCCTACGCCCTCCCC
>NC_092730.1:21244927-21339585 GCF_047496885.1 Scyliorhinus torazame | reverse complement strand
GGGACTGCAGCAGGTGGCGAGGGAACCAACAAGAGGGAAAAACATACTTGACCTCACCCTCACCAACCTGCCTGCTGCAGGTGTATCTGTCCCTGACAGTATCGGCAGGAGTGACCACCACACAGTCCTTGTGGAGACACAGTCCCGCCTTCACATTGAGGATACCCTGCACCGTGTCGTGTGGCACTACCGCCGTGCTCAATGGGGTTAGACTCCGTACAGATCGAGCGACTCAAGACTGGGCGCCCAGGAGGCCCTGTGGGCCATCAGCAGCAGCAGAAGTGTGTCCGACCATAATCATGGCCGGGCAGATCCCCCAGTCTACCGTTACCACCCAGCCGGGGGGTCAACCCTGGTTCAATGAAGAGTGTAGGAGAGCGTGTCAGGAGTAACACCAGGCAGACCGGAAAATGATGTATCTAACCTGGTGAAGCTACAACACGCGACTGCTTGTGAGCCAATCAGCATTAGCAGCAAGTAATCGACAAGAGCGAAGCGATTCCACAACCCAACGCATCAGATCTAAGCTCTGTAACCCTGCCACATCCAGCCGTGAATGGTGGCGGACAATTAAACAACTCACTGCGGGAGGAGGCTCCACAAATATCCCCGTCCTCAATGATGGAGGAGCCCAGCACATCTGGGCAAATGACGAGGCCGAGGCATTCGCAACAATCTTCAGCCGGAAGAGCCGAGTGGATGATCCGTCTCGGTCTCCTCCGGAGGTCCCCAGCATCACAGATGTCAGTCCTCAGCCGACACGATTCGCTCCGCGTGAGATCGAGAAACGGCTGAAGGCGCTGGATGCGGCAAAGGCTTTGGGCCCTGACAATATCCCAGCAATAGTACTGAAGACGTGTGCTCCAGGACTTGCCGCACCCCTAGCCAAGCTGTTCCAGTCCAGCTACAACACTGGCATCTACCCGGCAATGTGGAAAAACACCCAGGTGTGTCCTGGGTCTTCTATCAGCTCTATCGTCTAGGAGGACGAGGGCAGCAGACACATGGGGAACACCACCATCTCCCAAGTTCCCCCTCCGACTCGGAAATTTATCGGCCGTTCTTTCACTGCCGCCGGGGCTCCCTCCCTAACAGCACGGTGGCTGTACCTACACCACATGGGACTGCAGCGGGTTCAAGATGTGCGACTCACCCACCACCTCCTCAAGGGGGCAATTAGGGATGGGCAATAAAACCTGGGCCTAGTCAGCAAACGCCCACGTCCCATTAAGGAACATAAAATGAGAGCCCGACTGCTGCCCCAAAAGACTCCAGGAGATTGAAGAGGAGGCGTTAGCTGCTCCCCAAGTCCGTCAGAGTTTTTAGTTTCACAGCACACGAGGGGATCGCCAGGATCCTGCCCTCGCAGAGATGTCCCCGGCCTCCTCAGAGGCTGCAGGATTTAGGCACACTTCAAAGCCTGATTAATAATGAGGGTGAGGCTTTGTTCCCATGGATACAAGTAGTGGGGGAGGGGGGGTGGCGGGGGGTAGTATCCGTGCCCAGCAATAACAGGAGAGGCCTGAGGCCCATGAAGCAATAATTGTGAGGGAGGCCCAGGCTCCATCGATAATAGGTGAGGCCCAGGGCCCAGTGATACTGGAGGCAGGCTATGGGCCCATCGACAATTGGTGAGGCCCAGCCTGGAGGCAGGCGATGGGCCCATCGACAATTGGTGAAGCCCAGGGCCCAGTGATCAGTGATACAGGAGTCAGGCCATGGGCCCAGCTATCATTAGAGAAATCCAAGGCCTAGCAATACAGGCCCAGGGCCCAGCGATAATGAGAGATGTTCCAAAGACACAGTAATATGGCCCCGAGCCCAATGAAACTGGAGGAGGGAGGTCGAGGCCCACTGATAAGGATGTGAGGCAGGAGGCCCGGCGATAAGAGGAAAGAGCCTGGATGTGGTTAACAGCCAGCTCAGATCTCACTTCCCCATATCTGCTTCCCCCCTCGGTTCTCAATTCCCTTTTTAATTTGAGGATCTCGGCCTTGGCAACATTGTTCTGGTAAACAGTGGCCAAGCTCCAATGGCCTTCTGGGTAACAAGAGCCGCCCTCAACTCGCGCGGGCTGCGTGTGGACAGTTTTCGATGCCCACGTGAGCTGGGGAGGAGGTGCGAGTGTGCTCTTCACTCTGGTCAACTCTCACAGTCCACTTCGCCAGCAGTTGGATTTATTTGATGTCAGTCAGTCAGCTAGAGAGTGATGTTAGTGACAAAGATTGGCCCTCTACACTGTCCCCATCAAACACTCCCAGGACAGATACAGCACGGGGTTAGATACAGAGTAAAGCTCCCTCTACACTGTCCCCATCAAACACTCCCAGGACAGGTACAGCACGGGGTTAGATACAGAGTAAAGCTCCCTCTACACTGTCCCCATCAAACACTCCCAGGACAGATACAGCACGGGGTTAGATACAAAGTAAAGCTCCCTCTACACTGTCCCCATCAAACACTCCCAGGACAGATACAGCACGGGGTTAGATACAAAGTAAAGCTCCCTCTACACTGTCCCCATCAAACACTCCCAGGACAGATACAGCACGGGGTTAGATACAAAGTAAAGCTCCCTCTACACTGTCCCCATCAAACACTCCCAGGACAGGTACAGCACGGGGTTAGATACAAAGTAAAGCTCCCTCTACACTGTCCCCATCAAACACTCCCAGGACAGGTACAGCACGGGGTTAGATACAGAGTAAAGCTCCCTCTACACTGTCCCCATCAAACACTCCCAGGACAGGTACAGCACGGGGTTAGATACAGAGCAAAGCACCCTCTGCACTGTCCCCATCAAACACTCCCAGGACAGGTACAGCACGGGGTTAGATACAGAGTAAAGCTCCCTCTACACTGTCCCCATCAAACACTTCCAGGACAGATACAGCACGGGGTTAGATACAGAGTAAAGCTCCCTCTACACTGTCCCCATCAAACACTCCCAGGACAGATACAGCACGGGGTTAGATACAGAGTAAAGATCCCTCTACACTGTCCCCATCAAACACTCCCAGGACAGGTACAGCACGGGGTTAGATACAGAGTAAAGATCCCTCTACACTGTCCCCATCAAAAACTCCCAGGACAGATACAGCACGGGGTTAGATACAAAGTAAAGCTCCCTCTACACTGTCCCCATCAAACACTCCCAGGGCAGGTACAGCGTGGGGTTAGATACAGAGTAAAGCTCCCTCTACACTGTCCCCATCAAACACTCCCAGGACAGATACAGCACGGGGTTGGATACAGAGTAAAGCTCCCTCCACACTGTCCCTCATCAAACACTCCCAGGACAGGTACAGCACGGGGTTAGATACAGAGTAAAGATCCCTCTACACTGTCCCCATCAAACACTCCCAGGACAGATACAGCATGGGGTTAGATACAAAGTAAAGCTCCCTCTACACTGTCCACATCAAACACTCCCAGGACAGGTACAGCACGGGGTTAGATACAGAGTAAAGATCCCTCTACACTGTCCCCATCAAACACTCCCAGGACAGATGCAGCACGGGGTTAGATACAGAGTAAAGCTCCCTCTCCACTGTCCCTCATCAAACACTCCCAGGACAGGTACAGCACGGGGTTAGATACAGAGTAAAGCTCCCTCTACACTGTCCCCATCAAACACTCCCAGGACAGGTACAGCATGGGATTAGGTACAGAGTAAAGCTCCCTCTACACTGTCCCCATCAAACACTCCCAGGACAGGTACAGCACGGGGTTAGATACAGAGTAAAGCTGCCTCAACACTGTCCCCATCAAACACTCCCAGGACAGGTACAGCACGGGGTTAGATACAGAGTAAAGCTCCCTCGACACTGTCCCCATCAAACACTCCCAGGACAGGTGCAGCACGGGGTTAGATACAGAGTAAAGCTCCCTCTACACTGTCTCCACCAAACACTCCCAGGACAGGTACAGCACGGGGTTAGATACAGAGTAAAGCTCCCTCTACACTGTCCCCATCAAACACTCCCAGGACAGGTACAGCACGGGGTTAGATACAGAGTAAAGCTCCCTCTACACTGTCCCCATCAAACACTCCCAGGACAGGTACAGCACCGGGTTAGATACAGAGTAAAGCTCCGTCTACACTGTCCCCATCAAACACTCCCAGGACAGGTACAGCACGGGGTTAGATACAGAGTAAAGCTCCCTCTACACTGTCCCCATCAAACACTCCCAGGACAGGTACAGCACGGGGTTAGATACAGAGTAAAGCTCCCTCTACACTGTCCCCTTCAAACACTCCCAGGACAGGTACAGCACGGGGATAGATACAGAGTAAAGCTCCCTCTACACTGTCCCCATCAAACACTCCCAGGTCAGGTACAGCCCGGGGTTAGATACAGAGTTAAGCTGAGCAGGCGGCTGAGTAGCAGATTGATAAAGCTACCATTCCGGGAAGCCGGGAGGCCAGTCCTGGCTTTACCTGACTGACACTCGGTGGGTGTGGCAGGTTGGGAGAGGGATCTTTAACCAGGAAAAGAGCTGCACGTGAGGGTACAAGTCCAGCTCCTTCACCTTTACACACCCAGACACGAGATCAATTCCTTTCCGGGGGGGCCGAAAGGGTGTCATTTTCAAGGAGGGTTTTCGAAAACCTGACCCGCCAGGTTCTGCCGTGGATGTCGGGACAGGTCGCACTCGGAATATCGTCCCGATCTTTCAAACTCTCTCCGAACAAAAGGCAGCTTTTGGAAGGGTGCATGTCAGTGATCGGCTTGGCACAATCTCTGGGAGGGCTAAGCTCTCCCTCGGCGAATGAATTCGGGGCCGAAGGGCACAGATTATCCCCTACGCCCTCCCCCCCCCCCAACCCCCCCCCCCCCCCCCACCCCATACAATCTCCCCCACACTGCAAAACAAGCCAGGCTGTGAACGGGAAGTCGGAAGGGAGTGACCCTCTGTAAACCCCCCCCCACCCAACTCTCAAGCGGCTGGCCAAAGGAGACTCCTTCCCCAAAACGTGCCTGAAGTCCCTCGCTCCCAGCACTGAAACGTCCCAGAAGGACCCCTCAGTTCCGAGGTCCGAGGTGCCTGCTTGAAGCGTGCGTGTCCAGGGAAAAGGAAAACAGTTTTAGTTCCTGAACGTTTATGCCCCTCTCTCTCTCTCTCTCTCTCTTTCTCTCTCTCTGCACAAGTCACAGGGGAACTTTCTCAACATCCGCTCCCCCCCCCCCCCATCGTCTGCCCCCCCCCCTCCCCCTCCCCCTCCCTACCCCTCCCTTTCCTCCTTCGCTTCCAGCTTCAAACAAATAATGACTTTTGAACTTCATGTCAAAAGAGGTCAAACTCTTCCTCCCCCCCCCCCCCCCCCCCGCCCAGCCCTCTCCTCCCACCCCGGATCGGCCGCCAGTTTAAAACAGAAAACCCGTCTTACCATTTCCTGGAGCACTCCACTGTGAGCTCTTGGTACGACACGACAAACTGGAACCTGGAGGCTCGTTTCCCCACGCGTTGGAGCCGTTTCCAGACGGAGGTCATCGCCTGCGGGTCGTCTCTCTCCGCAGGGGGTGGGGGGGGGGGGGGTAATCGTCCTGTTTTCGTTGTGTGTGTGTGGCCGGGGAGGGGGGGGGGGGGGTGAAGGTTTGTAAAGTTGGACGCTGCTTGGCAAACAGGCTGAAGAAAACACAAAATATATCACGCGCGCGGCAACAGCCCCTTGCAAAGAAGCACTCAGTCCAACTCTGTCAGCTCAGGGGACGGAATGCACCCAATTCAGTCCACCGTCCCACACACACACACACACCCCCCCCCCCACCCCCCCCTCTCACCCCTCCCTCAAAGCTCTCCGTCTCCTGTCAATGTTCACACGGGTAATCCATCCCCTCTCCCTCCCGGCGCCGAACGAGCTTCCTCCTGTCAGTGAAGGCACTCTCACTCCAAAATAAAGTTGTAGGGCTGTCCCATCCCCGCCCCTCCCCTCGCCGGCCCTCCCCCATGTGTGTGTGTGTGGGTGTGTGTGTGGGTGTGTCTGGGTGTGTGTCTCACGCAGCACCGATATGGATAGAATCATTACACAGGCCCTTCGGCCCGACGAGACGCTAGCACTGTGGCTTCACAGCACCAGGGTCCTGGGTTTGATTCCCGGGCTTGGGGGTCGTCCCCCCCCCCCCGGCCCCTCTCCGTTGGGGGGGGGATCCTGGGCAGCACAAGCGGATAGCACTGTTTCTTCACAGCGCCAGGTTCGATTCCCCGCGGGGTCGCTGTCTGTGCGGAGTCTGCACGTCCTCCCCGTGTGTGCGTGGGTTTCCTCCGGGTGCTCCGGTTTCCTCCCACAGTCCAAAAATGTGCTGGTTAGGTGGATTGGCCGCGATAAATTGCCCCGAGTGTCCAAAAAGGTTGGGAGGGGTTATTGGGTTTTGGGGATAGGGTGGAAGTGAGGGATTAAGTGCAGACTCGATGGGCCGAATGGCCTCCTTCTGCTCTGTATGTTCTATGTTACCCCCCCAGGCGGCGGGCTGCAGACTCCCTCCCCCCCCTCTCTGCTCCGCGGACCCCTCCCAAACTCCTGCATCTCGCCTCGACGTTGCTAACGAAGGGGAACAGCTGCTTCCTGTCCGCCCTGTCCACGCCCCTCGTCATCGTACACACAAGGTGGCCCCCCCCCCCGTACCCCCACATCCCTCTCAGCCACCTCGGCTCCATAGCAACCCCCCCACACCCCGTAGCCCCCCCACACCCCCCGTACCCCCCCCCGTACACCCCCCATACCCCCCCCCGTACCCCCCACACCCCCATACCCCCCCGTACCCCCACACCCCTCTCAGCCACCTCGGCTCCATAGCAACCCCCCCCCACAACCCGTAGCCCCCCCACACCCCCCGTACCCCCCCCGTACACCCCCCATACCCCCCCGTACCCCCCCACACCCCCATACCCCCCCGTACCCCCACACCCCTCTCAGCCACCTCGGCTCCATAGCAACCCCCCCCCACAACCCGTAGCGCCCCCACACCCCCCGTACAACCCCCATACCCCCCCGTACCCCCCCACACCCCCATACCCCCCCCGTACCCCCACACCCCTCTCAGCCACCTCGGCTCCACAGCAACCCCCACACCCACACCCCACACCCCCCGTACACCCCCCACACCCCCCGTACCCCCACACCCCTCTCAGCCACCTCGGCTCCATAGCAACCCCCCACCCCCCGTACGCCCCCCCACACCCCCCGTACCCCCCCCAACCCCACACCCCCGTACCCCCCGTACACCCCCCACACCCCCCGTACCCCCACACCCCTCTCAGCCACCTCGGCTCCATAGCAACCCCCCACCCCCCGTACGCCCCCCCACACCCCCCGTACCCCCCCCAACCCCACACCCCCACACCCCCCGTACGCCCACACCCCTCTCAGCCACCTCGGCTCCATAGCAACCCCCCAACCCCTGTACCCCACCCACAACCCCAATCCCCACCCAACCCCCCACCCCCCCCGTACCCCCACACTCCTCTCAGCCACCTCGGCTCTATAGCAACCCCCCCCCACCCCGTACACCCCCCACACCCCCCGTACGCCCTCCACACCCCCCCGTACCCCCCCCCAACCCCACACCCCCCGTACCCCCACACCCCTCTCAGCCACCTTGGCTCCATAGTAACCCCACCCCCCCTCCCCTCCCCTCCCCACCGTCAGCCAGGGCCACAGCCCTGAGCAAGGGTAAACCTATCACTAATCCCTCCTCCCTTTGTGTGTGTGTGAATAGTTCATAGAATTTACCGTGCAAAAGGGGCCACTCGGAACATCGAGTCAGCACCGGCCCCCGGAAATCACTAATTAAGCCCCCCCCCCCACCCCGTAATCCAGGAACCCCACCGAACACTTTTTTTGGACACTAAGGGACAATTTAGCACGGCCAATCCACCTAACCTGCACATCTTTGGACACTAAGGGACAATTTAGCACGGCCAATCCACCTAACCTGCACATCATTGGACACTAAGGGACAATTTAGCACGGCCAATCCACCTAACCTGCACATCTTTGGACACTAAGGGACAATTTAGCACGGCCAATCCACCTAACCTGCACATCTTTGGACACTAAGGGGTAATTTAGCACGGCCAATCCACCTAACCTGCACATCTTTGGACACTAAGGGACAATTTAGCACGGCCAATCCACTTAACCTGCACATCTTTGGACACTAAGGGACAATTTAGCACGGCCAATCCACCCAACCTGCACATCTTTGGACACTAAGGGGCAATTTAGCACGGCCAATCCACTTAACCTGCACATCTTTGGACACTAAGGGACAATTTAGCACGGCCAATCCACCCAACCTGCACATCTTTGGACACTAAGGGGCAATTTAGCATGGCCAATCCACCTAACCTGCACATCTTTGGACACTAAGGAGCAATTTAGCACATCCAATCCACCTAACCTGCACATCTTTGGACACTAAGGGACAATTTAGCACGGCCAATCCACCTAATCTGGGAAATGTTCAGAATGGAGTTCTGTCACAAGTGGAGTACCACAAGGATCTGTTCTGGGGCCGTTGCTGTTTGTCATTTTTATCAATGACCTAGAGGAAGGCGCAGAAGGGTGGGTGAGTAAATTTGCAGACGATACTAAAGTCGGTGGTGTTGTCGATAGTGTGGAAGGAAGTAGCAGGTTACAGAGGGATATAGATAAGCTGCAGAGCTGGGCTGAGAGGTGGCAAATGGAGTTTAATGTAGAGAAGTGTGAGGTGATTCACTTTGGAAGGAAAAACAGGAATGTGGAATATTTGGCTCATGGAAAAGTTCTTGAAAGTGTGGATGAGCAGAGGGATCTAGGTGTCCATGTACATAGATCCCTGAAAGTTGCCACCCAGGTTGATAGGGTGGTGAAGAAGGCCTATGGAGTGTTGGCCTTTATTGGTAGAGGGATTGAATTCCGGAGTCAGGAGGTCATGTTGCAGCTGTACAGAACTCTGGTACGGCCGCATTTGGAGTATTGCGTACAGTTCTGGTCACCGCATTATAGGAAGGACGTGGAGGCTTTGGAACGGGTGCAGAGGAGATTTACCAGGATGTTGCCTGGTATGGAGGGAAAATCTTATGAGGAAAGGCTGATGGACTTGAGGTTGTTTTCGTTAGAGAGAAGAAGGTTAAGAGGAGACTTAATAGAGGCATACAAAATGATCAGGGGGATAGATAGGGTGGACAGTGAGAGCCTTCTCCCGCGGATGGAAATGGCTAGCACGAGGGGACATAGCCTTAAACTGAGGGGTAATAGATATAGGACAGAGGTCAGGGGTAGGTTCTTTACGCAAAGAGTAGTGAGGCCGTGGAATGCCCTACCTGCTACAGTAGTGAACTCGCCAACATTGAGGGCATTTAAAAGTTTATTGGATAAACATATGGATGATAATGGTATAGTGTAGGTTAGATGGCTTTTGTTTCGGTGCAACATCGTGGGCCGAAGGGCCTGTACTGCGCTGTATTGTTCTAAGGTTCTATGTTCTATGTAACCTGCACATCTTTGGACACTAAGGAGCAATTTAGCACGGCCAATCCACCTAACCTGCACATCTTTGGACACTAATGGGCAATTTAGCACGGCCAATCCACCTAACCTGCACATCTTTGGACACTAAGGAGCAATTTAGCACGGCCAATCCACCTAACCTGCACATCTTTGGACACTAAGGGGCAATTTAGCACGGCCAATCCACCTAACCTGCACATCTTTGGACACTAAGGGGCAATTTAGCACGGCCAATCCACCTAACCTGCACATCTTTGGACACTAAGGGGCAATTTAGCACGGCCAATCCACCTAACCTGCACATCTTTGGACACTAATGGGCAATTTAGCACGGCCAATCCACCTAACCTGCACATCTTTGGACACTAAGGGACAATTTAGCACAGCCAATCCACCGAACCTGCACATCTTTGGACACTAAGGAGCAATTTAGCACGGCCAATCCACCTAACCTGCACATCTTTGGACACTAATGGGCAATTTAGCACGGCCAATCCACCTAACCCACACATCTTTGGACACTAAGGGGCAATTTAGCACGGCCAATCCACCTAACCTGCACATCTTTGGACACTAAGGGACAATTTAGCACGGCCAATCCACCTAACCTGCACATCTTTGGACACTAAGGGGCAATTTAGCACGGCCAATCCACCTAACCTGCACATCTTTGGACACTAAGGGGCAATTTAGCACGGCCAATCCACCTAACCTGCACATCTTTGGACACTAAGGAGCAATTTAGCACGGCCAATCCACCTAACCTGAACATCTTTGGACACTAATGGGCAATTTAGTACGGCCAATCCACCTAACCTGCACATCTTTGGACACTAAGGGACAATTTAGCACGGCCATTCCACCTAACCTGCACATCTTTGGACAATGAGGAGCAATTTAGCACGGCCAATCCACCTAACCTGCACATCTTTGGACACTAATGGGCAATTTAGCACGGCCAATCCACCTAACCCGCACATCTTTGGACACTAAGGGGCAATTTAGCACGGCCAATCCACCTAACCTGCACATCTTTGGACACTAAGGGACAATTTAGCACGGCCAATCCACCCAACCTGCACATCTTTGGACACTAAGGGACAATTTAGCACGGCCAATCCACCTAACCTGCACATCTTTGGACACTAAGGGGCAATTTAGCACGGCCAATCCACCTAACCTGCACATCTTTGGACACTAAGGAGCAATTTAGCACGGCCAATCCACCTAACCTGCACATCTTTGGACACTAAGGGACAATTTAGCACGGCCAATCCACCTAACCTGCACATCTTTGGACACTAAGGAGCAATTTAGCACGGCCAATCCACCTAACCTGCACATCTTTGGACACTAAGGAGCAATTTAGCACGGCCAATCCACCTAACCTGCACATCTTTGGACACTAAGGGGCAATTTAGCACGGCCAATCCACCTAACCTGCAACATCTTTGGACACTAAGGGGCAATTTAGCACGGCCAATCCACTTAACCTGCACATCTTTGGACACTAAGGGACAACTTAGCACGGCCAATCCACCCAACCTGCACATCTTTGGACACTAAGGGGTAATTTCGCACGGCCAATCCACCTAACCTGCAACATCTTTGGACACTAAGGGACAATTTAGCACGGCCAATCCACCTAACCTGCACATCTTTGGACACTAAGGGACAATTTAGCACGGCCAATCCACCTAACCTGCACATCTTTGGACACTAAGGTGCAATTTAGCACGGCCAATCCACCTAACCTGCACATCTTTGGACACTAAGGGGACAATTTCGCACGGCCAATCCACCTAACCTGCACATCTTTGGACACTAAGGGGACAATTTCGCACGGCCAATCCACCTAACCTGCACATCTTTGGACACTAAGGGACAATTTAGCACGGCCAATCCACCTAATCTGGGAAATGTTCAGAATGGAGTTCTGTCACAAGTGGAGTACCACAAGGATCTGTTCTGGGGCCGTTGCTGTTTGTCATTTTTATCAATGACCTAGAGGAAGGCGCAGAAGGGTGGGTGAGTAAATTTGCAGACGATACTAAAGTCGGTGGTGTTGTCGATAGTGTGGAAGGAAGTAGCAGGTTACAGAGGGATATAGATAAGCTGCAGTGCTGGGCTGAGAGGTGGCAAATGGAGTTTAATGTAGAGAAGTGTGAGGTGATTCACTTTGGAAGGAAAAACAGGAATGTGGAATATTTGGCTCATGGAAAAGTTCTTGAAAGTGTGGATGAGCAGAGGGATCTAGGTGTCCATGTACATAGATCCCTGAAAGTTGCCACCCAGGTTGATAGGGTGGTGAAGAAGGCCTATGGGGTGTTGGCCTTTATTGGTAGAGGGATTGAATTCCGGAGTTAGGAGGTCATGTTGCAGCTGTACAGAACTCTGGTACGGCCGCATTTGGAGTATTGCGTACAGTTCTGGTCACCGCATTATAGGAAGGACGTGGAGGCTTTGGAACGGGTGCAGAGGAGATTTACCAGGATGTTGCCTGATATGGAGGGAAAATCTTATGAGGAAAGGCTGATGGACTTGAGGTTGTTTTCGTCAGAGAGAAGAAGGTTAAGAGGAGACTTAATAGAGGCATACAAAATGATCAGAGGGATAGATAGGGTGGACAGTGAGAGCCTTCTCCCGCGGATGGAAATGGCTAGCACGAGGGGACGTAGCCTTAAACTGAGGGGTAATAGATATAGGACAGAGGTCAGGGGTAGGTTCTTTACGCAAAGAGTAGTGAGGCCGTGGAATGCCCTACCTGCTACAGTAGTGAACTCGCCAACATTGAGGGCATTTAAAAGTTTATTGGATAAACATATGGATGATAATGGTATAGTGTAGGTTAGATGGCTTTTGTTTCGGTGCAACATCGTGGGCCGAAGGGCCTGTACTGCGTTGTATTGTTCTATGTTCTATGTAACCTGCACATCTTTGGACACTAAGGAGCAATTTAGCACGGCCAATCCACCTAACCTGCACATCTTTGGACACTAATGGGCAATTTAGCACGGCCAATCCACCTAACCTGCACATCTTTGGACACTAAGGAGCAATTTAGCACGGCCAATCCACCTAACCTGCACATCTTTGGACACTAAGGGGCAATTTAGCACGGCCAATCCACCTAACCTGCAAATCTTTGGACACTAAGGGGCAATTTAGCACGGCCAATCCACCTAACCTGCACATATTTGGACACTAAGGAGCAATTTAGCACGGCCAATCCACCTAACCTGCACATCTTTGGACACTAATGGGCAATTTAGCACGGCCAATCCACCTAACCTGCACATCTTTGGACACTGAGGGACAATTTAGCACAGCCAATCCACCTAACCTGCACATCTTTGGACACTAAGGAGCAATTTAGCACGGCCAATCCACCTAACCTGCACATCTTTGGACACTAATGGGCAATTTAGCACGGCCAATGCACCTAACCCGCACATCTTTGGACACTAAGGGGCAATTTAGCACGGCCAATCCACCTAACCTGCACATCTTTGGACACTAATGGGCAATTTAGCACGGCCAATCCACCTAACCTGCACATCTTTGGACACTAAGGGGCAATTTAGCACGGCCAATCCACCTAACCTGCACATCTTTGGACACTAAGGGGCAATTTAGCACGGCCAATCCACCTAACCTGCACATCTTTGGACACTAAGGAGCAATTTAGCACGGCCAATCCACCTAACCTGCACATCTTTGGACACTAATGGGCAATTTAGCACGGCCAATCCACCTAACCTGCACATCTTTGGACACTAAGGGACAATTTAGCACGGCCAATCCACCTAACCTGCACATCTTTGGACACTAAGGAGCAATTTAGCACGGCCAATCCACCTAACCTGCACATCTTTAGACACTAATGGGCAATTTAGCACGGCCAATCCACCTAACCCGCACATCTTTGGACACTAAGGGGCAATTTAGCACGGCCAATCCACCTAACCTGCACATCTTTGGACACTAAGGGACAATTTAGCACGGCCAATCCACCCAACCTGCACATCTTTGGACACTAAGGGACAATTTAGCACGGCCAATCCACCTAACCTGCACATCTTTGGACACTAAGGGGCAATTTAGCACGACCAATCCACCCAACCTGCACATCTTTGGACACTAAGGGGCAATTTAGCACGGCCAATCCACCTAACCTGCACATCTTTGGACACTAAGGAGCAATTTAGCACGGCCAATCCACCTAACCTGCACATCTTTGGACACTAAGGGACAATTTAGCACGGCCAATCCACCTAACCTGCACATCTTTGGACACTAAGGAGCAATTTAGCACGGCCAATCCACCTAACCCGTACATCTTTGGACACTAAGGGGCAATTTAGCACGGCCAATCCACCTAACCTGCACATCTTTGGAGACTAAGGGGCAATTTAGCACGGCCAATCCACCTAACCTGCACATCTTTGGACACGAAGGGGCAATTTAGCACGGCCAATCCACCTAACCTGCACATCTTTGGACACTAAGGGGCAATTTAGCACGGCCAATCCACCTAACCTGCACATCTTTGGACACTAAGGAGCAATTTAGCACGGCCAATCCACCTAACCTGCACATCTTTGGACACTAAGGGGCAACTTAGCACGGCCAATCCACCTAACCTGCACATTTTTGGACACTAAGGGGCAATTTAGCACGGCCAATCCACCTAACCTGCACATCTTTGGACACTAAGGGACAATTTAGCACGACCAATCCACCTAACCTGCACATCTTTGGACACTAAGGAGCAATTTAGCATGGCCAATCCACCTAACCTGCACATCTTTGGACACTAATGGGCAATTTAGCACGGCCAATCCACCTAACCTGCACATCTTTGGACACTAAGGAGCAATTTAGCACGGCCAATCCACCTAACCTGCTCATCTTTGGACACTAATGGGCAATTTAGCATGGCCAATCCACCTAACCCGCACATCTTTGGACACTAAGGGGCAATTTAGCACGGCCAATCCACCTAACCTGCACATCTTTGGACACTAAGGGGCAATTTAGCACGGCCAATCCACCTAACCTGCACATCTTTGGATTTGTGGGAGGAAACCGGAGCACCCGGGGGAAACCCACGCACACACGGGGGAGAACGCGCAGACTCCGCACAGACAGTGACCCAAGCCGGGAATCGAACCCGGGACCCTGGCGCTGTGAAGCAACAGTGCTAACCCACTATTGTGAGACACAATATCCTCCAATTGCAATAGCGCCGTTGACCTTATTCCCCTTTTCCTGAGGCTGTGCGGCGGGACGTCGCCGGGCCGGGCCTAGCGTTTGTTGCCCGTCCCTAATTGCCACCCTTGAACCGAGTGTCTCGCTCGGCCCATTTCCGAGGGGGTGGTTCAGATTCGACCACATTGCTGTGTGGGCTGGGGGGGGGGGGGGGGGGGGGGTGATCTGGAGTCACATGTAGGCCAGACCACGTAAGGACGGCAGATTTCCCCCTTTCCCCTACAGGGGGACATTAGTGAACCAGGTAGGGTTTTTCTTACGACAATCGATGATCGTAGCTGCGGTCGCCGTTACCGGAACGGAGCTTTATAATTCCAGAGTTTGTTGAATTGAATTTAAATTCCTCCTCCCCTCCCCCGGCGCAGAGTACTCGCCCCGGGGCCTCCGGATTCCCAGTCCAGTGGCCCCACCGCGTCCCCCTCACACCTCTGTCACACGGGAGCACAGGCGGGAAGCAGACAGGCTCGACGCAGAATCCCTGCTCACGGTCCAGGAGAAAGCTGCCCGGCGACGCAGTCCACAAATGGGAGGAGGCCGCACTGCCCCTCGGGCCTGTCCCAGCCCACCCAGCGCCTCCGCGGGTGAACTGTACCCCCATTTGCAGCCGCTTGGTTCCCGTAACCCCCAAACAGTCCCCCCCCTCAACTCCTCTCTCCTCTTTATTCTTGACTCTCCCTCCCTCCTCCCAAATGAGAAAATAATTTCTCCGTGTCGACCCTGTCGAACCCTCTATTAATTTTCCACCTCTCCCCCCCCACCCCCCCACACACACAAATAATCTTCGACAGTCTGTGCGTCCCATCCCTCCCCAGTTTAATCCTTCAATCCCCAGGGTCGTTCAGGGTGAATCTGGGCCCCCCCCTATTCCATCTCGAAGGCCCAATCTGTCCTTCTCGTGGTGTGGGGCCCCCAGGCCTGAACCCAGTTTCTCCAGGGGGTTCTGGAAGTATCCCCCCCCCCCTCTTTGTTTCCTGTCTATTCCCTTATTTTGCCCTTTCGGCAATTTGTGAGGCAACCATTTTGAGCCGTGGATGAACAATGGACCTGCGACTTTAAGCCAGCCTGTGCCTTTAAGGCAAAGCACCTCTTAGGTGGCCTGCGCCTTTAACTTACAGCAGAGCACTGCAGGAGCGGAGGAGCTCAGTGATGACTCGCTTTGATGGACTTGGCAAGCGGCCATCGAATTGGCTCAAAGGTCTGTGCCCTGCCCGGCGGCCAGAGGTGATTGGATCTCAAGGCTGGTTTTCCAGTTTCAATTTGGTCCTGAAGACGGGATGGAGGAGTACAACTCTCTATCTCTCTCAAAGATCCGAGGAATTGTCTCCAGACATCCATGTGCGAGCAAGATCTGGGGCGGGATTCTCCCATTCGGCGGCAGAGTGTCCACGCTGTGTCGGAAACGCCGTCGCTGGGAGCACCGATTTAGGCCCCTACAGGGGGCCAGCATGGCGCTGGAGCGGTTCACACCACTCCAGCCTCCCCATCCCGGCGCCAACCCGCGCACGCGCGGTGGCCTCCCTCAACGCGCCGGCCCCGTCGCCACATGGCGCGGGAGATCAGGGGCCGGCGCGGAAGAAAATAGGGCCCGGGGAGCGCGAGGCCGGCCCGCCGATCGGTGGGCCCCGATCGCGGGCCAGGCCCCATCGGAGGTCGGAGCCCACCCTCCCCTAACACAGGCCGCCGCCCCGCCCCCCCCCCCCCCCGGCCCCGCGCGCAGAGGTCCCGCCGGCTGCGACCAGGTGTGGACGGCGCCGGCGGGACTCTCCCTTTTTAGAGCAGCCGCTCGGCCCATCCGGGCCGGAGAATTGGCCGCGTACTGCGTCCCGCGACGGGCGGCGCACCAAACCCGCTCGCGCCAGCGCCGCCGATTCTCCGCGGCGAATCCCGCCCCTGAAACCTCTCTCTTAAGAACCGGCTGACACGAAGCCTAAGGTCTCTCCTGGAAAAACTGCAAGTAAGATATACTTCCAAACTGCATTACGGGCTGTAGACCAGAGATTTTAAACCACACTCATGCTGTGAAGGGAGCACCGAAGAAATTATCGGCTGAAGCAAGGACGCTTATCTTTTCAACCGAGTCCTTATTATTTTTCACCCTTTTCCTCCCCCTCTGTGTTTGTCTGTCTTGTGTGTGTGGGGGGGGGTTGTGGATGGGGCAGTTACGGGGCGTCAGGGGTTAAAGGACATTTAACCAACTGTATTCACCATTTATCTCAGATTCGTCCAAGTTATAAATAAACAGTAATTGTATTCCAACTTACAAACCTGGTGAATGTAATTATTGGGCGGCCAGGTGTCAAAGATTTTGGGTATTTTTATAAGAATTATCAGTTAATTAACTTCTGTCTCGACTCCGGGGCCCTGGGAGGCTGGAATTGATTGCGGCTCGCGCAGGGCGGCGTAACAGTCCGATATAAACGGTAAGCTGAAGGACAATGTTCCCTAGCGACCTTTCAACTGTTCTTCTGAACCCTGACCTCTCGTTCCTCGTGGTTGGCGAATATGGACACCCAAATCCCTCAGCCCCTCCAGGCTCTGGCCACAGAATAAATAATACCCCTGTGTCCTCCTTGGACCCAAAGCGAAGCCATGATCTCTTTGAATGGCGGAGCGGACTATCAATGGGCCGAACGGTCCACGTTTGCTCCCACGCTGTACGGCCTCAGGGGCTTAATAATCATAATCGTTTATTAGAATATAGAATATAGAACTTACAGTGCAGAAGGAGGCCATTTGGCCCATCGAGTCTGCACCGGCTCTTGGAAAGAGTCCAAGGTCCACACCTCCACCCTATCCCCATAACCCAGTAACCCCACCCAACACGAAGGGAAATTTTGGACACTAAGGGCAATTTAGCACGGCCAATCCACCTAACCTGCACATCTTTGGACACTAAGGGACAATTTAGCATGGCCAATCCACCTAACCTGCACATCTTTGGACACTGAGGGGCAATTTAGCACGGCCAATCCACCTAACCTGCACATCTTTGGACACTAAGGGACAATTTAGCACGGCCAATCCACCTAACCTGCACATCTTTGGACACTAAGGGGCAATTTAGCACGGCCAATCCACCCAACCTGCACATCTTTGGACACTCAGGGACAATTTAGCACGGCCAATCCACCTAACCTGCACATCTTTGGACTGTGGGAGGAAACCGGAGCACCCGGAGGAAACCCACGCACACACGGGGAGGACGTGCAGACTCCGCGCAGCCAATGACCCAAGCCGGGAATCGAACCTGGGACCCTGGAGCTGTGAAGCAATTGTGCTACCCACAATGCTACCGTGCTGCCCCTACTTATTGTCACAAGTAGGCTTCAATGAAGTTGCTGCGAAAAGCCCCTAGTTGCCACATTCCGGCGCCTGTTCGGGGAGGCCGATATGGGGAATTGAACCCGCGCTGCTGGTCTTGTCCGCATCACAAGCCAGCTGTTTAGCCCATTGTGCTAAACCAGCCACCAGCTTGCCCAACTGCAGAGGCCACCAGCTGGCCCCGGGCACTCGAATTGACTTGCTCCTTCCGCGACAGGCTCGTCCCACCTGTACAACTATTGGCCGATGGCACAGGGACCAGTGAGGGTCCGGGGAGGGGAGGGGGCACAATGGGCCTCATTGGATTTGTATACAGAGAGCCAGCACGGGCAGGATTGGTCGGCTGGCCTCCTTCAATACTCTCACAATTCTAATCAGAGAATCCCAAAAGAAGAGAAGGAGGCCATTCAGCCCCTCGAGCCTGCAGTGACCTCTGGAAGAGGCACTCTACATAAGCCCCGGTACCCGGCCTGTACCCGTGAGCTGATTCTGGCACAATGAACCTGCATTACCTTTGGACATAAAGCGGCCATTTGGGTCATGCCCAATCCACCTAACCCGCACATCTTTAGCCACTAAGGGGCAATATTCAGCAGGCTATCCATTCAGCAGATATTGATGCTGACAATGAGAAGGGGCTTGGATCCATTGGGATTGTGTACAATGGGAGTTAGTGCAACTTGCGAGTGAACGGGAAGGGGTTTGTGTCCATTGGGATTGTGTACAGTGGGGGTGAATGGGAAGGGGTTTGCGTCCATTGGGATTGTGCACAATGGGAATGAATGGGAAGGGGTTTGGGTCCATTGGGATTGTGTACAATGGGAGTGAATGGGAAGGGGTGAGAGTCCATTTGGATTGTATACAATGGGAGTGAATGGGAAGTGGTTTGGGTCCATTGGGATTGTGTACAATGGGAGTGAATGTGAAGGGGTTTGGGTCCATTGGAATTGTGTACAATGGGAGTGAATGGGAAGGGGTTTGGGTCCATTGGGATTGTGCACAATGGGAGTGAATGGGAAGGAGTTTGGGTCCATTGGGATTGTGTACAATGGGAGTGAATGGGAAGGGGTTTGGGTCCATTGGGATTGTGCACAATGGGAGTGAATGGGAAGGGTTTGGGTCCATTGGAATTGTGTACAATGGGAGTGAATGGGAAGGGGTTTGAGTCCATTTGGATTGTGTACAATGGGAGTGAATGGGAAGGGGTTTGGGTCCATTGGGATTGTGTGCAATGGGAGTGAATGGGAAGGGGTTTGAGTCCATTTGGATTGTGTACAATGGGAGTGAATGTGAAGGGGTTTGGGTCCATTGGGATTGTGTACAATGGGAGTGAATGGGAAGTGGTTTGGGTCCATTGGGATTGTGTACAATGGGAGTGAATGTGAAGGGGTTTGGGTCCATTGGAATTGTGTACAATGGGAGTGAATGGGAAGGGGTTTAGGTCCATTGGGATTGTGCACAATGGGAGTGAATGGGAAGGAGTTTGGGTCCATTGGGATTGTGTACAATGGGAGTGAATGGGAAGGGGTTTGGGTCCATTGGGATTGTGCACAATGGGAGTGAATGGGAAGGGTTTGGGTCCATTGGAATTGTGTACAATGGGAGTGAATGGGAAGGGGTTTGAGTCCATTTGGATTGTGTACAATGGGAGTGAATGGGAAGGGGTTTGGGTCCATTGGGATTGTGTGCAATGGGAGTGAATGGGAAGGGGTTTGAGTCCATTTGGATTGTGTACAATGGGAGTGAATGTGAAGGGGTTTGGGTCCATTGGGATTGTGTACAATAGGAGTGAATGGGAAGTGGTTCGGGTCCATTGGGATTGTGTACAATGGGAGTGAATGTGAAGGGTTTGGGTTCATTGGAATTGTGTACAATGGGAGTGAATGGGAAGGGGTGAGAGTCCATTTGGATTGTGTACAATGGGAGTGAATGGGAAGGGTTTGGGTCCATTGGGATTGTGGACAATGGGAGTGAATGGGAAGTGGTTTGGGTCCATTGTGAGTATGTACAATGGGAGTGAATGGGAAGGGGTTTGGGTCCATTGGGCTTATGTACAATTGGAGTGAATGGGAAGGAGTTTGGGTCCATTGGGATTGTGTACAATGGGAGTGAATGGGAAGGGGTTTGGGTCCATTGGGAGTGTGTACAGTGGGAGTGAATGGGAAGGGGTTTGGGTCCATTGGGATTGTGTACAATGGGAGTAAATGGGAAGGGGTTTGGGTCCATTGGGATTGTGTACAATGGGAGTAAATGGGAAGGGGTTTGTGTGTGAGTGTTTGTGATTGTGTGTGAGTGAGTGTGTGTGTGAATGTGTGTGAGTGAGTGTGTATGTGTGAGTGTGTGTGTGAGAATGTGAATGTGTGTGTGAGTGCATGTGTGAATGTGTGTGTGAGTGTGTGAGTGAGTGTGTGTATCAGTGTGTGTGTGAATGTGTGTGTGAGTGTGTGTGAGTGAGTGTGTGTATCAGTGTGTGTGTGAATGTGTGTGTGTGAATGTGTGTGCGTGAGTGAGTATAGTTGTTTGTGTGTGAGTGTGTGTGTTTCTATGTGAATGTGTGTGTGTGGGTGAGTGAGTGATTGTGTGTGTATGTAATTGTGTGTGTAAGTGAGAGTGTGTGTGACCGTGTGTGAGTGAGTGTGTGTGACTGTGAGTGTGAGTGAGTGTGTGTGATACCTTCCCTTGATCCAGAATCCACACCTTACTTTGATCCAGAATCCGCACCTCACCTTGATCCAGAATCCACACCTTACTTTGATCCAGAATCCGCACCTCACATTGATCCAGAATCCGCACCTTATCTTTATCCAGAATCCGCACCTTACCTGGATCCAGAATCCACACATTCCCTTGATCCAGAATCCGCACCATACCTTGATCCAGAATCCGCACATTCCCTTGATCCAGAATCCACACATTCCCTTTATCCAGAATCCGCACCATACCTTGATCCAGAATCCGCACCTTACCTTGATCCAGAATCCACACATTCCCTTGATCCAGAATCCGCACCTTACCTTGATCCAGAATCCGCACCCCACATTGATCCAGAATCCGCACCTCACATTGATCCAGAATCCGCACCTTACTTAGATGCAAATCCACTCCTTACCTTGACCCAGAAGCAACATCTTATTTTGATCCAGAATCCACACCTTACCTTGATCCAGAATCCACATTTTACCTTGATCCAGAATCCGCACCTTACCTTGATCCAGAATCCGCACCTTACCTTGATCCAGAATCCACACATTCCCTTGATCCAGAATCCATATCTTACCTTGATCCAGAATCCATATCTTACCTTGATCCGGAATCCATATCTTACCTTGATCCAGAATCCACACCTTACCTTGATCCGGAATCCATATCTTACCTGGATCCAGAATCCATATCTTACCTTGATCTAGAATCCACACATTCCCTTGATCCAGAATCCATATCTTACCTTGATTCGGAATCCATATCTTACCTTGATCCAGAATCCACACCTCACCTTGATTCAGAAACAACATCTTATCTTGATCCAATGCCGCACCATATCTTGACCCAGAATCCACACCTTACTTAGATGCAAATCCACTCCTTACCTTGACATCAACATCTTATTTTGATCCAGAATCTCCACCTTACCTTGATCCAGAATTCACACCTTACCTTGATCCAGAATCCACATATTACCTTGATCCAGAATCCACACTTTCCCTTGATCCAGAATCCACGTCTTACCTTAATCCAGAATCCGTATCTTACTTTGATACAGAATCCACACCTCACCTTGATCTAGAATCCACACATTCCCTTGATCCAGAATCCATATCTTACCTTGATCCAGAATCCATATCTTACCTTGATCCGGAATCCATATCTTACCTTGATCTAGAATCCACGCATTCCCTTGAATCAGAATCCATATCTTACCTTGATCCGGAATCCACACCTTACCTTGATCCAGAATCCATATATTACCTTGATCCAGAATCCACACCTTACCTTGATCCAGAATCCACATTTTACCTTGATCCAGAATCCATATCTTACCTTGATCCAGAATCCACATCATACCTTGATCCAGAATCCACACCCTACCTTGATCCAGAATCCACACCTTACCTTGATCCAGAATCCATATCTTACCTTGATCCAGAATCCACACATTCCCTTGATCCAGAATCCATATCTTACCTTGATCCAGAATCCATATCTTACCTTGATCCAGAATCCACATCTTACCTTGATCCAGCCTCACCTTGATCAATAATCCACATCTTACCTTGATCCACAATCTACATCTTACCTCGATCCAGTTCCACACCTTACCTCGATCCAGAATCCACAGCTTACCTCGATCCAGAATCCACAGCTTACCTCGATCCAGTTCCACACCTTGCCTCGATCCAGTTCCACACCTTACCTTGATCCAGAATCCACAGCTTACCTTTGTTCACAGTTTACCTGGTGAACACAGCCCAACGCACCGCACAAGCTCGCCATCCTCCCGTTGATCCTGTCTACACCTCCCGCTGCCTCAGGAAGGCAGACAGCATTGTCAGAGACCCCTCCCACCCAGGCTTTGCCTTCTTCCAGACCCTTCCATCAGGCAGAAGGTGCAGAAGTCTGAAGACCCGCACATCCAGACATAGGAACAGCTTCTTCCCCACAGCTACCAGACTCCTCAACGACTCCCCCTCGGACTGATCTGTTCCCTGTAAGAACACTATTCACCACGCCCTATGCTGCTCTTGCTCATGTATTTGCTTTGTTTGGCCCCTTGTTCCGCACGGTAACCAATCACTGTTTGTCGATGTACCATTTGTCAATCTTCTCTGTTGATTATTCTTGTGTCTACTATGCACGTACTGTGTACGTTCCCTCGGCAGCAGAAAAATACTTTTCACTGCACTTTGGTACATGTTCCAACAAATATCAATCAAATCAATCAAATTTACAAAGATGATTTGGAGTTGGGGACCAAGTGTAATGTGTCAAAGTTTGCAGATGACACTAAGATGTGTGGTAGAGCAAAGTCTGCAGAGGGATATGGATAGTGTAAGTGAGTGGGCTAGGGTCTGGCAGATGGAGCTCAATGTTGGTAAATGTGAGGTCATCCATTTTGGTAGGAATAACAGCAAAATAGACTATTATTTAAATGGTAAAAATTGCAGCGCGCTGTTGTGCAGAGGGGCCTGCGTGTCCCTGTGCATGAATCGCAAAAAGTTGGTTTGCAGATGCAGCAGGTAATTAAGGAGGCAAATGGAATTTTGGCCTTCATTGCTCGAGGGATGGAGTTTAAAAGTAAGGAGGTTATGTTGCAGCTGTACAGGGTGCTGGTGAGGCCACACCTGGGAGCATTGTGTACCGTTCTGGTCTCCTTACTTGAGAAAGGATGTACTGGCGCTGGAGGGTGAGCAGAGGAGATTAACTAGGTTGATTCCGGAGTTGAGAGGATTGGCTTATGAGGAGAGGTTGAGTAGACTGGGACTGTACTCGTTGGAATTTAGAAGGATGAGGAGGGATTGTATAGAAATATATAAAATTATGAAGGGGATAGATAAGATAAAAGCAGGGAGGTTGTTTCCACTGGCGGGTGAAAGCAGAACTAGGGGGCATAGCCTCAAAATAAGGGGGAGCAGATTTAGGACTGAGTTGAGGAGGAACCTCTTCACCCAAAGGATTGTGAATCTGTGGAATTCCCTTCCTAGTGAAGGAGTTGAGACCACCTCGTTGAATGTTTTTAAGGTAAAAATAGATAGATGTTTGAACGGTAAAGGGATTAAGGGTTACGGCGAGTGTGCGGGTAAGTGGAGCCGAGTCCACACAAAGATCAGCTATGATCTCATTAAATGGCGGAGCAGGCTCGAGGGGCCCGATGGCCGACTCCAGCTCCTAGTTCTTATGTTCTTACGTAGACCCTGATTTCACATCTTATCTTCATTCAGGATCCACACCTCACCTTGATCCAGTTCCACACCATCGCTTGATCCAGAATCCACAGCTTACCTTGATCCAGTTCCGAATCTCCCCTTGATCCAGAATCCACATCTTACCTTGATCCAGTTCTGCACATTACCTTGATCTAGAATCCACATCTTACCTTGATCTAGAATCCACATCTTACCTTGATCCAGTGCCGCACCTTCCCTTGATCTGGAATCCACATCTTACCTTGATCTAGAATCCACATCTTACCTTGATCCAGTTCCGCACCTTCCCTTGATCCAGGATCCACACCTCACCTTGATCCAGTTCCACACCTTCCCTTGATCCAGAATCCACACCTTACCTTGATCCTACTCCAGCACGGTAGCATTGTGGTTAGCACTGTTGCTTCACAGCTCCATGGTCCCAGGTTCGATTCCGGCTTGGGTCACTGTCTGTGCGGAATCTGCACGTCCTCCCCGTGTCTGCATGGGGGGGGTGGCCCCACGGTGGCCTGGCCCGCGATCGGGGCCAACCGATCCGCGGGCGGGCCTGTGCCGTGGGGGGCACTCCTTTCCTTCCGCCTTCGCCACGGTCTCCACCATGGCGGAGGCGGGAGAGACCCCCTCCACTGCGCATGCGCGGGGATGCCGTGAGCGGCCGCTAACGCTCCCGCGCATGCACCGCCCGTCAAAGTCAGTTCCGCGCCAGCTGGCGGGGCACCAAAGGCCTTTCCCGCCAGCCGGCGGGGCGGGAATCAGTCCGGCGCGGGCCTAGCCCCTCAAGGTGAGAGCTCGGCCCCTCAAGATGGAGAGGATTCCGCACCTTTGGGGCGGCGCGATGCCCGACTGATTCGCGCCGTTTTTGCCGCCGGTCGGCGGACATCGCGCCGATTGCGGAGAGTCCCGCCCCATATCTTGATCCAGAATCCACACTTCACCTCGATCCAGAATCCACACCTTACCTTAATCCCGTTCCGCACCTTACCTTGATCCAACCCTGCACCTTAGCTTGATCCAACTCCGCATCTTACCTTGATCCAGAATCCACATTTTACCTTGATCCAGACGATGACGAGACAGAGTACAGGAGCGAGATAGAGAATCTGGTGAACTGGTACGACGACAATAATCTCTCCCTCAATGTCAACAAAACGAAGGAGGTTGTCATCGACTTCAGGAAACGTAGTGGAGAACACGCCCCTGTCTACATCAACGGGAACGAAGTAGAAAGGGTCGAGAGCTTCACGTTTTTAGGTGTCCAGATCACCAACAGCCTGTCCTGGTCCCCCCCATGCCGACACTAACGCCCACCAACGACTCTACTTTCTCAGAAGACTAACGAAATTTGGCATGTCAGCTACGACCCTCACCAACTTCTACAGATGCACCAGAGAAAGCATTCTTTCTGGTTGTATCACAGCTTGGTATGGAGCCTGCTCTGCCCAAGACCACAGGAAACTACAAAAGGCCGTGAATGTAGCCCAGTCCATCACGCAAACCAGCCTCCCCTCCATCGACTCTGTCTATAATTCCCGCTGACTCGGAACGGCAGCCAGCATAATTAAGGACCCCACGCACCCCGGACATACTCTCTTCCACCTCCTTCCGTCAGGAAAACGATACCAAAGTTTCAGGTCACGTACCAACCGACTCAAGGGCAGCACGGTAGCACAGTGGTTAGCACAACTGCTGCACAGCTCCAGGGTCCCGGGTTCGATTCCCGGCCTTGGGTCACTGTCTGTGCGGAGTCTGCACATTCTCCCCGTGTCTGCGTGGGTTTCCTCCGGGTGCTCCGGTTTCCTCCCACAGTCCAAAGATGTGCAGGTTAGGTGGATTGGCTGTGCTAAATTGTCCCTTAGTGTCCAAAGATGTGCAGGTTAGGTGGATTGGCCGTGCTAAATTGTCCCTTAGTGTCCAAAGATGTGCAGGTTAGGTGGATTGGCCGTGCTAAATTGTCCCTTAGTGTCCAAAGATGTGCAGGTTAGGTGGATTGGCCGTGCTAAATTGTCCCTTAGTGTCCAAAGATGTGCAGGTTGGGTGGATTGGCCATGCTAAATTGTCCCTTAGTGTCCAAAGATGTGCAGGTTAGGTGGATTGGCCGTGCTAAATTGTCCCTTAGTGTCCAAAGATGTGCAGGTTAGGTGGATTGGCCGTGCTAAATTGTCCCTTAGTGTCCAAAGACGTGCAGGTTAGGTGGATTGGCCGTGCTAAATTGTCCCTCAGTGTCCAAAGATGTGCAGGTTAGGTGGATTGGCCGTGCTAAATTGTCCCTTAGTGTCCAAAGGTGTGCAGGTTAGGTGGATTGGCCGTGCTAAATTGCCCTTAGTGTCCAAAATTGCCCTGAGTGCCGGGTGGGGTTACTGGGTTATGGGGATGGGGTGGAGGTGTGGACCTTGGGTAGGGTGCTCTTTCCAAGAGCCGGTGCAGACTCGATGGGCCGAATGGCCTCCTTCTGCACTGTAAATTCTATGAAGAACAGCTTCTTCCTGCTGCCATCAGGCTTTTGAATGGACCCACTTCGTGTTAAGTTGATCTGTTTTCTCCACCTTGCTATGACTGTAACATTATATTCTGCAGTCTCTCCTTCCTTCCCTATGCACGGTATGCATTGTTTGCACAGCATGCAAGAAACAATACTTTTCACTGTATACACGTGACAATAATAAATCAAATCAAATCAAGCCAGCCATTTACTGTTCCATTCCTCACTGCGCAGTGCTCCCACTCCAATACCGGGGGTTTGGGTGGGGGGTGGGGGGTGGGAGGGGAGATTACTGATCCACGAGCTGGAGCCCTGGCTGACGTTCCCTCTGGTGGGGAGGGGGGGAAGGGGTGGAGCCCAGAACAAGGGGGCAGAACCCTTAGAATGAGAGCCAGGGGGTGACAACAGGAAGCCCTTCCCCCGCTCAAGGGGGGTGGGGGGGGGGGGGGGGGAGTGGAAGTCCGGAATTTTCACCTGTCCAAAAACATGTGGAGGGCCAGGGACAATTGAAGGTTTCAAAACTGAACTTAATTGAGATAAACTGTAACAGGCTAAAGGGGCTGAATGGGCCTCTTCCTGTTCCTGTGCAACAGGTTTGAAATGGGCTCAATGTGCCACCTCCTGTTCCGGTGTAACAGGCTCGAGAGGGGCTGAATGGGCCTCCTCCTGTTCCTGTGTAATAGGCTCGAGAGGGGCTGAATGAGCCTCCTCCTGTTCCAGTGTAACAGGCTCGAGAGGGGCTGAATGAGCCACCTCCTGGTCCTGTGTAACAGGCTCGAGAGGGGCTGAATGGGCCTCCTCCTGTTCCTGTGTAACAGGCTGGAGGAGGGGCTGAATGGGCCTCCTCCTGTTCCTGTGTAACAGGCTCGAGGAGGGGCTGAATGAGCCTCCTCCTGTTCCCGTGTAACAGGATCAAGGGGGGCTGAATGGGCCTCCTCCTGTTCCTGTGTAACAGGCTCGAGGAGGGGCTGAATGGGCCTCCTCCTGTTCCTGTGTAACAGGCTCGAGGAGGGGGCTGAATGGGCCTCCTCCTGTTCCTGTGTAACAGACTCGAGGAGGGGCCAGAATGAGCCTCCTCCTGGTCCTGTGTAACAGACTCGAGGAGAGGCTGAATGATCCTCCTCCTGTTCCTGTGCAACAGGCTCGAGGAGGGGTTGAATGAGCCTCCTCCTGTTCCCGTGTAACAGGATCAAGGGGGGCTGAATGGGCCACCTCCTGTACCTGTGTAACAGGCTCGAGGAGGGGCTGAATTGGCCTCCTCCTGTTCCTGTGTAACAGGCTCGAGGAGCAGCTCAATGGGCCACCTCCTGTTCCTATGTAACAGGATGGAGGAGGGGCTAAATGTGCCACCACCTGTTCCAGTGTAATAGGCTCGAGGAGGGGATGAATGGGCCTCCTTCTGTTCCTGTGTAACAGGTTTGAGAAGCTGAATGTGCCTCCTCCTGTTCCTGTGTAACAGGCTCGAGAGGGGCTGAATGGGCCTCCTCCTGTTCCTGTGTAACACGCTCGAGAGGGGCTGAATGGGTCTCCTCCTGTTCCTGTGTAACAGACTCGAGAAGGGCTGAATGGACCTGCTCCTGTTCCTGTGTAACAGGCTCGAGAGGGGCTGAATGGGACTCCTCCTGTTCCTGTGTAACAGGCTCGAGAGGGGCTGAATGGGCCTCCTCCTGTTCCTGTGTAACAAGCTCGAGAGGGGCTGAATGGGCCTCGGCCTGTTCCTGTGTAACAGGCTCAAGGAGGAGGGGGCTGAATGGGCCTCCTCCTGTTCCTGTGTAACAGACTCGAGAGGGGCTGAATGGGACTCCTCCTGTTCCTGTGTAACAGTCTCAAGGAAGAGGGGCTGAATGGGCCACCTCCTGTTCCTGTGTAACAGGCTCGAGAGGGGCTGAATGGGCCTCCACCTGTTCCTGTGTCACAAGCTCAAGGAGGAGGGGGCTGAATGAGCCTCCTCCTGTTGCTGTGTAACAGACTCGAGAAGGGCTGAATGGACCTGCTCCTGTTCCTGTGTAACAGGCTCGAGAGGGGCTGAATGGGACTCCTCCTGTTCCTGTGTAACAGGCTCGAGAGGGACTGAATGGGCCTCCTCCTGTTCCTGTGTAACAGGCTCGAGAGGGGCTGAATAGGCCTCGGCCTGTTCCTGTGTAACAGGCTCAAGGAGGAGGGGGCTGAATGGGCCTCCTCCTGTTCCTGTGTTACAGGCTCGAGAGGGGCTGAATGGGCCTCCTCCTGTTCCTGTGTAACAGTCTCAAGGAGGAGGGGGCTGAATGGGCCTCCTCCTGTTGCTGTGTAACAGCCTCGAGAGGGGCTGAATGGGCCTCCTCCTGTTGCTGTGTAACAGGCTCGAGGGGCTGAATGGGCCTCCTCCTGTTCCTGTGTAACAGGCTCAAGGAGGATGGGGCTGAATGGGCCTCCTCCTGTTCCTGTGTAACAGGCTCGAGGGGCTGAATGGGCCTCCTCCTGTTCCTGTGTAACAGGCTCAAGGAGGATGGGGCTGAATGGGCCTCCTCCTGTTCCTGTGTAACAGACTCGAGGAGGGGGCTGAATGGACCTCCTCCTGTTCCTGTGTAACAGGCTCGAGAGGGGCTGAATGGGCCTCCTCCTGTTCCTGTGAAACAGTCTCAAGGAGGAGGGGGCTGATTGGGCCTCCTCCTGTTTATGTGTAACAGGCTCGAGGAGGGGGCTGAATGGGCCTCCTCCTGTTCCTGTGTAACAGACTTGAGGAGGGGGCTGAAAGGGCCTCCTCCTGTTCCTGTGTAACAGGCTCGAGGAGGGGCGAAATGAGTTTCGTCCTGTTCCCGTGTAACAGGTTCGAGGGGGGCTGAATGTGCCTCCTCCTGTTCCTGTGTAGCAGGCTTGAGAGGGGCTGAATGGGCCTCCTACTGTTCCTGTGTAACAGGCTCGAGAGGGGCTGAATGGGCCTCCTCCTGTTCCTGTGTAGCAGGCTCGAGAGGGGCTGAATGGGCCTCCTCCTGTTCCTGTGTAGCAGGCTCGAGAGGGGCTGAATGGGCCTCCTCCTGTTCCTGTGTAGCAGGCTTGAGAGGGGCTGAATGGGACTCCTCCTGTTCCTGTGTAGCAGGCTTGAGAGGGGCTGAATGGGCCTCCTCCTGTTCCTGTGTAGCAGGCTTGAGAGGGGCTGAATGGGCCTCCTCCTGTTCCTGTGTAACAGGCTCGAGGGGGGCTGAATGTGCCTCCTCCTGTTCCTGTGTAGCAGGCTTGAGAGGGGCTGAATGGGCCTCCTCCTGTTCCTGTGTAGCAGGCTTGAGAGGGGCTGAATGGGCCTCCTCCTGTTCCTGTGTAGCAGGCTTGAGAGGGGCTGAATGGGCCTCCTCCTGTTCCAGTGTAACAGGCTCGTGGGGGGCTGAATGGCCCTCCTCCTGATCCTGTGTAACAGGCTCGAGGAGGGGGCTGAATGGGGCCTCCTCCCGTTCCTGTGTAACAGGCTCGAGGAGGGTGCTGAATGGGCCTCCTCCTGTTCCTGTGTAACAGGCTCGAGGAGGGGGCTGAATGGGGCCTCCTCCTGTTCCTGTGTAACAGGGTCGAGGAGGGGGCTGAATGGGGCCTCCTCCTGTTCCTGTGTAACAGACTCGAGGGGCTGAATGGGCCTCCTCCTGTTCCTGTGTAACAGGGTCGAGGAGGGGGCTGAATGGGGCCTCCTCCTGTTCCTGTGTAAAAGACCCGAGGGGCTGAATGGGCCTCCTCCTGTTCCTGTGTAACAGGCTCGAAGAGGGGGCTGAATGTGCTCCTCCTGTTCCTGTGTAACAGGCTCGAGGAGGGGGCTGAATGGGCCTCCTCCTGTTCCTGTGTAATAAGCTTGAGGAGGTGCTGAATGGAGCTATTCCTGTTCCTGTGTAACAGGCTCGAGGGGGGCTGAATGGGCCTCCTCCTGTTCCTGTGTAACAGGCTGGAGAGGGGTTGAATGGGCCTCCTCCTGTTCCTGTGTAACAGGCTCGAGGAGGGGGCTGAATGGCCCTCCTCCTGTTCCTGTGTAACAGGCTCGAGGAGGGGGCTGAATGGGCCTCCTCCTGTTCCTGTGTAACAGGGTCGAGGAGGGGCTAAATGGGCCTCCTCCTGTTCCTGTGTAACAGGCTCGAGAGGGGCTGAATGGGCCTATTCCTGTTCCTGTGTAACAGGGTCGAGGAGGGGGCTGAATGGGGCCTCCTCCTGTTCCTGTGTAACAGACTCGAGGGGCTGAATGGGCCTCCTCCTGTCCCCGAATGCCCCCCTCCGACAGTGCAGCACTCCCTCAGTACTGGAACCCGCCAGCGAGGCGTAAGGGTTCGACACCCAGCGCGTGACAGAGAGGCGATGGGAAGTTGTTCGGGGTGCCCACGCTCCAAGCGGACCCTGGGAAGAGGGAGAGCACGGGGGTGTCCGCAAAGGCAAAGTGGAACGATCACTGCAATTGCTGGGAATGCTGTCAGTGTCGGAGGCAGCACGGTTATTAATGTCCCGGTTATTTGAGACTGGGGGCACAGACCGCATGATGGGGAATTGCAGACAGTGAAAGTCACAGCCCTAATATAGCACAACTGACCCATGACACGATGTACCACACCAGGTGCCAAGGAGCCAACACCATCAGCAGGAGACCGGGAATAGTGGCGAGCGATTGGCAGCACGGAAATTGGAGGAGCATCGAAATAAAGAGCAAAAAAAACGTCCTCCCCTGAGGGAACATCGCATCCCAGTAACAGCTGGTCACGCTTCACACTAACTCCCTTAATCAGCGCTGACCCAACATTGCGACAGAGCGTTACACTGTCGGAGGGTCAGTACTGAGGGAGTGCTGCACTGTCAGAGGGTCAGTACTGAGGGAGTGCTGCACTGTCGGAGGGTCAGTACTGAGGGAGTGCTGCACTGTCAGAGGATCAGTACTGAGGGAATGCCGCACTGTCAGAGGGTCAGTACTGAGGGAGCGCTGCACTGTCAGAGATCAGCACTGAGGGAGTGCAGCACTGTCAGAGGGTCAGTACTGAGGGAGTGCTGCACTGTCAGAGATCAGCACTGAGGGAGTGCAGCACTGTCAGAGGGCCAGTACAGAGGGCGTGCCGCACTGTCAGAGGGTCAGTACGGAGGGAGCGCTGCACTGTCAGAGGGTCAGTACTGAGGAAGTGCTGCACTGTCAGAGGGTCAGTACTGAGGGAGTGCTGCCCTGTCAGAGGGTCAGTACTGAGGGAGTGCCGCACTGTCAGAGGGTCAGTACTGAGGAAGCGCTGCACTGTCAGAGGGTCAGTACTGAGGGAGTGCTGCACTGTCAGAGGTTCAGTACTGAGGGAGTGCAGCACTGTCAGAGGGTCAGTACTGAAGGAGTGCGGCACTGTCAGAGGGTCAGTACTGAGGGAGTGCTGCACTGTCAGAGGGTCAGTACGGAGGGAGTGCTGCACTGTCAGAGGGTCAGTACTGAGGGAGCGCCGCACTGTCAGAGAGTCAGTACTGAGGGAGTGACGCACTGTCAGAGGGTCAGGACTGAAGGAGTGCGGCACTGTCAGAGGGTCAGTACTGAGGGAGTGCCGCACTGTCAGAGGATCAGTAGTGAGGGAGTGCTGCTCTGTCAGAGGGTCAGTACTGAGGGAGTGCCGCACTGTCAGAGGGTCAGTACTGAGGGAGTGCCGCACTGTCAGAGGGTCAGTACTGAGGGAATACCGCACAGTCAGAGGGTCAGTACAGAGGAAGTGCTACACTGTCAGAGGGTCAGTCCTGACGGAGTGATGCACTGTCGGAGGGTCCATACCGAGGGTGGGCTGCACTGTCAGAGGGTCCGTACTGAGTGAGTGCTGCACTGTCAGAGGGTCAGTACTGAGGGAGTGCTGCACTGTCAGAGGATCGGCACTGAGGGAGCGCTGCACTGTCAGAGGGTCAGTACTGAGGGAACGCTGCACTGTCAGAGGGTCAGTACTGAGGGAGTGCTGCACTGTCAGAGGATCAGTAGTGAGGGAGTGCTGCACTGTCAGAGGGACAGTACTGAGTGAATGCTGCACTGTCAGAGGGTCAGTACTGAGGGAGTGCTGCACTGACAGAGGATCAGTACTGAGGGAGTGCCGCACTGTCTGAGGGTCAGTACTGAGGGAGCGCTGCACTGTCAGAGGATCAGTAGTGAGGGAGTGCTGCACTGTCGGAGGGGCAGTACAGAAGGAGTGCTGCAATGTCAGAGGATCAGTACAGAGGAAGTGCTACACGGTCAGAGGGTCAGTCCTGACGGAGTGATGCACTGTCGGAGGGTCCGTCCTGAGGGTGGGCTGCAATGTCAGAGGGTCAGTACTGAGGGAGTGCTGCTCTGTCAGAGGGTTAGTACTGAGGGAGAACTGCACTGTCAGAGGGTCTGTACTGAGGGAGTGCTGCACTGTCAGAGGGTCAGTACTGAGGGAGTGCTGCACTGTCAGAGGGTCAGTACTGAGGGAGCGCTGTGCTGTCAGAGGGTCAGTACTGAGGGAGTGCTGCACTGTCAGAGGGTCAGTACTGAGGGAGTGCTGCACTGTCAGAAGGTCAGTACTGAGGGAGTGCTGCACTGTCAGAGGGTCAGTACTGAGGGAGAGCCGCACTGTCAAAGGGTCAGTACTGAGGGAGTGCTGCACTGTCAGAGGGTCAGTACTGAGGGAGCGCTGTGCTGTCAGAGGGTCAGTACTGAGGGAGTGCTGCACTGTCAGAGGGTCAGTACTGAGGGAGTGCTGCACTGTCAGAGGGTCAGTAATAAGGGAGAGCCGCACTGGCAGAGGGTCAGTACTGAGTGAGTGCTGCACTGTCAGAGGGTCAGTACTGAGGGAGTGCCGCACTGTCAGAAGTCAGGACTGAGGGAGTGCCGCACTGTCAGAGGGTCAGTACTGAGGGAGTGCTGCACTGTCAGAGGGTCTGTACTGAGGGAGTGCTGCACTGTCAGAGGGTCTGTACTGAGGGAGTGCCGCACTGTCAGAGGGTCAGTACTGAGGGAGCGCTGCACTGTCAGAGAGTCAGTACTGAGGGAGTGCTGCACTGTCAGAGGGTCAGTACAGAGTGAGTGCTGCACTGTCAGAGGGTCAGTACTGAGGGAGTGCTGCACTGTCAGAGGATCAGTAGTGAGGGAGTGCTGCACTGTCAGAGGGTCAGTACTGAGTGAGTGCTGCACTGTCTGAGGGTCAGTACTGAGGGAGCGCTGCACTGTCAGAGGATCAGTAGTGAGGGAGTGCTGTACTGTCGGAGGGGCAGTACTGAGGGAGTGCTGCACTGTCAGAGGGTCAGTACTGAGGGATTGCTGCACTGTCAGAGGGTCAGTACTGAGGGAGTGCCGCACTGTCAGAGGGTCAGTACGGAAGGAGTGCTGCACTGTCAGAGGGTCAGTACAGAGGAAGTGCTACACGGTCAGAGGGTCAGTCACTGACGGAGTGATGCACTGTCGGAGGGTCCGTACTGAGGGTGGGCTGCAATGTCAGAGGGTCAGTACTGAGGGAGTGCTGCACTGTCTGAGGGTCAGCACTGAGGGAGCGCTGCACTGTCAGAGGATCAGTAGTGAGGGAGTGCTGCACTGTCGGAGGGGCAGTACTGAGGGAGTGCTGCACTGTCAGAGGGTCAGTACAGAAGGAGTGCTGCAATGTCAGAGGATCAGGACAGAGGAAGTGCTACACGGTCAGAGGGTCAGTCCTGACGGAGTGATGCACTGTCGGAGGGTCCGTACTGAGGGTGGGCTGCAATGTCAGAGCGTCAGTACTGAGGGAGTGCTGCACTGTCAGAGGGTCAGTACTGAGGGAGTTCTGCTCTGTCAGAGGGTTAGTACTGAGGGAGCACTGAACTGTCAGAGGGTCAGTACTGAGGGAGTGCTGCACTGTCGGAGGGTCAGTACTGAGGGAGTGCTGCTCTGTCAGAGTGTTAGTACTGAGGGAGAACTGCACTGTCAGAGGGTCTGTATTGAGGGAGTGCTGCACTGTCAGAGGGTCAGTACTGAGGGAGCGCTGCGCTGTCAGAGAGTCAGTACTGAGGGAGTGCTGCACTGTCAGAGGGTCAGTACTGAGGGAGCGCTGTGCTGCCAGAGGGTCAGTACTGAGGGAGTGCTGCACTGTCAGAGGGTCAGTACTGAGGGAGTGCTGCACTGTCAGAGGGTCAGTACTGAGGGAGTGCTGCACTGTCAGAGGGTCAGTACTGAGGGAGTGCTGCACTGTCAGAGGGCCAGTACTGAGGGAGTGCTGCACTGTCAGAGGGTCAGTACTGAGGGAGTGCCGCACTGTCAGAGGGTCAGTACTGAGGGAGTGCTGCACTGTCAGAGGGTCAGTACTGAGGGAGTGCTGCACTGTCAGAGTGTCAATGCTGAGGCAGTGCAGCACTGTCAGAGGGTCAGTACTGAGGGAGTGCCGCACTGTCAGAGGGTCAGTACTGAGGGAGTGCTGCACTGTCAGAGGGTCAGTACTGAGGGAGTGCTGCACTGTCAGAGCGTCAGTACTGAGGGAGTGCTGCACTGACAGAGGGTCAGTACTGGGGGAGAGCTGCGCTGTCAGAGGGTCAGTACTGAGGGAGTGCCGCACTGTCAGAGGGTCAGTACTGAGGGAGTGCTACACTGTCAGAGGGTCAGTCCTGACGGAGTGATGCACTGTCGGAGGTTCCGTACTGAGGGAGTGCTGCACTGTCAGAGGGTCAGTCCTGACGGAGTGATGCACTGTCAGAGGGTCAGTACTGAGGGAGTGCTGCACTGTCAGAGGGTCAGTACAGAGTGAGTGCTGCACTGTCAGAGGGTCAGTACTGAGGGAGTGCTGCACTGTCAGAGGATCAGTAGTGAGGGAGTGCTGCACTGTCAGAGGGTCAGTACTGAGTGAGTGCTGCACTGTCTGAGGGTCAGTACTGAGGGAGCGCTGCACTGTCAGAGGATCAGTAGTGAGGGAGTGCTGTACTGTCGGAGGGGCAGTACTGAGGGAGTGCTGCACTGTCAGAGGGTCAGGACAGAAGGAGTGCTGCACTGTCAGAGGGTCAGTACAGAGGAAGTGCTGCACTGTCAGAGGGCCAGTACTGAGGGAGTGCTGCACGGTCAGAGGGTCAGTCCTGACGGAGTGATGCACTGTCGGAGGGTCCGTACTGAGGGTGGGCTGCAATGTCAGAGGGTCAGTACTGAGGGAGTGCTGCACTGTCAGAGGGTCAGTACTGAGGGAGTGCTGCTCTGTCAGAGGGTCAGTACTGAGGGAGTGCTGCACTGTCAGAGGGTCAGTACTGAGGGAGAACTGCACTGTCAGACGGTCTGTATTGAGGGAGTGCTGCACTGTCAGAGGGTCAGTACTGAGGGAGTGCTGCACTGTCGGAGGGTCAGTACTGAGGGAGTGCTGCACTGTCAGAGGGTCAGTACTGAGGGAGAACTGCACTGTCAGACGGTCTGTATTGAGGGAGTGCTGCACTGTCAGAGGGTCAGTACTGAGGGAGTGCTGCACTGTCGGAGGGTCAGTACTGAGGGAGCGCTGCTCTGTCAGAGGGTTAGTACTGAGGGAGAACTGCACTGTCAGACGGTCTGTATTGAGGGAGTGCTGCGCTGTCAGAGAGTCAGTACTGAGGGAGTGCTGCACTGTCAGAGGGTCAGTACTGAGGGAGCGCTGTGCTGCCAGAGGGTCAGTACTGAGGGAGTGCTGCACTGTCAGAGGGTCAGTACTGAGGGAGTGCTGCACTGTCAGAGGGTCAGTACTGAGGGAGTGCTGCACTGTCAGAGGGTCAGTACTGAGGGAGTGCTGCACTGTCAGAGGGCCAGTACTGAGGGAGTGCTGCACTGTCAGAGGGTCAGTACTGAGGGAGTGCCGCACTGTCAGAGGGTCAGTACTGAGGGAGTGCTGCACTGTCAGAGGGTCAGTACTGTGGGAGTGCTGCACTGTCAGAGTGTCAATGCTGAGGCAGTGCAGCACTGTCAGAGGGTCAGTACTGAGGGAGTGCCGCACTGTCAGAGGGTCAGTACTGAGGGAGTGCTGCACTGTCAGAGGGTCAGTACTGAGGGAGTGCTGCACTGTCAGAGGGTCAGTACTGAGGGAGTGCTGCACTGTCAGAGGGTCAGTACTGGGGGAGAGCTGCGCTGTCAGAGGGTCAGTACTGAGGGAGTGCCGCACTGTCAGAGGGTCAGTACTGAGGGAGTGCTACACTGTCAGAGGGTCAGTCCTGACGGAGTGATGCACTGTCGGAGGGTCCGTAGTGAGGGAGTGCTGCACTGTCAGAGGGTCAGTCCTGACGGAGTGATGCACTGTCAGAGGGTCAGTACTGAGGGAGTGCTGCACTGTCAGAGGGTCAGTACAGAGTGAGTGCTGCACTGTCAGAGGGTCAGTACTGAGGGAGTGCTGCACTGTCAGAGGATCAGTAGTGAGGGAGTGCTGCACTGTCAGAGGGTCAGTACTGAGTGAGTGCTGCACTGTCTGAGGGTCAGTACTGAGGGAGCGCTGCACTGTCAGAGGATCAGTAGTGAGGGAGTGCTGTACTGTCGGAGGGTCAGTACTGAGGGAGTGCTGCACTGTCAGAGGGTCAGTACAGAAGGAGTGCTGCACTGTCAGAGGGTCAGTACAGAGGAAGTGCTACACGGTCAGAGGGTCAGTCCTGACGGAGTGATGCACTGTCGGAGGGTCCGTACTGAGGGTGGGCTGCAATGTCAGAGGGTCAGTACTGAGGGAGTGCTGCACTGTCTGAGGGTCAGTACTGAGGGAGCGCTGCACTGTCAGAGGATCAGTAGTGAGGGAGTGCTGCACTGTCGGAGGGGCAGTACTGAGGGAGTGCTGCACTGTCAGAGGGTCAGTACAGAAGGAGTGCTGCAATGTCAGAGGATCAGTACAGAGGAAGTGCTACACGGTCAGAGGGTCAGTCCTGACGGAGTGATGCACTGTCGGTGTGTCCGTACTGAGGGTGGGCTGCAATGTCAGAGGGTCAGTACTGAGGGAGTGCTGCACTGTCAGAGGGTCAGTACTGAGGGAGTGCTGCACTGTCAGAGGGTCAGTACTGTGTGGGACCCGTACCCCAGTGAGAGTCAGTGTGTGTGGGACCCGTACGCCAGTGAGAGTCTGTTTGTGTGGGACCTGTACCCCAGTGAGAGTCAGTGTGTGTGGAACCCGTACCCCAGTGAGAGTCAGTGTGTGTGGGACCCGTACCCCAGTGAGAGACAGTGTGTGTGGGACCCGTACCCCAGTGAGAGTCAGTGTGTGTGGGACCCGTACCCCAGTGAGAGTCAGTGTGTGTGGGACACGTACCCCAGTGAGAGTCAGTGTGTGTGGTACCCTACCCCAGTGAGAGTCAGTGTGTGTGGGACACGTACCCCAGTGAGAGTCAGTGTGTGTGGGACCCGTACCCCAGTGAAAGTCAGTGTGTGACGGACCCGTACCCCAGTGAGAGTCAGTGTGTGTGGGACCCATAACCCAGTGAGAGTCAGTGTGTGTGGAACCCGTACCCCAGTGAGAGTCAGTGTGTTTGGGACCCGTACCCCAGTGAGAGTCAGTGTGTGTGGGACCCGTGCCCCAGTGAGAGTCAGTGTGTGTGGGACTCGTACCCCAGTGAGAGTCAGTGTGTGTGGAACCCGTACCCCAGTGAGAGTCAGTGTGTGTGGGACCCGTACCCCAGTGAGAGTCAGTGTTTGTGGGACCGTACCCCAGTGAGAGTCAGTGTGTGTGGGACCCGTACCCCAGTGAGAGTCAGTGTGTGTGGGACACGTACCCCAGTGAGAGTCAGTGTGTGTGGGACCCGTACCCCAGTGAGAGTCAGTGTGTGTGTGACACGTACCCCAGTGAGAGTCAGTGTGTGTGGTACCCTACCCCAGTGAGAGTCAGTGTGTGTGGGACACGTACCCCAGTGAGAGTCAGTGTGTGTGGGACCCGTACCCCAGTGAAAGTCAGTGTGTGAAGGACCCATACCCCAGTGAGAGTCAGTGTGTGTGGGACCCGTACCCCAGTGAGAGTCAGTGTGTGTGGAACCCGTACCCCAGTGAGAGTCAGTGTGTGTGGGACCCGTACCCCAGTGAGAGTCAGTGTGTGTAGGACCCGTACCCCAGTGAGAGTCAGTGTGTATGGGACCCGTACCCCAGTGAGAGTCAGTGTGTGTGTGGGATCGTACCCCAGTGAGAGTCAGTGTGTTTGGGACCCGTACCCCAGTGAGAGTCAGTGTGTGTGGGACCCGTACCCCAGTGAGAGTCAGTGTGTGTGGAACCCATACCCCAGTGAGAGTTAGTGTGTGTGGACCCGTACACCAGTGAGAGTCAGTGTGTGTGGGACCCGTACCCCAGTGAGAGTCTGTGTGTGTGGGACCCGTACCCCAGTGAGAGTCAGTGTGTGTGGGACCCGTACCCCAGTGAGAGTCAGTGTGTGTGGGACCCGTACCCCAGTGAGAGTCAGTGTGTGTGGGACCCGTACCCCAGTGAGAGTCAGTGTGTGTGGGACCCGTACCCCAGTGAGTGTCAGTGTGTGTGGGACCCGTACCCCAGTGAGAGTCAGTGTGTGTGGGACCCGTACGCCAGTGAGAGTCTGTTTGTGTGGGACCTGTACCCCAGTGAGAGTCAGTGTGTGTGGGACCCGTACCCCAGTGAGAGTCAGTGTGTGTGGGACCCGTACCCCAGTGAGAGTCAGTGTGTGTGGAACCCGTACCCCAGTGAGAGTCAGTGTGTGTGGGACCCGTACCCCAGTGAGAGACAGTGTGTGTGGGACCCGTACCCCAGTGAGAGTCAGTGTGTGTGGGACCCGTACCCCAGTGAGAGTCAGTGTGTGTGGGACACGTACCCCAGTGAGAGTCAGTGTGTGTGGGACCCTACCCCAGTGAGAGTCAGTGTGTGTGGGACACGTACCCCAGTGAGAGTCAGTGTGTGTGGGACCCGTACCCCAGTGAAAGTCAGTGTGTGACGGACCCGTACCCCAGTGAGAGTCAGTGTGTGTGGAACCCGTACCCCAGTGAGAGTCAGTGTGTTTGGGACCCGTACCCCAGTGAGAGTCAGTGTGTGTGGGACCCGTGCCCCAGTGAGAGTCAGTGTGTGTGGGACCCGTACCCCAGTGAGAGTCAGTGTGTGTGGGACCCGTACCCCAGTGAGAGTCAGTGTGTGTGGGACCCGTACCCCAGTGAGAGTCACTGTGTGTGGAACCCGTACCCCAGTGAGAGTCAGTGTGTGTGGGACCCGTACCCCAGTGAGAGTCAGTGTTTGTGGGACCGTACCCCAGTGAGAGTCAGTGTGTGTGGGACCCGTACCCCAGTGAGAGTCAGTGTGTGTGGGACACGTACCCCAGTGAGAGTCAGTGTGTGTGGGACCCGTACCCCAGTGAGAGTCAGTGTGTGTGGGACCCGTACCCCAGTGAGAGTCGCTGTGTGTGGAACCCGTACCCCAGTGAGAGTCAGTGTGTGTGGGACCCGTACCCCAGTGAGAGTCAGTGTTTGTGGGACCGTACCCCAGTGAGAGTCAGTGTGTGTGGGACCCGTACCCCAGTGAGAGTCAGTGTGTGTGGGACACGTACCCCAGTGAGAGTCAGTGTGTGTGGGACCCGTACCCCAGTGAGAGTCAGTGTGTGTGGGACACGTACCCCAGTGAGAGTCAGTGTGTGTGGTACCCTACCCCAGTGAGAGTCAGTGTGTGTGGGACACGTACCCCAGTGAGAGTCAGTGTGTGTGGGACCCGTACCCCAGTGAAAGTCAGTGTGTGAAGGACCCGTACCCCAATGAGAGTCAGTGTGTGTGGGACCCGTACCCCAGTGAGAGTCAGTGTGTGTGGAACCCGTACCCCAGTGAGAGTCAGTGTGTGTGGGACCCGTACCCCAGTGAGAGTCAGTGTGTGTGTGGGATCGTACCCCAGTGAGAGTCAGTGTGTGTGGTACCCGTACCCCAGTGAGAGTCAGTGTGTGTGGGACCCGTACCCTAGTGAGAGTCAGTGTGTGTGGGACCCGTACCCCAGTGAGAGTCAGTGTGTGTGGGACCCGTACCCCAGTGAGTGTCAGTGTGTGTGGGACCCGTACCCCAGCGAGAGTCAGTGTGTGTGGGACCCGTACCCCAGTGAGAGTCAGTGTGTGTGGGACCCGTACCCCAGTGAGAGTCAGTGTGTGTGGGACCCGTATCCCAGTGAGAGTCAGTGTGTGGGACCCGTACCCCCGTGAGAGTCAGTGTGTGTGGAACCCGTACCCCAGTGAGAGTCAGTGTGTGTGGGGCCCGTATCCCAGTGAGAGTCAGTGTGTGTGGGACCCGCACCCCAGTGAGAGTCAGTGTGTGTGGGACCCGTACCCCAGTGAGAGTCAGTGTGTGTGGGACCCGTACCCCAGTGAGAGTCAGTGTGTGTGGGACCCGTACCCCAGTGAGAGTCAGTGTGCGTGGGACCCGTACCCCAGTGAGAGTCAGTGTGTGTGGGACCCGCACCCCAGTGAGAGTCAGTGTGTGTGGGACCCGCACCCCAGTGAGAGTCAGTGTGTGTGGGACCCGTACCCCAGTGAGAGTCAGTGTGTGTGGGACCCGTACCCCAGTGAGAGTCAGTGTGTGTGGAACCCGTACCCCAGTGAGAGTCAGTGTGTGTGGGGCCCGTATCCCAGTGAGAGTCAGTGTGTGTGGGACCCGCACCCCAGTGAGAGTCAGTGTGTGTGGGACCCATACCCCAGTGAGAGTCAGTGTGTGTGGGACCCGTACCCCAGTGAATAATGAGCTTGAAGCGAGGGCTCGTATGTTAGCAGAGATGGAGAACTGCAGTGAGAGAGCTCGGCAATTCCCTCTGGAGCACTGACCCCTGTTGACCAGTTAGAAATAATACATGTTTAACAGTAAGTCATGTGTTAAATGTCCTCTGTCTCAGCAGTCTGTGAGCTGAGGGGCGAGTGACCGGGAGGGGGGTAAAATCAGCTGGAGGTTCAGTCCGTTGATGTTCCTTACCTGGACTGGCTCCGTACTAGGCACAAGGCCTTTGTCCAGTGGATGGGACTCGTACTAGGCCCGAAGCCCCGAGGCCTTAGTCCAGTGGATGGGGCTCGTACTAGGCCCGAAGCCCCGAGGCCTTAGTCCAGTGGATGGGGCTCGTACTAGGCCCGAGGCCTTAGTTAGTGGGTGAGGCCGGTACGACGGCCAAGGCCCTAGAGCAGTGTGTGGACTCTATACTAACCACACGGAATGCCAAGCCGACACTCTGTGACCTCACCTAGCACCAGACAGAACCGAGATTGTGACAGCACAAACAGGCCATTCGACGTCTCGGGCATGTCTCAACCCTGGTGAAAGAGCTGTCCAATCCGACCCCTCTCCCATCCTGGTCTCCCCCACCCCTCAAGAGGGTCGGTACTGAGGGAGTGCTGCACTGTCAGAGGGTCAATACTGAGGGAGTGCGGCACTGTCAGAGGGTCAGTACTGAGGGAGCGCTGCACTGTCAGAGGGTCAGTACTGAGGGAATGCCGCACTGTCAGAGGGACAGAACTGAGGGAGTGCTGCACTGTCAGAGGGTCAGTACTGAGGGAGTGCTGCACTGTCAGAGGGTCAGTACTGAGAGAGTGCTGCACTGTCAGAGAGTCAATACTGAGGGAGCGCTGCACTGTAAGAGGGTCAGTACTGAGGGAGTGCTGCACTGTCAGAGGGTCAGTACTGAGGGAGTGCTGCACTGTCGGTGGTCAGTACTGAGGGAGTGCTGCACTGTCAGAGGGTCAGTACTGAGGGAGTGCTGCACTGTCAGAGGGTCAGTACTGAAGGAGTGCTGCACTGTCAGAGAGTCAGTGTGGGAGGGAGTGCTGCACTGTCAGAGGGTCAGTACTGAGGGAGTGCCGCACTGTCAGAGGGTCAGTACTGAGGGAGTGCTGCACTGTCAGCGAGTCAGTACTGAGGGAGTGCCGCACTGTCAGAGGTTCAGTACTGAGGGAGAGCTGCACTGTCAGAGGGTCAGTACTGAAGGAGTGCTGCACTGTCAGAGTGTCAGTGTGGGAGGGAGTGCTGCACTGTCAGAAGGTCAGTACTGAGGGAGCCCTGCACTGTCAGAGGGTCAGTACTGAGGGAGTGCTGCACTGTCAGAGGGTCAGTACTGAGGGAGTGCTGCATTGTCAGAGGGTCAGTACTGAGGGAGTGCTGCATTGTCAGAGGGTCAGTACTGAGGGAGTGCTGCATTGTCAGACGGTCAGGACTGAGGGAATGCCGCACTGTCAGAGGGTCAGTACTGAGGGAGTGCTGCACTGTCAGAGTGTCAGTACTGATGGAGTGCTGCACTGTCAGAGGGTCAGTACTGAGGGAGAGCTGCACTGTCAGAGGGTCAGTACTGAAGGAGTGCTGCACTGTCAGAGAGTCAGTGTGGGAGGGAGTGCTGCATTGTCAGAGGGTCAGTACTGAGGGAGTGCCGCACTGTCAGAGGGTCAGTACTGAGGGAGTGCCGCACTGTCAGAGGGTCAGTACTGAGGGAGCGCTGCACTGTCAGAGGGTCAGTACTGAGGGAGTGCCGCACTGTCAGAGGGTCAGTACTGAGGGAGAGCTGCACTGTCAGAGGGTCCATACTGACGGAGTGCTGCACTGTCTGAGAGTTAGTGTGGGAGGGAGTGCTGCACTGTCGGAGGGTCAGTACTGAGGGAGTGCTGCACTGTCAGAGGGTCAGTACTGAGGGAGTGCTGCACTGTCAGAGGGTCAGTACTGAGGGAGTGCTGCACTGTCAGAGGGTCCATACTGACGGAGTGCTGCACTGTCGGAGGGTCAGTACTGAGGGAGTGCTGCACTGTCAGAGGGTCAGTACTGAGGGAGTGCTGCACTGTCAGAGGGTCAGTACTGAGGGAGTGCCGCACTGTCAGAGGGTCAGTAATGAGGGAGTGCTGCACTGTCAGTTAGTCAGTACTGAGGGAGTGCTGTATTGTCAGAGGGTCAGTACTGAGGGAGTGCTGCACTGTCAGAGGGTCAGTACTGAGGGAGTGCTGCACTGTCAGAGGGTCAGTACTGAGGGAGTGCCGCACTGTCAGAGGGTCAGTAATGAGGGAGTGCTGCACTGTCAGTTAGTCAGTACTGAGGGAGTGCTGTATTGTCAGAGGGTCAGTACTGAGGGAGTGCTGCACTGTCAGAGGGTCAGTGCTGAGGGAGTGCTGTATTGTCAGAGGGTCAGTACTGTGGGAGCGCTGCACTGTCAGAAGGTCAGTATTGAGGGAGTGCTGCACTGTCAGATGGTCCATACTGACGGAGTGCTGCACTGTCAGAGGGTCAGTACTGAGGGAATGCCGCACTGTCAGAGGGTCAGTACTGAGGGAGCGCTGCACTGTCAGAGGGTCAGTACTGAGGGAGTGCTGCGCTGTCAGAGGGTCAGTACTGAGGGAGTGCTGCCCTGTCAGAGGGTCAGTACTAAAGAGGTGCTGCACTGTCAGAGGGTCAGTACTGAGGGAGTACTGCACTGTCAGAGGCTCATTATTGAGAGTGCTTCACTGTCGGAGGGTCAGTACTGAGGGAGTGCTGCACTGTCAGTTAGTCAGTACTGAGGGAGTGCTGCATTGTCAGAGGGTCAGTACTGAGGGAGAGCTGCACTGTCAGATGGTCAGTACTGAGGGAGTGCTGCGCTGTCAGAGGGTCAGTACTGAGGGAGTGCTGCACTGTCAGAGGGTCAGTACTGAGGGAGTGCTGCACTGTCAGACGGTCAGTACTGAGGGAATGCTGCACTGTCAGAGGGTCAGGACTGAGGGAGTGCCGCACTGTCAGAGGGTCAGTACTGAGGGAGTGCTGCACTGTCAGAGGGTCAGTACTGAGGGAGTGCTGCACTGTCAGAGAGTCAGTACTGAGGGAGTGCTGCACTGTCAGAGGGTCAGTTCTGAGGGAGTGCTGCATTGTCAGAGGGTCAGTACTGAGCGAGTGCTGCACTGTCAGAGGGTCAGTACTGAGTGAGTGCTGCACTGTCAGAGGGTCAGTACTGAGGGAGTGCTGCACTGTCAGAGGGTCAGTACTGAGGGAGTGCTGTACTGTCAGAGGGTCAGTACTGAGGGAGTGCTGCGCTGTCAGAGGGTCAGTACTGAGGGAGTGCTGCACTGTGAGAGGGTCAGTACTGAGGGAGTGCTGAACTGTCAGAGTGTCAGTACTGAGGGAGTGCTGCACTGTCTGAGGGTCAGTACTGAGGGAGTGCTGCACTGTCAGAGGGTCAGTACTGAGTGAGCGCTGCACTGTCAGCGGGTCAGTACTGAGGGAGTGCTGCATTGTCAGAGGGTCAGTACTGAGGGAGCGCTGCACTGTCAGAGGGTCAGTACTGAGGGAGTGCTGCACTGTCAGAGGGTCAATACTGAGGGAGTGCTGCACTGTCAGAGAGTCAGTACTGAGTGAGCGCTGCACTGTCAGAGGGTCAGTACTGAGGGAGTGCTGCATTGTCAGTGGGTCAGTACTGAGGGAGAGCCGCACTGTCAGAGGGTCAGTACTGAGGGAGCGCTGCACTGTCAGAAGGTCAGTACTGAGTGAGCGCTGCACTGTCAGAGGGTCAGTACTGAGGGAGTGCTGCATTGTCAGAGGGTCAGTACTGAGGGAGAGCCGCACTGTCAGAGGGTCAGTACTGAGGGAGCGCTGCACTGTCAGAGGGTCAGTACTGAGTGAGCGCTGCACTGTCAGAGGGTCAGTACTGAGTGAGCGCTGCACTGTCAGAGGGTCAGTACTGAGGGAGTGCTGCACTGTCAGAGGGTCCGTACTGAGGGAGTGCTGCACTGTCAGAGAGTCAGTACTGAGGGAGTGCTGCATTGTCAGAGGGTCAGTACTGAGGGAGTGCTGCATTGTCAGAGGGTCAGTACTGAGGGAGAGCCGCACTGTCAGAGGGTCAGTACTGAGGGAGCGCTGCACTGTCAGAGGGTCAGTACTGAGGGAGTGCTGCATTGTCAGAGGGTCAGTACTGAGGGAGCGCAGCACAGTCAGAGGGTCAGTACTGAGGGAGTGCTGCACTGTCAGAGGGTCAGTACTGAGGGAGCGCAGCACAGTCAGAGGGTCAGTACTGAGGGAGTGCTGCACTGTCAGAGGGTCAGTACTGAGGGAGCGCAGCACTGTCAGAGGGTCAGTACTGAGGGAGAGCTGCACTGTCAGAGGGTCAGTACTGAGGGAGCGCTGCACTGTCAGAGGGTCAGTACTGAGGGAGAGCCGCACTGTCAGAGGGTCAGTACTGAGGGAGTGCTGCACTGTCAGAGGGTCAGTACTGAGGGAGTGCTGCACTGTCAGAGGGTCAGTACTGAGGGAGTGCTGCACTGTCAGAGGGTCAGGACTGAGGGAGTGCTGCACTGTCAGAGGGTCAGTACTGAGGGAGTGCCGCACTGTCAGAGGGTCAGTACTGAGGGAGCGCTGCACTGTCAGAGGGTCAGTACTGAGGGAGTGCCGCACTGTCAGAGATTCAGTACTGAGCGAGTGCTGCACTGTCAGAGGGTCAGTACTGAGGGAGTGCTGCACTGTCAGAGGGTCAGTACTGAGGGAGTGCTGCACTGTCAGAGGGTCAGTACTGAGGGAGTGCTGCACTGTCAGAGGGTCAGTACTGAGGGAGTGCCGCACTGTCAGAGGGTCAGTACTGAGGGAGTGCCGCACTGTCAGAGGGTCAGTACTGAGGGAGTGCCGCACTGTCAGAGGGTCAGTACTGAGGGAGTGCTGCACTGTAAGAGGGTCCATACTGACGGAGTGCTGCACTGTCGGAGGGTCAGTACTGAGGGAGTGCCGCACTGTCAGAGGGTCAGTACTGAGGGAGTGCTGCACTGTCAGTTAGTCAGTACTGAGGGAGTGTCGCACTGTCAGAGGGTCAGTATTGAGGGAGTGCTGCACTGTCAGAGGGTCAGTACTGAAGGAGTGCTGCACTGTCAGAAGGCCAGTACTGAGGGAGTACTGCACTGCCAGAGGGTTAGTACTGAGGGAGTGCTGCGCTGTCAGAGGGTCAGTACTGAGGGAGTGCTGCACTGTCAGAGGATCAGTACTGAGGGAGTGCCGCACTGTCAGAGGGTCAGTACTGAGGGAGTGCCGCACTGTCAGAGGGTCAGTACTGAGGGAGTGCTGCACTGTCAGTTAGTCAGTACTGAGGGAGTGCTGCATTGTCAGAGGGTCAGTACTGAGGGAGAGCTGCACTGTCAGAAGGCCAGCACTGAGGGAGTACAGCACTGTCAGAGGGTCAGTATTGAGGGAGTGCTGCACTGTCAGAGGGTCAGTACTGAAGGAGTGCTGCACTGTCAGAAGGCCAGTACTGAGGGAGTACTGCACTGCCAGAGGGTCAGTACTGAGGGAGTACTGCACTGCCAGAGGGTCAGTACTGAGGGTGTGCTGCACTGTCAGAAGGCCAGTACTGTGGGAGTACTGCACTGTCAGAGGGTCAGTACTGAGGGAGTGCCGCACTGTCAGAGGGTCAGTACTGAGGGAGTGCCGCACTGTCAGAGGGTAAGTACTGAGGGAGTGCCGCACTGTCAGAGGATCAGTACTGAAGGAGTGCCGAACTGTCAGAGGGTCAGTACTGAGGGAGTGCTGCACTGTCAGAGGGTCAGTACTGAGGGAGCGCAGCACAGTCAGAGGGTCAGTACTGAGGGAGTGCTGCACTGTCAGAGGGTCAGTACTGAGGGAGTGCTGCGCTGTCAGAGGGTCAGTACTGAGGGAGTGCTGCACTGTCAGAGGGTCAGTACTGAGGAAGTGCTGCACTGTCAGAGGGTCAGTACTGAGGGAGTGCTGCACTGTCAGAGGGTCAGTACTGAGGGAGTGCCGCACTGTCAGAGGGTAAGTACTGAGGGAGTGCCGCACTGTCAGAGGATCAGTACTGAAGGAGTGCCGCACTGTCAGAGGGTCAGTACTGAGGGAGTGCCGCACTGTCAGAGGGTCAGTACTGAGGGAGTGCCGCACTGTCAGAGGGTCAGTACTGAGGGAGTGCTGCGCTGTCAGAGGGTCAGTACTGAGGGAGTGCTGCACTGTCAGAGGGTCAGTACTGAGGGAGTGCTGCATTGTCAGAGGGTCAGTACTGAGGGAGAGCTGCACTGTCAGAAGGCCAGTACTGAGGGAGTGCTGCGCTGTCAGAGGGTCAGTACTGAGGGAGTGCTGCACTGTGAGAGGGTCAGTACTGAGGGAGTGCTGAACTGTCAGAGTGTCAGTACTGAGGGAGTGCTGCACTGTCTGAGGGTCAGTACTGAGGGAGTGCTGCACTGTCAGAGGGTCAGTACTGAGTGAGCGCTGCACTGTCAGCGGGTCAGTACTGAGGGAGTGCTGCATTGTCAGAGGGTCAGTACTGAGGGAGTGCTGCACTGTCAGAGAGTCAGTACTGAGGGAGTGCTGCATTGTCAGAGGGTCAGTACTGAGGGAGTGCTGCATTGTCAGAGGGTCAGTACTGAGGGAGAGCCGCACTGTCAGAGGGTCAGTACTGAGTGAGCGCTGCACTGTCAGAGGGTCAGTACTGAGGGAGTGCTGCATTGTCAGAGGGTCAGTACTGAGGGAGAGCCGCACTGTCAGAGGGTCAGTACTGAGGGAGCGCTGCACTGTCAGAGGGTCAGTACTGAGGGAGTGCTGCATTGTCAGAGGGTCAGTACTGAGGGAGCGCAGCACAGTCAGAGGGTCAGTACTGAGGGAGTGCTGCACTGTCAGAGGGTCAGTACTGAGGGAGCGCAGCACAGTCAGAGGGTCAGTACTGAGGGAGTGCTGCACTGTCAGAGGGTCAGTACTGAGGGAGCGCAGCACTGTCAGAGGGTCAGTACTGAGGGAGAGCTGCACTGTCAGAGGGTCAGTACTGAGGGAGCGCTGCACTGTCAGAGGGTCAGTACTGAGGGAGAGCCGCACTGTCAGAGGGTCAGTACTGAGGGAGTGCTGCACTGTCAGAGGGTCAGTACTGAGGGAGTGCTGCACTGTCAGAGGGTCAGTACTGAGGGAGTGCTGCACTGTCAGAGGGTCAGGACTGAGGGAGTGCTGCACTGTCAGAGGGTCAGTACTGAGGGAGTGCCGCACTGTCAGAGGGTCAGTACTGAGGGAGCGCTGCACTGTCAGAGGGTCAGTACTGAGGGAGTGCCGCACTGTCAGAGATTCAGTACTGAGCGAGTGCTGCACTGTCAGAGGGTCAGTACTGAGGGAGTGCTGCACTGTCAGAGGGTCAGTACTGAGGGAGTGCTGCACTGTCAGAGGGTCAGTACTGAGGGAGTGCTGCACTGTCAGAGGGTCAGTACTGAGGGAGTGCCGCACTGTCAGAGGGTCAGTACTGAGGGAGTGCCGCACTGTCAGAGGGTCAGTACTGAGGGAGTGCCGCACTGTCAGAGGGTCAGTACTGAGGGAGTGCTGCACTGTAAGAGGGTCCATACTGACGGAGTGCTGCACTGTCGGAGGGTCAGTACTGAGGGAGTGCCGCACTGTCAGAGGGTCAGTACTGAGGGAGTGCTGCACTGTCAGTTAGTCAGTACTGAGGGAGTGCTGCATTGTCAGAGGGTCAGTACTGAGGGAGAGCTGCACTGTCAGAAGGCCAGCACTGAGGGAGTACAGCACTGTCAGAGGGTCAGTATTGAGGGAGTGCTGCACTGTCAGAGGGTCAGTACTGAAGGAGTGCTGCACTGTCAGAAGGCCAGTACTGAGGGAGTACTGCACTGCCAGAGGGTCAGTACTGAGGGAGTGCTGCGCTGTCAGAGGGTCAGTACTGAGGGAGTGCTGCACTGTCAGAGGATCAGTACTGAGGGAGTGCCGCACTGTCAGAGGGTCAGTACTGAGGGAGTGCCGCACTGTCAGAGGGTCAGTACTGAGGGAGTGCTGCACTGTCAGTTAGTCAGTACTGAGGGAGTGCTGCATTGTCAGAGGGTCAGTACTGAGGGAGAGCTGCACTGTCAGAAGGCCAGCACTGAGGGAGTACAGCACTGTCAGAGGGTCAGTATTGAGGGAGTGCTGCACTGTCAGAGGGTCAGTACTGAAGGAGTGCTGCACTGTCAGAAGGCCAGTACTGAGGGAGTACTGCACTGCCAGAGGGTCAGTACTGAGGGAGTACTGCACTGCCAGAGGGTCAGTACTGAGGGTGTGCTGCACTGTCAGAAGGCCAGTACTGTGGGAGTACTGCACTGTCAGAGGGTCAGTACTGAGGGAGTGCCGCACTGTCAGAGGGTCAGTACTGAGGGAGTGCCGCACTGTCAGAGGGTAAGTACTGAGGGAGTGCCGCACTGTCAGAGGATCAGTACTGAAGGAGTGCCGAACTGTCAGAGGGTCAGTACTGAGGGAGTGCTGCACTGTCAGAGGGTCAGTACTGAGGGAGCGCAGCACAGTCAGAGGGTCAGTACTGAGGGAGTGCTGCACTGTCAGAGGGTCAGTACTGAGGGAGTGCTGCGCTGTCAGAGGGTCAGTACTGAGGGAGTGCTGCACTGTCAGAGGGTCAGTACTGAGGAAGTGCTGCACTGTCAGAGGGTCAGTACTGAGGGAGTGCTGCACTGTCAGAGGGTCAGTACTGAGGGAGTGCCGCACTGTCAGAGGGTAAGTACTGAGGGAGTGCCGCACTGTCAGAGGATCAGTACTGAAGGAGTGCCGCACTGTCAGAGGGTCAGTACTGAGGGAGTGCCGCACTGTCAGAGGGTCAGTACTGAGGGAGTGCCGCACTGTCAGAGGGTCAGTACTGAGGGAGTGCTGCGCTGTCAGAGGGTCAGTACTGAGGGAGTGCTGCACTGTCAGAGGGTCAGTACTGAGGGAGTGCTGCATTGTCAGAGGGTCAGTACTGAGGGAGAGCTGCACTGTCAGAAGGCCAGTACTGAGGGAGTGCTGCGCTGTCAGAGGGTCAGTACTGAGGGAGTGCTGCACTGTGAGAGGGTCAGTACTGAGGGAGTGCTGAACTGTCAGAGTGTCAGTACTGAGGGAGTGCTGCACTGTCTGAGGGTCAGTACTGAGGGAGTGCTGCACTGTCAGAGGGTCAGTACTGAGTGAGCGCTGCACTGTCAGCGGGTCAGTACTGAGGGAGTGCTGCATTGTCAGAGGGTCAGTACTGAGGGAGCGCTGCACTGTCAGAGGGTCAGTACTGAGGGAGTGCTGCACTGTCAGAGGGTCAATACTGAGGGAGTGCTGCACTGTCAGAGGGTCAGTACTGAGGGAGTGCTGCACTGTCAGAGAGTCAGTACTGAGTGAGCGCTGCACTGTCAGAGGGTCAGTACTGAGGGAGTGCTGCATTGTCAGAGGGTCAGTACTGAGGGAGAGCCGCACTGTCAGAGGGTCAGTACTGAGGGAGCGCTGCACTGTCAGAAGGTCAGTACTGAGTGAGCGCTGCACTGTCAGAGGGTCAGTTACTGAGGGAGTGCCGCACTGTCAGAGGGTCAGTACTGAGGGAGCGCTGCACTGTCAGAGGGTCAGTACTGAGGGAGTGCTGCACTGTCAGAGGGTCCGTACTGAGGGAGTGCTGCACTGTCAGAGAGTCAGTACTGAGGGAGTGCTGCATTGTCAGAGGGTCAGTACTGAGGGAGTGCTGCATTGTCAGAGGGTCAGTACTGAGGGAGAGCCGCACTGTCAGAGGGTCAGTACTGAGTGAGCGCTGCACTGTCAGAGGGTCAGTACTGAGGGAGTGCTGCATTGTCAGAGGGTCAGTACTGAGGGAGAGCCGCACTGTCAGAGGGTCAGTACTGAGGGAGCGCTGCACTGTCAGAGGGTCAGTACTGAGGGAGTGCTGCATTGTCAGAGGGTCAGTACTGAGGGAGCGCAGCACAGTCAGAGGGTCAGTACTGAGGGAGTGCTGCACTGTCAGAGGGTCAGTACTGAGGGAGCGCAGCACAGTCAGAGGGTCAGTACTGAGGGAGTGCTGCACTGTCAGAGGGTCAGTACTGAGGGAGCGCAGCACTGTCAGAGGGTCAGTACGGAGGTAGTGCCGCACTGTCAGAGGGTCAGTACTGAGGGAGCGCTGCACTGTCAGAGGGTCAGTACTGAGGGAGTGCTGCACTGTCAGAGGGTCAGTACTGAGGGAGCGCTGCACTGTCAGAGGGTCAGTACTGAGGGAGTGCTGCACTGTCAGAGGGTCAGTACTGAGGGAGCGCTGCACTGTCAGGGGGTCAGTACTGAGGGAGTGCTGCACTGTCAGAGGGTCAGTACTGAGGGAGTGCTGCACTGTCAGAGGGTCAGTACTGAGGGAGAGCTGCACTGTCAGAGGGTCAGTACTGAGGGAGCGCTGCACTGTCAGAGGGTCAGTACTGAGGGAGAGCCGCACTGTCAGAGGGTCAGTACTGAGGGAGTGCTGCACTGTCAGAGGGTCAGTACTGAGGGAGTGCTGCACTGTCAGAGGGTCAGTACTGAGGGAGTGCTGCACTGTCAGAGGGTCAGGACTGAGGGAGTGCTGCACTGTCAGAGGGTCAGTACTGAGGGAGTGCCGCACTGTCAGAGGGTCAGTACTGAGGGAGCGCTGCACTGTCAGAGGGTCAGTACTGAGGGAGTGCCGCACTGTCAGAGATTCAGTACTGAGCGAGTGCTGCACTGTCAGAGGGTCAGTACTGAGGGAGTGCTGCACTGTCAGAGGGTCAGTACTGAGGGAGTGCTGCACTGTCAGAGGGTCAGTACTGAGGGAGTGCTGCACTGTCAGAGGGTCAGTACTGAGGGAGTGCCGCACTGTCAGAGGGTCAGTACTGAGGGAGTGCCGCACTGTCAGAGGGTCAGTACTGAGGGAGTGCCGCACTGTCAGAGGGTCAGTACTGAGGGAGTGCTGCACTGTAAGAGGGTCCATACTGACGGAGTGCTGCACTGTCGGAGGGTCAGTACTGAGGGAGTGCCGCACTGTCAGAGGGTCAGTACTGAGGGAGTGCTGCACTGTCAGTTAGTCAGTACTGAGGGAGTGCTGCATTGTCAGAGGGTCAGTACTGAGGGAGAGCTGCACTGTCAGAAGGCCAGCACTGAGGGAGTACAGCACTGTCAGAGGGTCAGTATTGAGGGAGTGCTGCACTGTCAGAGGGTCAGTACTGAGGGAGTACTGCACTGTCAGTGGGTCAGTACTGAGGGAGTGCTGCGCTGTCAGAGGGTCAGTACTGAGGGAGTGCTGCACTGTCAGAGGATCAGTACTGAGGCAGTGCTGCACTGTCAGAGGGTCAGTACTGAGGGAGTGCCGCACTGTCAGAGGGTCAGTACTGAGGGAGTGCCGCACTGTCAGAGGGTCAGTACTGAGGGAGTGCTGCACTGTAAGAGGGTCCATACTGACGGAGTGCTGCACTGTCGGAGGGTCAGTACTGAGGGAGTGCCGCACTGTCAGAGGGTCAGTACTGAGGGAGTGCTGCACTGTCAGTTAGTCAGTACTGAGGGAGTGCTGCATTGTCAGAGGGTCAGTACTGAGGGAGAGCTGCACTGTCAGAAGGCCAGCACTGAGGGAGTACAGCACTGTCAGAGGGTCAGTATTGAGGGAGTGCTGCACTGTCAGAGGGTCAGTACTGAAGGAGTGCTGCACTGTCAGAAGGCCAGTACTGAGGGAGTACTGCACTGCCAGAGGGTCAGTACTGAGGGAGTACTGCACTGCCAGAGGGTCAGTACTGAGGGTGTGCTGCACTGTCAGAAGGCCAGTACTGTGGGAGTACTGCACTGTCAGAGGGTCAGTACTGAGGGAGTGCCGCACTGTCAGAGGGTCAGTACTGAGGGAGTGCCGCACTGTCAGAGGGTAAGTACTGAGGGAGTGCCGCACTGTCAGAGGATCAGTACTGAAGGAGTGCCGAACTGTCAGAGGGTCAGTACTGAGGGAGTGCTGCACTGTCAGAGGGTCAGTACTGAGGGAGCGCAGCACAGTCAGAGGGTCAGTACTGAGGGAGTGCTGCACTGTCAGAGGGTCAGTACTGAGGGAGTGCTGCGCTGTCAGAGGGTCAGTACTGAGGGAGTGCTGCACTGTCAGAGGGTCAGTACTGAGGAAGTGCTGCACTGTCAGAGGGTCAGTACTGAGGGAGTGCTGCACTGTCAGAGGGTCAGTACTGAGGGAGTGCCGCACTGTCAGAGGGTAAGTACTGAGGGAGTGCCGCACTGTCAGAGGATCAGTACTGAAGGAGTGCCGCACTGTCAGAGGGTCAGTACTGAGGGAGTGCCGCACTGTCAGAGGGTCAGTACTGAGGGAGTGCCGCACTGTCAGAGGGTCAGTACTGAGGGAGTGCTGCGCTGTCAGAAGGCCAGTACTGAGGGAGTGCTGCATTGTCAGAGGGTCAGTACTGAGGGAGAGCTGCACTGTCAGAAGGCCAGTACTGAGGGAGTGCTGCACTGTCAGAGGGTCAGTACTGAGGGAGTGCTGCACTGTCAGAGGGTCAGTACTGAGGGAGTGCTGCACTGTCAGAGGGTCAGTACTGAGGGTGTGCCGCACTGTCAGAGGGTCAGTACTGAGGGAGTGCTGCACTGTCAGAGGGTCAGTACTGAGGGTGTGCCGCACTGTCAGAGGGTCAGTACTGAGGGAGCGCTGCACTGTCAGAGGGTCAGTACTGAGGGAGTGCTGCACTGTCAGAGAGTCAGTACTGAGGGAGTGCTGCACTGTCAGAGGGTCAGTACTGAGGGAGTGCCGCACTGTCAGAGGTTCAGTACTGAGGGAGTGCTGCACTGTCAGAGGGTCAGTACTGAGTGATTGCTGCACTGTCTGAGGGTCAGTACTGAGGGAGTGCTGCACTGTCAGAGAGTCAGTACTGAAGGGAGTGCTGCATTGTCAGAGGGTCAGTACTGAGGGAGTTCTGCACTGTCTGAGGGTAAGTACTGAGGGAGTGCTGCACTGTCAGAGGGTCAGTACGGAGTGAGCGCTGCACTATCAGAGGGTCAGTACTGAGGGAGTGCTGCATTGTCAGAGGGTCAGTACTGAGGGAGCGCTGCACTGTCAGAGGGTCTGTACTGAGGGAGTGCTGCACTGTCAGAGGGTCAATACTGAGGGAGAGCCGCACTGTCAGACGGTCAGTACTGAGGGAGCGCTGCACTGTCAGAGGGTCAGTACTGAGGGAGTGCCGCACTGTCAGAGGGTCAGTACTGAGGGAGTGCTGCACTGTCAGAGGGTCAGTACTGAGGGAGTGCTGCACTGTCAGAGAGTCAGTACTGAGGGAGCGTTGCACTGTCAGAGGGTCAGTACTGAGGGAGTGCTGCACTGTCAGAGGGTCAGTACTGAGGGAGTGCTGCACTGTCAGAGGGTCAGTACTGATGGTGAGCTGCACTGTCAGAGGGTCAGTACTGAGGGAGCGCTGCACTGTCAGAGGGTCGGTACTGAGGGAGAGCCGCACTGTCAGAGGGTCAGTACTGAGGGAGTGCCGCACTGTCAGAGTGTCAGTACTGAGGGAGTGCCGCACTGTCAGAGGGTCAGTACTGAGGGAGTGCCGCACTGTCAGAGGGTCAGTGCTGAGGGAGTGCTGCACTGTCAGAAGGCCAGTACTGAGGGAGTGCTGCATTGTCAGAGGATCAGTACTGAGGGAGAGCTGCACTGTCAGAAGGCCAGTACTGAGGGAGTGCTGCACTGTCAGAGGGTCAGTACTGAGGGAGTGCTGCACTGTCAGAGGGTCAGTACTGAGGGAGTGCTGCACTGTCAGAGGGTCAGTACTGAGGGTGTGCCGCACTGTCAGAGGGTCAGTACTGAGGGAGTGCTGCACTGTCAGAGGGTCAGTACTGAGGGAGTGCTGCGCTGTCAGAGGGTCAGTACTGAGGGAGTGCTGCACTGTCAGAGGGTCAGTACTGAGGTAGTGCTGCACTGTCAGAGGGTCAGTACTGAGGGAGTGCTGCACTGTCAGAGGGTCAGTACTGAGGGAGTGCCGCACTGTCAGAGGGTAAGTACTGAGGGAGTGCCACACTGTCAGAGGGTCAGTACTGAGGGAGTGCCGCACTGTCAGAGGGTCAGTACTGAGGGAGTGCTGCGCTGTCAGAGGATCAGTACTGAAGGAGTGTCGCACTGTCAGAGGGTCAGTACTGAGGGAGTGCCGCACAGTCAGAGGGTCAGTACTGAAGGAGTGTCGCACTGTCAGAGGGTCAGTACTGAGGGAGTGCCGCACAGTCAGAGGGTCAGTACTGAGGGAGTGCCGCACTGTCAGAGGATCAGTACTGAAGGAGTGTCGCACTGTCAGAGGGTCAGTACTGAGGGAGTGCCGCACAGTCAGAGGGTCAGTACTGAGGGAGTGCCGCACTGTCAGAGGGTCAGTACTGAGGGAGTGCTGCGCTGTCAGAAGGCCAGTACTGAGGGAGTGCTGCATTGTCAGAGGGTCAGTACTGAGGGAGAGCTGCACTGTCAGAAGGCCAGTACTGAGGGAGTGCTGCACTGTCAGAGGGTCAGTACTGAGGGAGTGCTGCACTGTCAGAGGGTCAGTACTGAGGGTGTGCCGCACTGTCAGAGGGTCAGTACTGAGGGAGTACTGCACTGTCAGAGGGTCAGTACTGAGGGAGTGCTGCACTGTCAGAGAGTCAGTACTGAGGGAGTGCTGCACTGTCAGAGGGTCAGTACTGAGGGAGTGCCGCACTGTCAGAGGTTCAGTACTGAGGGAGTACTGCACTGTCAGAGGGTCAGTACTGAGGGAGTACTGCACTGTCAGAGGGTCAGTACTGAGGGAGTGCTGCACTGTCAGAGAGTCAGTACTGAGGGAGTGCTGCACTGTCAGAGGGTCAGTACTGAGGGAGTGCCGCACTGTCAGAGGTTCAGTACTGAGGGAGTGCTGCACTGTCTGAGGGTCAGCACTGAGGGAGTGCTGCACTGTCAGAGAGTCAGTACTGAAGGGAGTGCTGCAATGTCAGAGGGTCAGTACTGAGGGAGTGCTGCACTGTCTGAGGGTAAGTACTGAGGGAGTGCTGCACTGTCAGAGGGTCAGTACGGAGTGAGCGCTGCACTGTCAGAGGGTCAGTACTGAGGGAGCGCTGCATTGTCAGAGGGTCAGTACTGAGGGAGCGCTGCACTGTCAGAGGGTCTGTACTGAGGGAGTGCTGCACTGTCAGAGGGTCAATACTGAGGGAGAGCCGCACTGTCCGACGGTCAGTACTGAGGGAGCGCTGCACTGTCAGAGGGTCAGTACTGAGGGAGTGCCGCACTGTCAGAGGGTCAGTACTGAGGGAGTGCTGCACTGTCAGAGGGTCAGTACTGAGGGAGTGCTGCATTGTCTGAGAGTCAGTACTGAGGGAGCGTTGCACTGTCAGAGGGTCAGTACTGAGGGATGCTGCACTGTCAGAGGGTCAGTACTGAGGGAGTGCTGCACTGTCAGAGGGTCAGTACTGAGGGAGCGCTGCACTGTCAGAGGGTCGGTACTGACGGAGAGCCGCACTGTCAGAGGGTCAGTACTGAGGGAGTGCTGCACTGTCAGAGGGTCAGTACTGAGGGAGTGCTGCACTGTCAGAGGGTCAGTACTGAGGGAGTGCCGCACTGTCAGAGGGTCAGTACTGAGGGAGTGCCGCACTGTCAGAGGGTCAGTACTGAGGGAGTGCCGCACTGTCAGAGGGTCAGTACTGAGGGAGTGCTGCACTGTCAGAAGGCCAGTACGGAGGGAGTGCTGCACTGTCAGAGGGTCAGTACTGAGGGAGTGCTGCATTGTCAGAGGGTCAGTACTGAGGGAGAGCTGCACTGTCAGAAGGCCAGTACTGAGGGAGTGCTGCACTGTCAGAGGGTCAGTACTGAGGGAGTGCTGCACTGTCAGAGGGTCAGTACTGAGGGAGTGCTGCACTGTCAGAGGGTCAGTACTGAGGGTGTGCCGCACTGTCAGAGGGTCAGTACTGAGGGAGTGCTGCACTGTCAGAGGGTCAGTACTGAGGGAGTGCTGCACTGTCAGAGAGTCAGTACTGAGGGAGTGCTGCACTGTCAGAGGGTCAGCACTGAGTGATTGCTGCACTGTCTAAGGGTCAATACTGAGGGAGTGCTGCACTGTCAGAGGGTCAGTACTGAGGGAGTGCTGCATTGTCAGAGGGTCAGTACTGAGGGAGTGCTGCACTGTCAGAGAGTCAGTACTGAGGGAGTGCTGCACTGTCAGAGGGTCAGCACTGAGTGATTGCTGCACTGTCTAAGGGTCAATACTGAGGGAGTGCTGCACTGTCTAAGGGTCAATACTGAGGGAGTGCTGCACTGTCAGAGGGTGAGTACTGAGGGAGTGCTGCACTGTCAGAGGGTCAGTACTGAGGGAGTGCTGCACTGTCAGAGAGTCAGTACTGAGTGAGCGCTGCACTGTCAGAGGGTCAGTACTGAGGGAGTGCTGCACTGTCAGAGGGTCAATACTGAGAGAGTGCTGCACTGTCAGAGGGTCAGTACTGAGGGAGTGCTGCACTGTCAGAGAGTCAGTACTGAGTGAGCGCTGCACTGTCAGAGGGTCAGTACTGAGGGAGTGCTGCACTGTCAGAGAGTCAGTACTGAGTGAGCGCTGCACTGTCAGAGGGTCAGTACTGAGGGAGTGCTGCATTGTCAGAGGGTCAGTACCGAGGGAGTGCCGCACTGTCAGAGGGTCAGTACTGTGGGAGTGCTGCACTGTCAGAGGGTCAGTACTGAGGGAGTGCTGCACTGTCAGAGGATCAGTACTGATGGAGCGCTGCACAGTCAGAGGGTCAGTACTGAGGGAGTGCTGCACTGTCAGAGGGTCAGTACTGAGGGAGTGCTGCACTGTCAGAGGGTCAGTACTGAGGGAGAGCCGCACTGTCAGAGGGTCAGTACTGAGGGAATGCTGCACTGTCAGAGGGTCAGTACTGAGGGAGTGCTGCACTGTCAGAGGGTCAGTACTGGGGGAGTGCTGCACTGTCAGAGGGTCAGTACTGAGGGAGTGCCGCACTGTCAGAGGGTCAGTATGAGGGAGTGCCGCACTGTCAGAGGGTCAGTACTGAGAGTGTGCTGCACTGTCAGAGGGTCAGTACTGAGGGAGTTCTGCGCTGTCAGAGGGTCAGTACTGAGGGAGTGCCGCACTGTCAGAGGGTCAGTACTGAGGGAGTGCTGCACTCTCAGTGGGTCAGTGCTGAGGGAGTGCTGCACTGTCAGAGGGTCAGTACTGAGGGAGTGCTGCACTGTCAGAGGGTCAGTACTGAAGGAGAGCTGCACTGTCAGAGATCAGCACTGAGGGAGTGCCGCACTGTCAGAGGGTCAGTACTGAGAGAGTGCTGCACTGTCAGAGGGTCAGTAATGAGGGAGTGCCGCACTAACAGAGGGTCCGTACTGAGGGAGCGCTGCACTGTCAGAGGGTCAGTGCTGAGGGAGTGCTGCACTGTCAGAGGGTCAGTACTGAGGGAGTGCTGCACTGTGAGAGGGTCAGTACTGAGGGAGTGCTGCACTGTCAGAGGGTCAGTACTGAGGGAGTGCCGCACTGACAGAGGGTCGGTACTGAGGGAGTGCCGCACCGTCAGAGGTTCAGTACTGAGGGAGTGCTGCACTGTCAGAGGGTCAGTACTGAGGGAGTGCGGCACTGTCAGAGGATCAGTACTGAGGGAGAGTTGTACTGTCAGAGGGTCAGTACTGAGGGAGTGCTGCACTGTCAGAGGGTCAGTACTGAGGGAGTGCTGCACTGTCAGAGGGTCAGTACTGAGGGAGTGCTGCACTGTCAGAGGGTCAGTACTGAGGGAGTGCTGCACTGTCAGAGGGTCAGTATTGAGGATGTGCTGCACTGTCAGAGGATCAGTACTGAGGGAGCGCTGCACTGTCAGAGTGTCAGTACTGAGGGAGTGCTGCACTGTCAGAGGGTCAGTACTGAGGGAGTGCCGCACTGTCAGAGGATCAGTACTGAGGGAGTGCTGCACAGTCAGAGGGTCAGTACTGAGGGAGAGCTGCACTGTCAGAAGGCCAGTACTGAGGGAGTGCTGCACTGTCAGAGGGTCAGTACTGAGGGAGTGCTGCACTGTCAGAGGGTCAGTACTGAGGGAGTGCTGCACTGTCAGAGGGTCAGTACTGAGGGTGTGCCGCACTGTCAGAGGGTCAGTACTGAGGGAGTGCTGCACTGTCAGAGGGTCAGTACTGAGGGAGTGCTGCGCTGTCAGAGGGTCAGTACTGAGGGAGTGCTGCACTGTCAGAGGGTCAGTACTGAGGTAGTGCTGCACTGTCAGAGGGTCAGTACTGAGGGAGTGCTGCACTGTCAGAGGGTCAGTACTGAGGGAGTGCCGCACTGTCAGAGGGTAAGTACTGAGGGAGTGCCGCACTGTCAGAGGATCAGTACTGAAGGAGTGTCGCACTGTCAGAGGGTCAGTACTGAGGGAGTGCCGCACAGTCAGAGGGTCAGTACTGAGGGAGTGCCGCACTGTCAGAGGGTCAGTACTGAGGGAGTGCTGCGCTGTCAGAAGGCCAGTACTGAGGGAGTGCTGCATTGTCAGAGGGTCAGTACTGAGGGAGAGCTGCACTGTCAGAAGGCCAGTACTGAGGGAGTGCTGCACTGTCAGAGGGTCAGTACTGAGGGAGTGCTGCACTGTCAGAGGGTCAGTACTGAGGGTGTGCCGCACTGTCAGAGGGTCAGTACTGAGGGAGTACTGCACTGTCAGAGGGTCAGTACTGAGGGAGTGCTGCACTGTCAGAGAGTCAGTACTGAGGGAGTGCTGCACTGTCAGAGGGTCAGTACTGAGGGAGTGCCGCACTGTCAGAGGTTCAGTACTGAGGGAGTGCTGCACTGTCAGAGGGTCAGTACTGAGTGATTGCTGCACTGTCTGAGGGTCAGCACTGAGGGAGTGCTGCACTGTCAGAGAGTCAGTACTGAAGGGAGTGCTGCAATGTCAGAGGGTCAGTACTGAGGGAGTGCTGCACTGTCTGAGGGTAAGTACTGAGGGAGTGCTGCACTGTCAGAGGGTCAGTACGGAGTGAGCGCTGCACTGTCAGAGGGTCAGTACTGAGGGAGCGCTGCATTGTCAGAGGGTCAGTACTGAGGGAGCGCTGCACTGTCAGAGGGTCTGTACTGAGGGAGTGCTGCACTGTCAGAGGGTCAATACTGAGGGAGAGCCGCACTGTCCGACGGTCAGTACTGAGGGAGCGCTGCACTGTCAGAGGGTCAGTACTGAGGGAGTGCCGCACTGTCAGAGGGTCAGTACTGAGGGAGTGCTGCACTGTCAGAGGGTCAGTACTGAGGGAGTGCTGCATTGTCAGAGAGTCAGTACTGAGGGAGCGTTGCACTGTCAGAGGGTCAGTACTGAGGGATGCTGCACTGTCAGAGGGTCAGTACTGAGGGAGTGCTGCACTGTCAGAGGGTCAGTACTGAGGGAGCGCTGCACTGTCAGAGGGTCGGTACTGACGGAGAGCCGCACTGTCAGAGGGTCAGTACTGAGGGAGTGCTGCACTGTCAGAGGGTCAGTACTGAGGGAGTGCTGCACTGTCAGAGGGTCAGTACTGAGGGAGTGCCGCACTGTCAGAGGGTCAGTACTGAGGGAGTGCCGCACTGTCAGAGGGTCAGTACTGAGGGAGTGCCGCACTGTCAGAGGGTCAGTACTGAGGGAGTGCTGCACTGTCAGAAGGCCAGTACGGAGGGAGTGCTGCACTGTCAGAGGGTCAGTACTGAGGGAGTGCTGCATTGTCAGAGGGTCAGTACTGAGGGAGAGCTGCACTGTCAGAAGGCCAGTACTGAGGGAGTGCTGCACTGTCAGAGGGTCAGTACTGAGGGAGTGCTGCACTGTCAGAGGGTCAGTACTGAGGGAGTGCTGCACTGTCAGAGGGTCAGTACTGAGGGTGTGCCGCACTGTCAGAGGGTCAGTACTGAGGGAGTGCTGCACTGTCAGAGGGTCAGTACTGAGGGAGTGCTGCACTGTCAGAGAGTCAGTACTGAGGGAGTGCTGCACTGTCAGAGGGTCAGCACTGAGTGATTGCTGCACTGTCTAAGGGTCAATACTGAGGGAGTGCTGCACTGTCAGAGGGTCAGTACTGAGGGAGTGCTGCATTGTCAGAGGGTCAGTACTGAGGGAGTGCTGCACTGTCAGAGAGTCAGTACTGAGGGAGTGCTGCACTGTCAGAGGGTCAGCACTGAGTGATTGCTGCACTGTCTAAGGGTCAATACTGAGGGAGTGCTGCACTGTCTAAGGGTCAATACTGAGGGAGTGCTGCACTGTCAGAGGGTGAGTACTGAGGGAGTGCTGCACTGTCAGAGGGTCAGTACTGAGGGAGTGCTGCACTGTCAGAGAGTCAGTACTGAGTGAGCGCTGCACTGTCAGAGGGTCAGTACTGAGGGAGTGCTGCACTGTCAGAGAGTCAGTACTGAGTGAGCGCTGCACTGTCAGAGGGTCAGTACTGAGGGAGTGCTGCACTGTCAGAGAGTCAGTACTGAGGGAGTGCTGCACTGTCAGAGGGTCAGCACTGAGTGATTGCTGCACTGTCTAAGGGTCAATACTGAGGGAGTGCTGCACTGTCAGAGGGTCAGTACTGAGGGAGTGCTGCATTGTCAGAGGGTCAGTACTGAGGGAGCGCTGCACTGTCAGAGGGTGAGTACTGAGGGAGTGCTGCACTGTCAGAGGGTCAATACTGAGAGAGTGCTGCACTGTCAGAGGGTCAGTACTGAGGGAGTGCTGCACTGTCAGAGAGTCAGTACTGAGTGAGCGCTGCACTGTCAGAGGGTCAGTACTGAGGGAGTGCTGCACTGTCAGAGGATCAGTACTGATGGAGCGCTGCACAGTCAGAGGGTCAGTACTGAGGGAGTGCTGCACTGTCAGAGGGTCAGTACTGAGGGAGTGCTGCACTGTCAGAGGGTCAGTACTGAGGGAGAGCCGCACTGTCAGAGGGTCAGTACTGAGGGAATGCTGCACTGTCAGAGGGTCAGTACTGAGGGAGTGCTGCACTGTCAGAGGGTCAGTACTGGGGGAGTGCTGCACTGTCAGAGGGTCAGTACTGAGGGAGTGCCGCACTGTCAGAGGGTCAGTACTGAGGGAGTGCCGCACTGTCAGAGGGTCAGTACTGAGAGTGTGCTGCACTGTCAGAGGGTCAGTACTGAGGGAGTTCTGCGCTGTCAGAGGGTCAGTACTGAGGGAGTGCCGCACTGTCAGAGGGTCAGTACTGAGGGAGTGCTGCACTCTCAGTGGGTCAGTGCTGAGGGAGTGCTGCACTGTCAGAGGGTCAGTACTGAGGGAGTGCTGCACTGTCAGAGGGTCAGTACTGAGGGAGTGCTGCACTGTCAGGGGGTCAGTACTGAAGGAGAGCTGCACTGTCAGAGATCAGCACTGAGGGAGTGCCGCACTGTCAGAGGGTCAGTACTGAGAGAGTGCTGCACTGTCAGAGGGTCAGTAATGAGGGAGTGCCGCACTAACAGAGGGTCCGTACTGAGGGAGCGCTGCACTGTCAGAGGGTCAGTGCTGAGGGAGTGCTGCACTGTCAGAGGGTCAGTACTGAGGGAGTGCTGCACTGTGAGAGGGTCAGTACTGAGGGAGTGCTGCACTGTCAGAGGGTCAGTACTGAGGGAGTGCCGCACTGACAGAGGGTCGGTACTGAGGGAGTGCCGCACCGTCAGAGGTTCAGTACTGAGGGAGTGCTGCACTGTCAGAGGGTCAGTACTGAGGGAGTGCGGCACTGTCAGAGGATCAGTACTGAGGGAGAGTTGTACTGTCAGAGGGTCAGTACTGAGGGAGTGCTGCACTGTCAGAGGGTCAGTACTGAGGGAGTGCTGCACTGTCAGAGGGTCAGTACTGAGGGAGTGCTGCACTGTCAGAGGGTCAGTACTGAGGGAGTGCTGCACTGTCAGAGGGTCAGTATTGAGGATGTGCTGCACTGTCAGAGGATCAGTACTGAGGGAGCGCTGCACTGTCAGAGTGTCAGTACTGAGGGAGTGCTGCACTGTCAGAGGGTCAGTACTGAGGGAGTGCCGCACTGTCAGAGGATCAGTACTGAGGGAGTGCTGCACAGTCAGAGGGTCAGTACTGAGGGAGTGCTGCACTGTCAGAGGATCAGTATTGAGGGAGTGCTGCACTGTCAGAAGGTCAGTACTGAGGGAGCGCTGCACTGTCAGAGTGTCAGTACTGAGGGAGTGCTGCACTGTCAGAGGGTCAGTACTGAGGGAGTGCTGCACTGTCAGAGGATCAGTATTGAGGGAGTGCTGCACTGTCAGAGGGTCAGTGCTGAGGGAGTACTGCACTTTTAGAAGGTCAGTACTGAGGGAGGGCCGCACTGTCAGAGTGTCAGTACTGAGGGAGTGCCGCACTGTCAGAGGGTCAGTACTGAGGGAGTGCTGCACTGTCAGAGGGTCAGTACTGAGTGAGTGCGGCACTGTCAGAGTGTCAGTACTGAGGGATTGCCGCACTGTCAAACGTACCCACTTGGAACCCCCAGGCCAGTTTGTCCGTGGTGTTGGCGTGTCTGTCAGTGACCACTCCGTTTCTTTTCACTCGCACTCCTGTGGACATGTGACCAAGCGGCCAGGCCTGGTGAGAAACGTGCAGCCCGGCTGCTCCCACCTCCTCCCAGCAGAGGGCAGTATTGTCAGGGGTAATGAAGCCCTAGCCTCGTTTTACAGCAGTCACTCATTTGGAGGGTGTGTCAGGTGAGCAGGGCTGTCAGGAGTCCAGGCTGGGTCGAGAGGGCCAGAGTCAGAGGTGGGTCTCTGCGGTCGAGGGTCAGTGGTGGTCTCGATATGAGAGGGTCCGAGGGACTCGGGTGTTCAGGATTATTGTGCTGGGGGGGGGGGGGAAGGGGGGCAAGGAAGGGTTCTGGTGATTGGCGGTGGCCCGGGAAGTGTGGGGCGGCGGAGGTAGCCGTGGGCTTGTAGGGGCAATGGATCGATTGATCAGGGTGGTCAGATTGTCGATGAGCTTTCCTGGGGTGGGGGGGGGGGGGTTGATCGGGGTGTCCACTTTGCGGGGGGGGGGGGGGGCCGGGGTCGGCAGCCCTAGTTACCCAGCAGTTAGAAGTGGTGACAATCCAGCTGACTATTCCGCTAGGTGAGTCGGCACAATCCGAAGACTCCGGTTCAAACCAGAATTCCGGACGGTTCCCGGTGCTGGCTGATTGTCCGGCGGCAGTCTACACTTCTCCCTCCCCCGGCAACTCCCGCGGTGTCCGGGCCTGGGGCGGGGGCCTCCCAATGTCTTTTCCGGGGGGCAGTCGCTCGGGGCTGTGTACTGGGCCCTCTCTTCCCCAATGCTGTCGTGGTCGAAGTTGACTCCGGGAGCGTGCCGAAATCCTCTTCATCAACGGGGGTGGGCAGGGGGAGGACTGACAGTCCTGGGGGGAGGTGGGGGGGGGGGGGGGGGAGGGGAGGGTGGCGCCTGGGGTGACGGGGGTGGTGCGGGGGGAGGAACCTGCTGGTGCCAGGTCCCTGAGGGAGATTGTAGTTTAGTCGGGCAGCATGGTCGGCACGGGCTTGGAGGGCCGAAGGGCCTGTTCCTGTGCTGTACATTTCTTTGTTCTTTGAGACGGTATCCTGGCGGCCGTCGGGGAACGCCACGTAGGCGTACTGTGGGTTTGCGTGGAGCAGTGCACCCTTTCCACCAACGGGTCCGCCTTGTGGAGCTGCACATGTTTACGGAGAAGCGCGGTTCCCGGAGCTGTGAGCCAAGTTGGGAGCGATTCCCCGGATGTGGGCTTCCTGGGGAAGGCAAATAGCCGTTCATGCGGTGTACTGTTAGTAGCAGTGCAGAGTAATGAGCGAATGGAATGTAGTGCATCAGGGAGGACCTCTTGCCAGCGGGAGGCCGGGAGATTTCTGGACCGTAGGGCCAGCTGGACGGCCCTCCATACCGTCCCATTCTCCCTTTCTACCTGTCCGTTTCCCCGGGGGTTGTAACTGGTCGTTCTGCTGGAGGCGTTACCCCTGCTGAGCAGGAACTGACGTAGCTCATCACTCATGAATGAGGATCCCCTGTCACTGTGGATGTAGGCGGGGAAGCCAAACAGAGCGAAGATAGAGTTAAGGGCTTTAATGACGGTGGCAGACGTCATGTCGGGGCATGGGATCGCGAAGGGAAAACGGGAGTATTCATCGATCACACTGAGGAAATACGTGTGTCGGTCGGAGGAGGGGAGGGGGCCTTTGAAATCCACGCTGTGGCATCAAAGGGGCGGGAGGCCTTCACCAGGTGCGCGAGGTCCGGCCGGTAGAAGTGCGGTTTGCACTCCGCACAGACATAAGAACATAAGAACTAGGAGCAGGAGTAGGCCATCTGGCCCCTCGAGCCTGCTCCGCCATTCTATGAGATCATGGCTGATCTTTTGTGGACTCAGCTCCACTTTCCGGCCCGAACACCATAACCCTTAATCCCTTTATTCTTCAAAAAACTATCTATCTTTATCTTAAAAACATTTAATGAAGGAGCCTCTACTGCTTCACTGGGCAAGGAATTCCATAGATTCACAAGCCTTTGGGTGAAGAAGTTCCTCCTAAACTCAGTCCTAAATCTACTTCCCCTTATTTTGAGGCTATGCCCCCTAGTTCTGCTTTCACCCGCCAGTGGAAACAACCTGCCCGCATCTATCCTATCTATTCCCTTCATAATTTTATATGTTTCTATAAGATCCCCCCTCATCCTTCTAAATTCCCACGAGTACAGTTCCAGTCTACTCAACCTCTCCTCGTAATCCAACCCCTTCAGCTCTGGGATTAACCTAGTGAATCTCCTCTGCACACCCTCCAGTGCCAGTACGTCCTTTCTCAAGTAAGGAGACCAAAACTGAACACAATACTCCAGGTGTGGCCTCACTAACACCTTATACAATTATACAAGCAGAACCTCCCTAGTCTTAAACTCCATCCCTCTAGCAATGAAGGACAACATTCCATTTGCCTTCTTAATCACCTGTTGCACCTGTAAACCAACTTTTTGCGACTCATGCACTAGCACACCCAGGTCTCTCTGCACAGCAGCATGTTTTAATATTTTATCATTTAAATAATAATCCCTTTTGCTGTTATTCCTACCAAAATGGATAATCTCACATTTGTCAACATTGTATTCCATCTGCCAGACCCTAGCCCATTCACTTAGCCTATCCAAATCCCTCTGCAGACTTCCAGTATCCTCTGCACTTTTTGCTTTACCACTTATCTTAGTGTCGTCTGCAAACTTGGACACATTGCCCTTGGTCCCCAACTCCAAATCATCGATGTAAATTGTGAACAGTTGTGGGCCCAACACTGATCACTGAGGGACACCACTAGCTACTGATTGCCAACCAGAGAAACACCCATTAATCCCCACTCTTTGCTTTCTATTAATTAACCAATCCTCTATCCATGCTACTACTTTCCCCTTAATGCCATGCATCTTTATCTTATGCAGCAACCTTTTGTGTGGCACCTTGTCAAAGGCTTTCTGGAAATCCAGATATACCATATCCATTGGCTCCCCGTTATCTACCGCACTGTTAATGTCCTCAAAAAATTCCACTAAATTAGTTAGGCACGACCTGCCCTTTATGAACCCATGCTGCGTCTGCCCAATGGGACAATTTCCATCCAGATGCCAAGGCAGTCCTTGGTGATCGTCCTTACTTCCTCGACTGAGTAGGGCAAATTTTGTGCCTCAATGAAGTGGTACAACCGAGTGACCACTGGGTGACAAAGGCTGTCGTGCAGGGTCCAGAGTCGGTCTACCTGTGCGCTGGCACATGTACCTCGGGATAGGGCGTTTGGGGGCTCGTTGAGTTTGCCGGGGCGATACAAAATCTCGTAGTTGTAGGTGGAGAGCTCGATTCTCCACCGCAAGACTTTGTCATTTTTGATCTTGTCCCGCTGTGTGTTGTTGAACATGAAGGCTACCGACCGTTGGTCAGTGAGGAGAGTGAATCTCCTGCCGGCCAGGTAATGCCCCTAATGTCGCACAGCCTCAACGATAGCCTGGGCCTCCTTTTCAACGGATGAGTGCCGAATTTCGGAGGCATGGAGGGTGCGGGAGGAGAATGCCACGGGCCTGCCTGGTTGAGGGTGGCAGCAAGGGCGACGTCCGATTCGTCGCTTTCTACTTGGAAAGGAAGTGTTTCGTCTACAGCGTGCATTCCAACTTTGGCAATATCAGCTCTGATCCGGGCGAAGGCCTGTTGGGCCTCGGCCGTCAGGGGGAAATGAGTGGACTGTATGAGTGGGCGGGCCTTGTCCGCAGAGTTTGGGACCCACTGAGCGTAATACGAGAAGAACCCCAGGCAGCGTTTGAGGGCCTTGGGGCAGTTGGGGAGGGGAAGCTCCATGAGGGGGGCACATGCGGTCGGGATCGGTCCCCAGAACTCTGTTCTGGACCACGTGGCCGAGGATGGCTAAGCGGTTCGTCCAGAACACACACTTCTTGTTGTAAGTGGGCTTTAGGAGAGTGGCGGGGCGGAGAAATTTAGCAAGGGGCGGGGGGGGGGGGGGGGGGGGGGGGGTGCGGAGTCTAGAAATGAGAGTCAGACCTTTCGGGTGTGGGACGTGGAAACATTCCCACACGCAGGGCGGGGGGGGGGGGGGGCGATGTCGGGAAACCCACATCTCAGCAGGTGGCAACAGATCGATTAATTTTAAAGCGGGGATCGCTCGTTCCCTCTTCTTCAAAGTCGAGAAGGGACTCGGGGCAAGTGTGGAATTAGGCCAGGAATCAGCCTCGGGAATGGAAGGGCAAGCGGACCGTCCTGAATGTCCTCCCTCCGTTTTCTAGGCCCGATCTTTCTGCGTCATCTGTGACTCGTTGAGTGCCTGTTATATTTTGTAACTTGGTGGAAAGTTATCTTGATTGAATTGAAGATATTCAATCAACACATTTCTTTTGTGGTTGAAAATGAAATTGAGAAAGGTGTCAGTTGAATGAGTGCGTGCTGAGCGACAGTGATCCTGGGGCTTTGTCGCATAGGCTCACCGCTGTGATTCAGCAAGTTCCCCCAAAGAAATTAGAATCTTGACAACGGAGCTCCCCGTGCGTCGTTCTGGCCAATCTGCACACCCCGTGCACATGTCTCTCGTGGTGGACCTCTGACAGTGCAGCACTCCCACAGTACTGACCCTCTGACAGTGCGGCGCTCCCTCAGTACTGACCCTCTGACAGTGCGGCGCTCCCTCAGTACTGACCCTCTGACAGTGCAGCACTCCCTCAGCACTGACCCTCTGACAGTGCAGCTCTCCCTCAGTACTGACCCTCTGACAGTGCGGCGCTCCCTCAGTACTGACCCTCTGACAGTGCGGCGCTCCCTCAGTACTGACCCTCTGACAGTGCAGCACTCCCTCAGTACTGACCCTCTGACAGTGCAACGCTCCCTCAGTACTGACCCTCTGACAGTGCAGCACTCCCTCAGTACTGACCCTCTGACAGTGCGGCGCTCCCTCAGTACTGACCCTCTGACAGTGCGGCACTCCCTCAGTACTGACCCTCTGACAGTGCAGCACTCCCTCAGTACTGACCCTCTGACAGTGCGGCACTCCCTCAGTACTGACACTCTGACAGTGCAGCACTCCCTCAGTACTGACTCGCTGACAGTGCAACACTCCCTCAGTACTGACCCTCTGACAGTGCGGCACTCCCTCAGCACTGACCCTCTGACAGTGCAACACTCCCTCAGTACTGACCCTCTGACAGTGCAGCACTCCCTCAACACTGACCCTCTGACAGTGCAGCACTCCCTCAGCACTGACCCTCTGACAGTGCGGCGCGCCCTCAGTACTGACCCTCTTGACAGTGCAGCACTCCCTCAATACTGACCCTCTGACAGTGCAGCGCTCCCTCAGTACTGACCCTCTGACAGTGCGGCACTCCCTCAGCACTGACCCTCTGACAGTGCAACACACCCTCAGTACTGACCCTCTGACAGTGCAGCACTCCCTCAACACTGACCCTCTGACAGTGCAGCACTCCCTCAGTACTGACCCTCTGACAGTGCGGCGCGCCCTCAGTACTGACCCTCTTGACAGTGCAGCACTCCCTCAGTACTGACCCTCTGACAGTGCGGCACTCCCTCAGTACTGACCCTCTGACAGTGCAGCACTCCCTCAGTACTGACCCTCTGACAGTGCAGCACTCCCTCAGCACTGACCCTCTGACAGTGCAGCACTCCCTCAGTACTGACCCTCTGACAGTGCAGCACTCCCTCAGTACTGACCCTCTGACAGTGCAGCGCTCCCTCAGTACTGACCCTCTGACAGTGCGGCTCTCCCTCAGTACTGACCCTCTTGACAGTGCAACACTCCCTCAGTACTGACCCTCTGACAGTGCGGCGCGCCCTCAGTACTGACCCTCTGACAGTGCGGCATTCCCTCAGTACTGACCCTCCGACAGTGCAGCAATCCCTCAGTACTGACCCTCTGACAGTGCAGCGCTCCCTCAGTACTGACCCTCTGACAGTGCAGCACTCCCTCAGTACTGACCCTCTGACAGTGCGGCACTCCCTCAGTACTGACATTCCGACAGTGCAGCACTCCCCCGGTACTGACCCTCCGACAGTGCAGCACTCCCTCAGTACTGACCCTCTGACAGTGCAGCACTCCCTCAGTACTGATCCTCTGTGTAAGGTTTTCGGGCAATTCGGCCCTTTTTGGACTGCCCAAGAATAAAACCCAGAGACTGTAAACTGACTTTTCAGCCAAGAGAACGTAACCAGATTTCCCAGCAGGCTTGGTCCGCTGAGCTGAGTAGGGGCATAGGTATTTACAAACCCCCCCCTAGGAGCTACAAGGAAGAAGGAGCCAGACAACGAGATAAGATCAAAACACAGACAAAGGGGCACGGGAATACACAGGAGGCTTGCATGCAAGCAGGACAATGGGATGGTCATAGCCCCATGCAAATGTAAATGACCTGGCCTCCACCAGAGCAGAATCCAATTAACACCCCATCAACATAGCGAGGTGAGAATAGCAGCCATCTCCGGAGCAGCTGGAAGACTGAAAATCTTCACAAGAGAGCTTAACCTTGTTATCCCAAAAAGCAGACTGTCTGGGCTCAGTATATTGCGCTGGAAAAGCCCCTTGAAGATAAACGGTAGAAAAAACCAAGTTGGAGGCGGACCTGGGGGAGGTACTCCAATCTTGACAGAAGCCACCGGCAGGAACTCACTGGGAGGAGGGGGCGGAGTCGGCGCCAAATTCAAATCGCGGCAGGTCTGCCTGGCTGGAAGGAGCGGACCTGCGAGGAAAACCCGGAAGCAGACAGCTCTGACCGGCTCAAAGGGGGCGGGACCAGCGGGAACTTTAAACTTGGACTGATACAACGCAAAGGAGGAGGAAAACCCGGAAGTCGACAGCTCTGACCGGCTCAAAGGGGGCGGGACCAGCGGGAACTTTAAACCTTACCAATTCAATGCAAAAGGGGCTGGCCGAACACAGGAAAAAGCCTGGTAAAACGGATATAAAAGGGGCTGTGTTTCGATTGAGGGTCTCTTGGCTCGACCTCTCCACCTTTGACTTGACCTCTGCAGCCTGTGACCGTAAGTACCCTGCAGCAGCTTGCGAAACTCCCTTGACTTTGATAGTGGTTGAGGCTTTGGGGAAGGGGACTTGATTTGTGTTCTGTGTCATTGCTAAAACTGTGTAACCATAAGATTTTTTGTTGTGTCCGTTATAGTACTTTCTGAATAGACTTAGTTTGTGTTAGAGTTTAAGATTTTATTATAATTTCTTCTGTTTGATGATTTTGACCTGGGTTTTGCAATAAACCTTGATTTGCTGATCATTGGAGTCGTTTAAATTCTTCAATCTCTCACCAGCGATCTCTGACCAAGTCATTGTTAAAATATTCCTCACCTTAATTCCGGGTTCAAGAATCTAGGGTCATCTTGAGCGATTCACTCAGGACAGACTGCTGGTTAGGTAATAAACAGCAGTGTCCTATTCTCTCTCTTGGGAAAGCTACTCCAGCGAAGTAGGAACCGGGTGGGTGTTGCACCACCGGCAAGAGAGAGAATCACCTGGGCATTGGTAGGGGTCTGGAGATCTGTGTGATATAAGCCTCAGGCTTCCGGTTAGGGATAAACGGCAGGCTTGAATCAGTGCTCTCTTCCGTGGAGGTGTCCCAGTGCGGCATCCCCTGGCCTCTGAAGTTTCAGTGCCAGCTGGAGAGAGACACACACACAGATACTCAAACCCCAGATATCGGCCCAGTAGTGGAGTAGCAGAGATGGCACCCTCTACATCTGACAATGCAGCGCTCCCTCAGTACTGACCCTCTGACAGTGCGGCACTCCCTCAGTACTGACTCTCTGACAGTGCAGCACTCCCTCAGTACTGACCCTCTGACAGTGCAGCACTCCCTCAGTACAGACCCTCTGACAGTGCAGCACTCCCTCAGCACTGACCCTCTGACAGTGCGGCACTCCCTCAGTACTGACCCTCTGACAGTGCAGCACTCCCTCAGTACTGACCCTCTGACAGTGCAGCACTCCCTCAGTACAGACCCTCTGACAGTGCAGCACTCCCTCAGTACTGACCCTCTGACAGTGCGGCACTCCCTCAGTACTGACCCTCTGACAGTGTGGCACTCCCTCAGTACTTACCCTCTGACAGTGTGGCACTCCCTCAGTACTTACCCTCTGACAGTGCGGCACTCCCTCAGTACTGACCCTCTGACAGTGCGGCACTCCCTCAGTACTGACCCTCTGACAGTGCAGTGCTCCCTCAGTACTGACCCTCTGACAGTGCAGCGCTCCCTCAGTACTGACCCTCTGACAGTGCAGCACTCCCTCAGTACTGACCCTCTGACAGTGCGGCACTCCCTCAGTACTGACCCTCTGACAGTGCAGCACTCCCTCAGTACTGACCCTCTGACAGTGCGGCACTCCCTCAGTACTGAATCTCCGACAGTGCCGCACTCCCGCAGCACCAAACCCGGGAGCGTCTTGTCGAGTTTCGAATCTGCGCGTGGTACTTGAGCTGACAATAATAATCCCGTCTTTGAGGAGGAGGACATCTTGTCTAATAGAAAAACCGGAATTAGTTAATGGAAAGACAGAGGGAAGAGGAATTCGGTCAACACTGCGGATTGTGGCAGCTGCAGTTTGAAAATGAAATGAAATGAAAATGAAATGAAATGGCAACACCAGACTAGAGTTGATGGGCTGAATGGCCTCCGGATCAAACGTTCTCACCTGTTTCGGAACCAAAATGATCTCTTGTCGAATAACGAAGGTGAAACATGACCATTGTGGTAGTACCAGGTATTGCGGTACCTAAGAGACTATTGGTTAGACCCAGGAGCCTATCATTGGCTGTTGATACGTAGCTCCGCCCTGACAGGCGGGGTATAAGAACCGGTGCCGCCCCAGCAGCCTTCACTTTCTGTACCGAAGCGGCTGGGGAACAAGTTCTCGTCGATTAAAGCCTTCAGTTCTGAAATCACTTTGCCTTGAGTGTAATTGTTCGCGTATCAACCATAAAATATTTGGTCAGTTTATTGAAAGAATTGGAATTTGCACAGATTCCCCGCGACCCATGTAACACTTGGTGAATGGCAGCTGCATTGTGCAGAACATTGCATTATCAGTCCCCCTTCACCCAGTAAAAGCATTTCCAGTTGACGGAGATTGAACACCGAGCCTTATCTGGAGATCTGAGGGAGACGGGATCAAACGTTCGATCTAAGAGCTCGCTTTTAATGAGCATCGTAAAGGAGAGAGAGGGAGAGAGTGAGTGGGGCGGTGAGCTTTAGGGAGGGATTGCCAGAGCCAAGGAGCCCCTCCACGCAGCTCATTACATCCCAGAGGGTTTGTGGGGGCTGGAGGAGGTTACAGAGATAGGGAGGGCTGTGAGGGCTGGAGGAGGTTACAGGGATAGGGAGGGTTGTGGGGACTGGAGGAGGTTACAGGGGTAGGAAGAGTTGTAGGGGCTGGAGGAGGTTACAGAGATAGGGAGGGTTGTGGGGACTGGAGGAGGTTACAGAGATAGGGAGGGTTGTAGGGGCTGGAGGAGGTTACAGAGATAGGGAGGGTTGTAGGGACTGGAGGAAGTTACAGAGATAGGGAGGGTAGTAGGGGGCTGGAGGAGGTTACAGAGATAGGGAGGGTTGTGAGGGCTGGAGGAGGTTACAGGGATAGGGAGGGTTGTAGGGGGCTGGAGGAGGTTACAGAGATAGGGGGGGTTGTAGGGGCCTGGAGGAGGTTACAGAGATAGGGAGGGTTGTGAGGGCTGGAGGAGGTTACAGGGATAGGGAGGGTTGTGAGGGCTGGAGGAGGTTACAGGGATAGGGAGGGTTGTAGGGACTGGAGGAAGTTACAGAGATCGGGAGGGTTGTTGGGGGCTGGAGGAGGTTACAGAGATAGGGAGGGTTGTGAGGGCTGGAGGAGGTTACAGGGATAGGGAGGGTTGTGGGGGTTGGAGGAGGTTACAGGGGTAGGAAGAGTTGTAGGGGCTGGAGGAGGTTACAGAGATAGGGAGGGTTGTGGGGGCTGGAGGAGGTTACAGGGATAGGGAGGGTTGTAGGGGCTGGAGGAGGTTACAGAGATAGGGAGGGTTGTGGGGACTGGAGGAGGTTACAGGGGTAGGAAGAGTGGTAGGGGCTGGAGGAGGTTACAGAGATAGGGAGGGTTGTGGGGACTGGAGGAGGTTACAGAGATAGGGAGGGTTGTAGGGGCTGGAGGAGGTTACAGAGATAGGGAGGGTTGTAGGGACTGGAGGAAGTTACAGAGATAGGGAGGGTTGTAGTGGCTGGAGGAGGTTACAGAGATAGGGAGGGTTGTAGGGGGCTGGAGGAGGTTACAGAGATAGGGAGGGTTGTGAGGGCTGGAGGAGGTTACAGGGATAGGGAGGATTGTGGGGGTTGGAGGAGGTTACAGGGGTAGGAAGAGTTGTAGGGGCTGGAGGAGGTTACAGAGATAGGGAGGGTTGTGGGGGCTGGAGGAGGTTACAGAGATAGGGGGGGTTGTAGGGACTGGAGGAAGTTACAGAGATAGGGAGGGTTGTAGTGGCTGGAGGAGGTTACAGAGATAGGGAGGGTTGTAGTGGCTGGAGGAGGTTGTGACGAATGTGATATAAAATAGTTACTTTAGAGATATTAGTTACTGTAATGTAAATATAGGCTGGTCTGATTCTGTTAGTTCACAGACAAAGGGTTTCAGAACGCATGGCAAAGCAAGGGGGAGGGGTGTCCAGATAAGGGGGAGAAAAGGATGCTGGGTAATAGGAGGCCCGAGGAAGGGATGAGAAGTGAGCCAATCAGAATGTATGGCCAGGTCAGGAGGGGTATAGGATGACCTATGGGAATCGTGTATGTGAAACTTCATGCCATTTGAATGTATCAGTAGAGATTTCTTTGTTCTACAAAGTCACTCGATTCCGGGGGTGCAGAAAGCAGGATGTGTTTTGTACCGCTGTGAACTGAGTCAGACTTGCAAGTCAAACAAAATAACTAATGCTGTACCTGCAAATCCATCTCGGCTTTTATTGAGGCCAGACTGACGGGTAAAGAAATTTATGATTTGTCATTGGGTGCCAAAACCCGGGATTTCTCAAGATGGTCATTGGCCAGCTGCGAACTCAGAATTAGACTGATTATGGACAAAAGGAGAGTGGAAAAAGGGGCCCACAATGTATTTCTGGAAAAAGACCGCGCATTGATTTTCCTCCTCTTCTTATGGTCTGATTGGTCTGGTCACCCGCGGTGGGTACGGAAAGATCATCTCGACGAAATCAAAGGTCAGTCTGGGGATTAGAAAATTAAACTGATGGGATATCATAATGGATAGTTCAGTTTTGGGTTAATTGTGTTGTTGATGAACTGATGGGACATCGGGAGATGGTTCAGTTCTACGAGTGTTGTTGATGAACTGATGGGACATCGGAAAGATGGTTCAGTTCCACGAGTGTTTTTAAAACTATCGTTCATTAAGCTAAAATTGTATCCTTGGACTGAAGTGGCGAGAAACGATAAATTTTAAAACAAACTGGATGCTGCATGTTAGTTAAAGCAGAAGCCTCTCAAAGGGTTAACAGCAGTTTGAGTTAACAGGCAGCTTGTGGTGCAATTGGATACCTTCCCTTCGAGTCAGTGAAACTCCAGCAAAGAAACGTTTTGAATTAATTAAAGGAAACCAGTGGGTTTCTCCACCTCTTTGATAAAAGTTATTATTTTCGAAAGCAATTGATTGAAATTGCCAGAATCTTAAGTTTTACTTACTTGAAATAATGTTTATCTCATTTTATTTGTGAATTAATAGAAACTTAAAGAAACTCACTGACACCATTTTAAAAAGTGTAAATCTGGAGATGACAGTTGACTTTGCTCTGGTATAAATCACCGCAGCTAACTGCTCCCTCATTGATAGCAGCCAACATTTTTGCGAATGTAAGAAAAACTTGTTAAAAGAAAAATTGTTAAGATAAAGAATTAATTAAGTTGTAAAAGTTATACAAGTTTGTGTTAAGCAAATCGTAAATTTAGTTCTGAGTTGAGATCAGAGCTAAGCTTGCAGGTTGCAGTAATTCAATTTGAATTTTCAAACATTTTAAGTTTTAAAAGAACACAGTTAGAACCTTTTCAATAATTTTGCCAAGGAGCAAAAATTGCCATTGGTTATAAATAGGCAAATAAATAAAAAAATATAATAATAATAAAAAAGAAAGAGCCAAAGTATGAAAGCTAAAGAGTTAATTAGATTATGGAGACAATATTGTCAACATGAGAGGGATAAGATCATGTTATTAAGTTGGCAAGAAAATGCCCTTAAAATGGGGATTCCAATTAGTGAAGAGAAAAAAAAAACCAATGGGCTACGTAGTTCGATGGCAGGCCTTGCATGGAAAGAGACAGAGGATGAAGATTAAGACAATTTGACCACGTCGGCTAGGATTCCGACTGCACCTGTAGCATTGTCTGCACTAATTCCAGAACCACCAGAGTATCATAATTTATATCCAGTCACTGCTCCCCAGATTCAAATCATGCCAGCCCCTCCAGCCCCTTCGGTACAATCTTGACTGTCTGCGAGAGAAGGGGGGCTCTGTTCCACAAGCCCAATTAGCTCTGGGACCCGATCTCGGACAGCGAGAGAATGAATGAAAATCGCTTATTGTCACAAGTAGGCTTCAAATGAAGTTACTGTGAAAAGCCCCGAGTCGCCACATCCCGGCGCCTGTTCGGGGAGGCTGGTACGGCAATCGAACCGTGCTGCTGGCCGGCCTTGGTCTGCTTTCAAAGCCAGCGATTTAGCCCTGTGCTCAACAGCCCCTGTTTAGAAAGGCCTGATCCTATCCAGAAACAATCAAGCATACCACCTAAATCCCTTCAGACTGATAAGGGGGAAAAGAAAACTCCGAGAACAAAGGGAGAAGAAAGGGATGGTTCTGAGGAGAAGGAGCTCCCTCTAGTGACAGGGAGGGACGTCAAAGTCTTGGAAGAGCCAGAGGAACCAGCTAGAGTGCCCCCTAGTGAGGCTCTGAGACAGTTGCCGATTCGGAAAATACCAAACCCTGACGCAGTGACGGCCGGGGCCCAGCCCACGATAGACGTTTATTTCCCATGGAGACCCAGTGAGATGATGGCTATTATGGCTACAATCCCAGACAGAAAAAAAATCTCCTGCTGCTTTTGTGGATTATCTGAGAACTACCATCCCAATTTATCAAGCTGATTCTAGGGACCTCTGGCCCTAGTCCAGCAGGTTTTAACCCCAGCAGAGTACCGCAATCATCTTAATCACTTGAATTATGCTAGCCACGCCGCACTTCAGCAAGCCCATGCGTTGGACGATGATAGACGGACCCAAATCCTGAATGCATTGAATAGCACATTTCAAAAGCCCATAAATATTTCTGCTATCTTAGACCTCAAACCTAAAAAGATTGAAGAGCCAGAGGAATTTCTGGAACGTTATAATGAAATCTACCGTGGGCAATCAGGCGACTTGCTGTACCAAAATGGTCAGAATTCCCCTCGATATTGTGCTATGTTAATGCATTGCCTACCACCTTCCGTGGCTACTGCTGTGAAATGTAATAACATGAATTGGACAGAGAACGACCCTTCCCAGATGGCCCGGGCAGTCAGATTTTATTGGAAGGAGGGTGTAGGCCAGGAAGGAGGCTCAGTTACAAAGGTTAAGACTGAGTATGTAATGAAAAAGGATGATCTGCGACCCCAACAAACGGCAGAAATGGTGGCTAACCAGCTGGAACCCCAATATTGTGACTTTGGGTGGGTGGATCAGCGAGGGGGAGGATATCAAACCCACCCAAAGGGACCCTCAGCTCCTTTTTATGGCCCACCGTATGCACCAACAGCTTTACAAACGCCGCCCCCTCTGAGGGGCCGTTGGCCTACTGGGAGAAAAGGACGGGGCAGATGTAGAGGGAGCAATGCATGTTTTAATTGCGGCCGTGCAGATCACTGGCAACAGGAATGCCCCTTTAAAAGACGGGCAGCAGGAGGAGACTACCCGACCCAAAGGAGGGGGTACCCACCAAGGGGAGGACAGACGAGATACACTGACTTCTCCCAGGCAAACCCTTTCCCAACACAGGATTGACTAGCTAATTTAGTCATAAGGACTCTCCAATCGGACAGGGAACCTATTATCTCTCTGCAGATAGGAGAACAACATCACCCATTTGTAATCGACACTGGAGCAGCCATGTCTTCGGTACAATCAGAACTTCGACTACCACTATCCGACCACACGCAGCATTTGTCGGGGTTCCAAGGACAGGTGTGTGAGTATCCTATCTCTGAACCTGTGACAGTCACTTACGAGAATGAGTCTGCAGATCATCAGTTTGTAGTGACTACTGGATTGGACTGTAACTTGTTGGCCCGAGATTTACTGTGTATCTTCCAGCTACAGCTAGAGTGCGGAGACGAAGGGGTAACGGTTCAATCATGGGGGATGTGACAACAGTGCTATATTTCTATCAACCCCAGTGGTGGACGTTAGACATTGAACATTCACTGCATCACGTTACCCTGGCCTATGACAGAACCGGACAAAACAGGGAGTTGGGGGACAAATACCGGCCATTAATTGGGACCGAATGGCCAGTCAAGATTACAGCCACAGTCACGGGAAAAGAAGGTACAGCCGATTTTGTTACAATACCACCACATTTATGGCCACAGTCAGCTTCGGTAAGCCCTCATATTACACGTCAGGTCCACGACCAGTACCATGCCAGGGATCTGGGGCCTATGGTAAGGAGGGCAGTGGATCATTCAGATCCAACAGAGTACGCACTTCAAGTCACGCCGGACGGCACTGCCATAAAATATTTTGAGGTCCCTGAAACGATTAACACTCGACTGCAGCATCACCGGGAACGTGATGTTTTGGAATATGTCAATCCACAGGTCTGGGCGGAATACCCATCACAAGTGGGAAAGACAAATGTTACACCTATTAAGGTAACGATTAAGGACCATGTAAAGATGCCTTCCATTCGGCAATACCCCCTGAAATCCCAAGCTGCCCCGTCTATAGACAAATTAATCCGAGAGCTGTTGCAACAGGGTATTTTGGTCCCTTGCCAATCAGAATATAACACCCCCATACTTGCTGTGCTTAAACCAGCCAAGCCAGACCAGTACCGATTAGTACAGGATTTACGTTCAATCAATGCCATCGCATAGCCGTTACATGCTCTCACTCTCCAACCGGATATTACGGTGTATAGATCCCACTCGGTCATCGCACGACTGAGGCAACTGCAGACTCAGCATCTTACCGCAGCTCGTCAGAATAGGTATGAAATATACCTTTTGAACAATCCATGTCTGACATTTAAACACTGTACCACTATCAATCCAGCCTGTTTTCTTAGTGGTCCCCCTGTCCATGAAGACGCACCTGGCCACGACTGTTTAGCCTTGATTCAGGAAACTACCACAATAAGGGACGATTTGAGCGATATTCCGTCAGAACAACCTGACATGATTATGTGTGGTCAAATATCCCACCGGGGTTTAGTTAATGACCTACTACAGGCCCTCCTTATGCCCGCGCAGATTTCCGTCATTAAATGCGCTGCCCACACAAACGGTAAGACCCCAGTCGACGTTGGTAATGAACGAGCAGATTGTGCAGCGCGGACAGCCGCGCAAATTCAGCAAGTGATGGTGCCTAAAATGTTAGGTCAGACTAAACGTTCTGCAATAAATAGGTCTGCTTCTGACAAGCCAATGCCAACCATCCAAGACGTCATAAGGTTACAGGAGGACGCTCCTGAGAGTGATAAACAAGTGTGGAAACGGTTAGGGTGTACATATGATTCTGTTTCCTCTTTATGGACCACGCCAGCACATCAGACTTGTATGTCTGATGTGCTGGCTTTATGGGTCACTGAATGTGTACACTTTGCAACTCATTGTGGGGCTCGGGGGACTAGTGATTTGTTGCTGGACACTTGGTGGCACCCTAAAATGCAGGGGTTGGCTCAGAATATCAGCACTCGGTGTTTGATTTGTCAGCAATATAACACCAGCAAAGGTATCCCTTGTGGTATGAGGCAAACCCCGTTGCCCAGTGGTCCCTTTGAGACGCTCCAGATGGATTACATTGAGTTGGAAAGGTGTCAACGTTGTCAATATTATTAAATATGTTTTCGTTATTGTGGATGTGTTCAGTAGATGTGTCGAGGCGTATCCGACTATCGATAATAAAGCTGCTACTGTGGTTAAAGTTCTGATAAGAACATAAGAACTAGGAGCAGGAGTAGGCCATCTGGCCCCTCGAGCCTGCTCCGCCATTTAATGAGATCATGGCTGATCTTTGTGGACTCAGCTCCACTCTCCGGCCCGTAAACCATATCCCCGAATCCCTTTATTCTTTAGAAAGGTATCTATCTTTTTCTTAAAAACGTTTGAAGAAGGAGACTCAACTGCTTCACTGGGCAAGGAATTCCAGAGATTCACAACCCTTTGGGTGAAGAAGTTCCTCCTACACTCCGTCCTAAATCTACTTCCCCTTATTTTGAGGCTATGCCCCCTAGTTCTGCTTTCCCCGACCAGTGGAAACAACCTGCGGGAAATCATTCCCCGGTACAGTAGACCAGCTCAGTTGAGTTCTGATAACGGGCCTCATTTTCTTGGACAGATTAACCTGCCTCCCTTCCCCAGTGCTATTTTCCAGGTGTGGAGCATGATGGGGTGGCTACGCACCGTCTGTGTGATATTCGGCCTCACCTCGCTTGGAGTGACATCGGGGACGGACATGGAAAAGGGACATATTATCTACATTTGTAACCCCATCCAAACTACAAGGACATTTCGTTTATGCAGAGGTGATGTTCTTCGCTGCCCCCATATACGAGGACATGGTATCGACTCAGGGCAGGTCATCAGATTAACGGACAATGCAGGACTCATGAAGGAAGGGAACATTACATGGACATTGCCTTGTTTTTGGAGTACGTGTAAATTTGATTTTGGATGTGTTAAGCTTGGTGCCATAAAGGTAAAATCAGACCATCAGGAGAGAGTAGGAAGAGGTTGTGAGAGAGAGAGGGGGACTAGAGAGAGGACGGAGCGTGGGAGAAGGGGAGTACAACTAGAACGTAGGTTATCAGGAGATACACTTAATTCATTTAGAGGCCAAACTGAGGGAAACCTGGGTAGTATGAATCTCTTCTACCAGATTTACCACCGCTTGTATTGCCAGGGACGGGTTGTCTGCTACCCGAACCCCGCAGCGGTGTCTAGGTTATTTTCTGTTTCACCGCTTTGGGGCACTCCCCAAACAGTGGTTCATTGTCAGCGTTCCGAGCCACTGCCCGAGCAAGTCACTCTTCCTTACGATCCGGGTTCAGCACCACCGGCTATTTGCCTTCCCCTTCCTCGGGATAATTCCCACTCTCAGTATGATAGGCTGCGACGGTGGAGGGGGTACATACCTAGCCACTTCACTCCCAATAGGGATTCCCGGTCGTACGAGAATTGTTTCACAAGTGAAGGATACGGCTGTTTGCTGGTAGAGGTGGAAACGAATAGAACATGTCTGTTCCCCACCTGTACGGACAGGAGCTGTCATATCACCCAGGCGTCTGGCCAATGCGTTTATTACAACACCACTTGCGTTCCATTGAACGCCGGCCTCCAGCTCCTTTGTGGCTGGGCGAATGTCTCTCATATCACTGTTGGGACTAGGGCTTTCCGCATTGCTAGGCGGCCCGAATGGGCGTTTCAAAGCTGGATAAACTGGGCTACTGGGGGATCCCTACGCAACCGATATACTGATTGTGATGCTCACCTGTACACGGAACAAGGATACTACTTTTTATTTAATGGCACAGCGATCAATGTTTTGTCACCCCCATTTCCCCGCCAAATTGTTATTGGGACTCTAGTCCCTACCACAGTCCCCTGCCCTTTGGCGTGGATGCTGCATAATCAGTTAGCACGCCAGGCAGTCTCGGCTGAATTCTGCGAGAACTGGAAAAAAACCTCAGGTTCTCGCACCCAATCGGGGCCACTCAGCCGGGTGGGGGAATTCTGAGCGTCTTGTCGCTGCGGTTGTTTGCAATGCAGAACCGGTATGCTCTTGACGATCTTCTGGCCCGTGAGGGTGGGGCATGCGCCATAGTGCAGGGCAAGTGTATCATGGGAGTTCAAGACTTAACCGCTAACATCACTAAATTTATGGATCGCATACGGGATCACCTGGACGGAATGCAGGATCCTGGCTCTTGGGGTAACTGGGGATTTGGAGGTTGGAAGGACTGGTTGATAAATATGGCCATGTATTTAGCAGTGGCGCTCGGCTGCATCTTTGTGGGCCCAACCATCCTTAAATGCGTGATGGGTAGAATGCGGGGTGCACTGGAACAGATAGATGCCCCAAGAATCTTGGCTGTTAGGATCCACGAGAGTGCAGCGGATGAAGGGGGGCTACTACAGGAATTGGAAATGCAGCGGCGAATCTTTTTAGATGAGGGGCCGTAGCTATATGTTGACTAGTTCGGTTATCATGAAATGATAAAAGGAGGGAATGACGAATGTGATATAAAATAGTTACTTTAGAGATATTAGTTACTGTAATGTAAACAGAGGCCAGTCTGATTCTGTTAGTTCGCAGACAAAGGGTTTCAGAACGCATGGCAAAGCAAGGGGCAGGGGTGTCCAGATATGGAGGAGAAAAGGATGCTGGGTAATAGGAGGCCAGAGGAAGGGGTGAGAAGTGAGCCAATTAGGATGTATGGCCAGGTCAGGAGGGGTATAGGATGACCTATGGGAATCGTGTATGTGAAACTTCATGCCATTTGAATTATCAGTAGAGATTTCTTTGTTCTACAGAGTCACTCGACTCCGGAGGTGCGGAAAGCAGGATGTGTTCTATACCGCTGTGAAATGAATCAGACTTGCAAGTCAAATAAAATAACTAATGCTGTACATGCAAATCCATCTCGACGTTTATTGAGACCAGACTGACGGGTAAAGACATTTATGATTTGTCAGTTGCAGAGATAGGGAGGGGTGTAGGGGCAAGAAGAGGTTACAGGGGTAGGAAGAGTTATAGGGGCTGGAGGAGGTTACAGAGATAGGGAGGGTTGTTGGGACTGGAGGAAGTTACAGAGATAGGGAGGGTTGTAGGGACTGGAGGATGTTACAGAGATAGGGAGGGTTGTGGGGGCTGGAGGAGGTTACAGAGATAGGGAGGGTTGTGGGGGCTGGAGGAGGTTACAGAGATAGGGAGGGTTGTAGGGGCTGGAGGAGGTACAGAGATAGGGAGGTTTGTCGGGGCTGGAGGAGGTTACAGAGATAGGGAGGGCTGTGGGGGCTGGAGGAGGTTACAGAGATAGGGAGGGTTGTAGGGGCTAGAGGAGGTTACAGAGATAGGGAGGGTTGTAGGGGCTGGAGGAGGTTACAGAGATAGGGAGGGCTGTAGGGACTGGAGGAGGTTACAGAGATAGGGAGGGTTGTAGGGGCTAGAGGAGATTGCAGAGATAGGGAGGGTTGTACGGCTGGAGGAGGTTACAGAGATAGGGAGGGTTGTAGGAGCTGGAGGAGGCTACAGAGATAGGGAGGGTTGTAGGGGCTGGAGGAGGGACAGAGATAGGGAGGGATGTAGGGGGCTGGATGCGGTGACAGAGATAGGGAGGGTTGTAGGGGCAGGAAGAGGTTACAGGGGTAGGAAGAGTTGTCGGGGCTGGAGTAGGTTACAGAGATAGGGAGGGTTGTAGGGGCAGGAAGAGGTTACAGGGGTAGGAAGAGTTGTCGGGGCTGGAGTAGGTTACAGAGATAGGGAGGGCTGTGGGGGCTGGAGGAGGTTACAGAGATAGGGAGGGTTGTAGGGGCTCGAGGAGATTGCAGAGATAGGGAGGGTTGTACGGCTGGATGCGGTGACAGAGATAGGGAGGGTTATAGGGGCAGGAAGAGGTTACAGGGGTAGGAAGAGTTGTAGGGGCTGGAGGAGGTTACAGAGATAGGAAGAATTGTAGGGGCTGGAGGAGGTTACATAGATAGGGAGGGATGTAGGGGGCTGGATGCGGTGACAGAGATAGGGAGGGTTGTAGGGGGCTGGAGGAGGTTACAGAGATAGGGAGGGTTGTCGGGGCTGGAGGAGGTTACAGAGATAGGGTGGGTTGTTGGGGCTGGAGGAGGTTACAGAGGTAGGGAGGGTGGTAGGGGCTGGAGGAGGTTACAGAGATAGGGAGGGTTGTCGGGGCTGGAGGAGGTTACAGAGATAGGGTGGGTTGTTGGGGCTGGAGGAGGTTACAGAGGTAGGGAGGGTTGTAGGGGCTGGAGGAGGTTACAGAGATAGGGAGGGTTGTAGGGACTGGAGGAGGTTACAGAGATAGGGAGGGTTGTAGGGACTGGAGGAGGTTACAGAGATAGGGAGGGTTATAGGGGCTGGAGGAAGTTACAGAGGTAGGGAGGGCTGCAGGAAGTTACAGAGATAGGGAGGGCTGGAGGAGGTTACAGAGATAGGGAGGGTTGTATGGGCTGGAGGAGGTTACAGAGATAGGGAGGGTTGTAGGGGCTGGAGGAAGTTACAGAGATAGGGAGGATTGTAGGGACTGGAGGAGGTTACAGAGATAGGGAGGGTTGTAGGGACTGGAGGCGGTTACAGAGTTAGGGAGGGTTGTATGGGCTGGAGGAGATTACAGAGATAGGGAGGGTTGTAGGGGCTGGAGGAAGTTACAGAGATAGGGAGGGCTGCAGGAAGTTACAGAGATAGGGAGGGCTGGAGGAGGTTACAGAGTTGGAGAGGGTTGTAGGGGCTGGAGGAGGTTATAGAGATAGGGAGGGTTGCAGGGGCTGGAGGAGGTTACAGAGATAGGGAGGGTTGTAGGGGCTGGAGGAGGTTACAGCGATAGGGAGGGTTGTAGGGGCTGGAGGAGGTTACAGAGATAGGGAGGGTTGTAGGGACTGGAGCAGGTTACAGAGATAGGGAGGGTTGTAGGGGCTGGAGCAGGTTACAGAGATAGGGAGGGTTGTAGGGGCTGGAGGAAGTTACAGAGATAGGGAGGGCTGCAGGAAGTTACAGAGATAGGGAGGGGTGTATGGGGACTGGAGGAGGTTACAGAGATAGGGAGGGTTGTAGGGACTGGAGGAGGTTACAGAGATAGGGAGGGTTGTAGGGACTGGAGCAGGTTACAGAGATAGGGAGGGTTGTAGGTGCTGGAGGAGGTTACAGAGATAGGGAGGGGTGGAGGAGGTTACAGAGATAGGGAAGGTTGTAAGGGGGCTGGTGTCCGTTGACCGGATACGAGAGCAGCTAAGCTGGGTCGCACGTCCAGTTCCTCAGTCCCTCCTCTACACTGTGACTGACATTGTGTGATTCTGTATGCCACACGTGTTCTCTCCTCGGAAAATGCGAATGTATCCCTGAGGGAAGAGAGACTGAGATCAGGATGAGGCACAAAAACATTTCACCATGTGTGAAGTGGTGGAGGAATGATGGGGAAGTGGGGGACCGTCAAAACTCGCTTTGAGATGGGGACACCCTTTAAAAACGGCGCCCCTATCTAGGAGGAGCCGATCTGACCGCCGTCTTTAGTTCCCCACGACATAAGGAATTTAGGGATTTCCCGGTTAGAAAACTCGCCAAGCTCCCGACGGGAATCACCCCTCCGAACCCGTCCAATATGACACTTTTTGGGGGAGAATTGCGCCCAGAATCTTGGCCACGGGGAATGCCCGCGCACGCACATAGCGGGGGATGACACCCCGTGGGGGGGGGGGGGGGCGCCCATTCCCGTCGCAGGAAATCTGTCACGGACGCTGGGGTTTTTTTAGTACACACTTTGGGATGGATTTTCCACAACCTTCCCTGTCCGTGACGCGTTTCCCGGTGGCGAGATCTTCCCTTCCCGATGGAGACCACGCCGTTTTCGCGAGGAAGCCGCCTCGGGACGTGTCCGGAAAATCTCGAAGCGCGTGAAGAAAAAACGGGAAGGGGGCACGTGACAAATTTCCTTGGGCGGGAGAGTGCACGCCGCGCGGGCGAATTGCGATGGGACTGGTAAATCCCAGCGGCGGGAAAGGCTGGAAAATCCGGCCCTCGAACGAAGCCATTTCTAGTTGGCGGCCATTTTCTTTTTTTGGTCTGAAAAGGGGGAGTGGAAGTGACCATCCGGGCCTGGGATGGGTGGACGGCCGGATGACCACCGGCTAAGGATTGGTGTTTCAGGAAGGGACTGTTCCGGTCGGAGGCGCCAAAAACCGATTGCTCAAGGCGTAGAGAGGGCGGGAGGCTGAATGTATCTGAGCCTGACGTCATGGCCGCACTTACGTCTTCGCCCCAGTCTGTCCCCCAGCTGTTTTTCACAATCCAGAACGGCAGATCAGCCTCTGTTGGAAACAAATTCAGAAACCGGCGATGAGCTACGTCACACACGTCGCCGGCGGAGGGTTCAACAAGAGCGGCCAGGGACCCGGGTTCGAATCCGGCCTTGGGCTGACTGTCTGTGTGGCAGTTTGGCAGTGCTAAATTACCCCTTAGTGTCGAAAGATGTGCAGGTTAGGTGGATTGGCCGCGCTAAATTGCCCCTTAGTGTCCAAAGATGTGCAGGTTGGGTGGATTGGCCGTGCTAAATTGCCCCTTAGTGTCCAAAGATGTGCAGGTTAGGTGGATTGGCCGCGCTAAATTGCCCCTTAGTGTCCAAAGATGTGCAGGTTGGGTGGATTGGCCGTGCTAAATTGCCCCTTAGTGTCCAAAGATGTGCAGGTTGGGTGGATTGGCCGTGCTAAATTGTCCCTTAGTGTCCAAAGATGTGCAGGTTAGGTGGATTGGCCGTGCTAAATTACCCCTTAGTGTCGAAAGATGTGCAGGTTAGGTGGATTGGCCGCGCTAAATTGCCCCTTAGTGTCCAAAGATGTGCAGGTTGGGTGGATTGGCCGTGCTAAATTGCCCCTTAGTGTCCAAAGATGTGCAGGTTGGGTGGATTGGCCGTGCTAAATTGCCCCTTAGTGTCCAAAGATGTGCAGGTTAGGTGGATTGGCCGTGCTAAATTACCCCTTCGTGTCCAAAGATGTGCAGGTTGGGTGGATTGGCCGTGCTAAATTACCCCTTCGTGTCCAAAGATGTGCAGGTTAGGTGGATTGGCCGTACTAAATTACCCCTTTGTGTCCAAAGATGTGCAGGTTAGGTGGATTGGCCGTGCTAAATTGCCCCTTAGTGTCCAAAGATGTGCAGGTTAGGTGGATTGGCCGTGCTAAATTGTCCCTTAGTGTCCAAAGATGTGCAGGTTAGGTGGATTGGCCGTGCTAAATTGTCCCTTAGTGTCCAAAGATGTGCGGGTTAGGTGGATTGGCCGCGCTAAATTGCCCCTTAGTGTCCAAAGATGTGCAGGTTGGGTGGATTGGCCATGCTAAATTGCCCCTTAGTGTCCAAAGATGTGCAGGTTAGGTGGATTGACCGTCCTAAATTGTCCCTTAGTGTCCAAAGATATGCAGGTTAGGTGGATTGGCCGTGCTAAATTGCCCCTTAGTGTCCAAAGATGTGCAGGTTAGGTGGATTGACCGTGCTCAATTGCCCCTTAGTGTCCAAAGATGTGCAGGTTAGGTGGATTGGCCGCGCTAAATTGTCCCTTAGTGTCCAAAGATGTGCAGGTTAGGTGGATTGGCCCCGCTAAATTGTCCCTTAGTGTCCAAAGATGTGCAGGTTAGGTGGATTGGCCGTGCTAAATTACCCCTTCGTGTCCAAAGATGTGCAGGTTAGGTGGATTGGCCGTGCTAAATTACCCCTTCGTGTCCAAAGATGTGCAGGTTAGGTGGATTGGCCGTGCTAAATTGCCCCTTAGTGTCCAAAGATGTGCAGGTTAGGTGGATTGGCCGTGCTAAATTGTCCCTTAGTGTCCAAAGATGTGCAGGTTAGGTGGATTGGCCGTGCTAAATTGTCCCTTAGTGTCCAAAGATGTGCGGGTTAGGTGGATTGGCCGTGCTAAATTGTCCCTTAGTGTCCAAAGATGTGCAGGTTAGGTGGATTGGCCGTGCTAAATTGTCCCTTAGTGTCCAAAGATGTGCAGGTTCGGTGGATTGGCCGTGCTAAATTGCCCTTTAGTGTCCAAAGATGTGCGGGTTAGGTGGATTGGCCGCGCTAAATTGCCCCTTAGTGTCCAAAGATGTGCAGGTTGGGTGGATTGGCCATGCTAAATTGCCCCTTAGTGTCCAAAGATGTGCAGGTTAGGTGGATTGACCGTCCTAAATTGTCCCTTAGTGTCCAAAGATGTGCAGGTTAGGTGGATTGGCCGTGCTAAATTGCCCCTTAGTGTCCAAAGATGTGCAGGTTAGGTGGATTGACCGTGCTAAATTGCCCCTTAGTGTCCAAAGATGTGCAGGTTAGGTGGATTGGCCGCGCTAAATTGTCCCTTAGTGTCCAAAGATGTGCAGGTTAGGTGGATTGGCCGCGCTAAATTGTCCCTTAGTGTCCAAAGATGTGCAGGTTAGGTGGATTGGCCGCGCTAAATTGTCCCTTAGTGTCCAAAGATGTGCAGGTTAGGTGGATTGGCCGCGCTAAATTGTCCCTTAGTGTCCAAAGATGTGCAGGTTAGGTGGATTGGCCGCGCTAAATTGTCCCTTAGTGTCCAAAGATGTGCAGGTTAGGTGGATTGGCCGTGCTAAATTGTCCCCTCGTGTCCAAAGATGTGCAGGTTAGGTGGATTGGCCGTCCTAAATTGTCCCTTAGTGTCCAAAGATGTGCAGGTCCGGTGGATTGGCCGTGCTAAATTGCCCCTTAGTGTCCAAAGGTGTGCAGGTTAGGTGGATTGGCCCGCTAAATTGTCCCTTAATGTCCAAAGATTTGCAGGTTAGGTGGATTGGCCGTGCTAAATTGTCCCTTAGTGTCCAAAGATGTGCAGGTTAGGTGGATTGGCCGTGCTAAATTGTCCCTTAGTGTCCAAAGATTTGCAGGTTAGGTGGATTGGCCGTGCTAAATTGTCCCTTAGTGTCCAAAGATTTGCAGGTTAGGTGGATTGGCCGTGCTAAATTCCCCCTTAGTGTCCAAAGATGTGCAGGTTAGGTGGACTCGCCGTGCTAAATTGCCCCTTTGTGTCCAAAGATTTGCAGGTTAGGTGGATTGGCCGTTCTAAATTGCCCCTTAGTGTCCAAAGATGTGCAGGTTAGGTGGACTCGCCGTGCTAAATTGTCCCTTAGTGTCCAAAGATTTGCAGGTTAGGTGGATTGGCCGTGCTAAATTGCCCCTTTGTGTCCAAAGATTTGCAGGTTAGGTGGATTGGCCGTGCTAAATTGCCCCTTTGTGTCCAAAGATTTGCAGGTTAGGTGGATTGGTTGCACTAAATTGTCCCTTAGTGTCCAAAGATGTGCCGGTTAGGTGGACTGGCCGTGCTAAATTGTCCCTTAGTGTCCAAAGATGTGCAGGTTAGGTGGATTGGCCGTGCTAAATTGTCCCTTAGTGTCCAAAAGATGTGCAGGTTAGGTGGGGTTATGGGGATTGGGCGGGGGAGTTGCGCCTAGGTAGGGTGCGGGTGGCAATTGAGACCTCGACATACACTACCCAATCCACGATGCCCCATGGCGCTGAAGGCGCGTCACCGAGGATGTCAAATATTAGGTGCAGGTTGCCGGGGAGACAGAAGGGAAAGTGGACTTGAAACCACAATGTGCTCAGTCGTGATGTTATTGAATGGCAAAACAACCCCGTGGGGCCGAATGGCCTCACTCCTGTTGGACAACGACCGTAGCTTTCCATTATATTTTGGCAGGAAGATTAAGGAGCACGGGTTGATGCTTGGAAAATGGGATTAACATCGAAACAGGGAAAACAGGAGCAGAAAGAGGCCATTCAGGTCTTCCGGCCTCCTCTGTCATTTAGCATGATTATGGCCAATCCTCTATCTCAACGCCACACTCCCGCTCTCACCCCATGCCCCTTGATACCTTTAGAGTTTGGAAATCTATCCATTTTAGTCATAAATATACTCAGTGACTCGGCCTCCATGACCTTCTGTGGAGAGAATTCCACAGGTTTGCATGCTCTAAGTGAAGACATTTCTCCACATCTCAGTCCCAAAATGGCCGACTCCTTCCCCGAGTGAAGAAATTTAGCCTCATCTCAGTCCCCCAAATGGCCGACTCCCTCCCTAAGTGAAGAAATGTACTGTTCTATGTTCTTGTCCTGTTCCATGTTCTTGTACTGTTCTATGTTCTATACCAGAATGACAGGGAGTGGGATAGCTTGATCTTGGTTTTGGACAGTGCTCGGCACAACATCGAGGGCCGAAGGGCCTGTTCTGTGTTGTACTGTTCTATGTTCCCCGAGTGAAGAAATTTCACCTCATCTCAGTCCCCAAAATGGCCGACTCCTTCCCCGAGTGAAGAAATTTCTCCTCATCTCAGTTCCAAAATGGCCGACTCCTTCCCCAAGTGAAGAAATTTCACCTCATCTCAGTCCCCAAAATGGCCGACTCCTTCCCCAAGTGAAGAAATTTCACCTCATCTCAGTCCCCAAAATGGCTGAGTCCTTCCCCAAGTGAAGAAATTTAGCCTCATCTTGGTCCCAAAATGGCCGACTCCTTCACCGAGTGAAGAAATTTAGCCTCATCTCAGTCCCCAAAATGGCCGACTCCTTCCCCCAAGTGAAGAAATTTAGTCTCATCCTGGTCCCAAAATGGCCGACTCCTTCACCGAGTGAAGAAATTTAGCCTCATCTCAGTCCCCAAAATGGCCGACTCCTTCCCCCAAGTGAAGAAATTTAGTCTCATCCTGGTCCCAAAATGGCTGACTCCTTCACCAAGTGAAGAAATTTACCTCATCTCAGTCATCAAAATGGCCGACTCCTTCCCTAAGTGAAGAAATTTAGCCTCATCTCAGTCCCCAAAATGGCCGACTCCTTCCCTCAGTGAAGAAATTTAGCCTCACCTCAGTCCCCAAATGGCCGACTCCTTTCCCGAGTGAAGAAATTTCTCCTCACCTCGGTTCCCAAAATGGCCGACCCCCATGTCCTGAAACTGTGACCCCCCTTTGTTCTAGGCTCCCATCACCAGATGTAAGGTGGGCGGGTGGGGGGGCCTGGGTTGAGGTTCAGTGAAGGCATATAGGCCGGAATCGAAAAGCAAGGTCAAGTGGCGCACCGGATCTCATGTCGCACTATTTTTGAAGGGGGATCGAATGTGCGGGCTGGGCAGTTTGGTGTGCGAGAGTACGCGGAGATACTAACCCGTGCCATAGCCGACGATCAACACAGCGTGGTCTGTTGGCGTAGAGGGACAATTGGATCTCAAAATACCACGCTTGTAGTTCTGTAGGGGGCGAAAGCAAACAGTATTGGCAAATCTGCAATGTCACCGACGAGCAACATTCAGAGGGTTTTCTAAAATATTCTCTAACTGAAGACATGTTGGGACTGAACGTCAAAAGGTTCCAGCGACTAATCCCTCAAGGCCCAGTTATTCATTCCCCCACCCACCCCACCTCGCAGCCTTCTCAACTTTGCCCCTCGCCTGAGGTGTGGTGACCTTTGCGTTTAACCACCACCAGTCAGCTCTCTCCGTCAAAAGGCCCAGGGGGACTATGGCGACATTTCATCAAATAAAATACAAACCCCCCCCCCCCCCCACCCCCCACCCCCCACCCCCCGAACTCAGAACGTCCCAAATCTCCTTGGACAAAGTGAAATACTTCACAAAAATATCAATGATTTGGATGAGGGAACGAAATGTGATATCTCCAGGTTTGCAGATGACACCACGTTGGATGGGAGGGTGAGCTGTGAGGAGGATACAGAGATCCTTCAGTGTGACTCGGACAAGTGAGTGGGCAAGTGAATGGCGGATGCTGTTTAATTTGGATAAATGCGGGGCTTTCCACTTTGGTGGCAAAAACAGGAAGGCAGATTATTATCTGAATGGCGATAAATGAGGAGAGGGGAGTGTGCAAAGGGACCTGGATGTCCTCGTACACCAGGCGCTGAAGGTAAGCGTGCAGGTGCAGCAGGCGGTAAAGAAGGAAAATGGTGTGTTGGCCTTCATTGCGAGAGGTTTCGAGTACAGGAACAGGGATGTGTTGCTGCAATTGTACAGGGCCTTGGTAAGGCCACACCTGGAGTGTTGTGGGCAGTTTTGGTCTCCTTATCTGAGGAAGGATGTTTTTGCTCTCGAGGGAGCGCAGCGAAGGTTTACCAGACTGATTCCAGGGATGGCGGGACTGTCATACGAGGAGAGATTGAGTCGGTCAGGATTGTATCCGGCCTCGGGTGACTGTGCGGAGTCGGCACGTTCTCCCCGTGTCTGCGTGGGTTTCCTCCGGGCGCTCCAGTTTCCTCCCACAGTCCAAAGATGTGCAGGTTCGGTGGATTGGCCGTGCAAAATTGTCCCTTAGTGTCCAAAGATGTGCAGGTTAGGTGGATTGGCCGTGCTAAATTGCCCTTTAGTGTCCAAAGATGTGCAGGTTAGGTGGATTGGCCGTGCTAAATTGTCCCTTAGTGTCCAAAGATGTGCAGGTTAGGTGGATTGGCCGTGTTAAATTGCCCCTTAGGGTCCAGTTAGGTGCAGGTTAGGTTACGGGGTTATGGGAATAGGCTGGGGTGGACAGGGGAGTGGGTACAGGTTAGGTTATGGGGTTATGGGAATAGGCTGGGGTGGACAGGGGAGTGGGTACAGGTTAGGTTATGGGGTTATGGGAATAGGCTGGGGTGGACAGGGGGGTGGGTACAGGTTAGCTTATGGGAATAGGCTGGGGTGGACAGGGGGGTGGGTACAGGTTAGGTTATGGGGTTATGGGAATAGGCTGGGGTGGACAGGGGAGTGGGTGCAGGTTAGGTTACGGGGTTACGGGAATAGGCTGGGGTGGACAGGGGAGTGGGTACAGTTTAGGTTATGGGGTTATGGGAATAGGCTGGGGTGGACAGGGGAGTGGGTGCAGGTTAGGTTATGGGGTTATGGGAATAGGCTGGGGTGGACAGGGGAGCGGGTACAGGTTAGGTTATGGGAATAGGCTGGGGTGGACAGGGGAGTGGGTACAGGTTAGGTTATGGGAATAGGCTGGGGTGGACAGGGGAGTGGGTACAGGTTAGGTTATGGGGTTATGGGAATAGGCTGGGGTGGACAGGGGAGTGGGTACAGGTTAGGTTATGGGGTTCTGGGAACAGGCTGGGGTGGACAGGGGAGTGGGTACAGGTTAGGTTATGGGGTTATAGGAATAGGCTGGGGTGGACAGGGGAGTGGGTGCAGGTTAGGTTATGGGAATAGGCTGGGGTGGACAGGGGAGTGGGTACAGGTTAGGTTATGGGAATAGACTGGGGTGGACAGGGGAGTGGGTACAGGTTAGGTTACGGAGTTCTGGGAATAGGCTGGGGTGGACAGGGGTGTGGGTACAGGTTAGGTTATGGGGTTATAGGAATAGGCTGGGGTGGACAGGGGAGTGGGTGCAGGTTAGGTTATGGGAATAGGCTGGGGTGGACAGGGGGGTGGGTACAGGTTAGGTTATGGGGTTATGGGAATAGGCTGGGGTGGACAGGGGAGTGGGTGCAGGTTAGGTTATGGGGTTATGGGAATAGGCTGGGGTGGACAGGGGGGTGGGTGCAGGTTAGGTTATGGGGTTATGGGAATAGGCTGGGGTGGACAGGGGTGTGGGTACAGATTAGGTTATGGGGTTATGGGAATAGGCTGGGGTGGACAGGGGAGTGGGTGCAGGTTAGGTTATGGGGTTATGGGAATAGGCTGGGGTGGACAGGGGAGTGGGTACAGGTTAGGTTATGGGGTTATGGGAATAGGCTGGGGTGGACAGGGGGGTGGGTGCAGGTTAGGTTATGGGGTTATGGGAATAGGCTGGGGTGGACAGGGGAGCGGGTACAGGTTAGGTTATGGGGTTCTGGGAATAGGCTGGGGTGGACAGGGGAGTGGGTACAGGTTAGGTTATGGGGTTATAGGAATAGGCTGGGGTGGACAGGGGAGTGGGTACAGGTTAGGTTATGGGGTTATAGGAATAGGCTGGGGTGGACAGGGGAGTGGGTACAGGTTAGGTTATGGGGTTATGGGAATAGGCTGGGGTGGACAGGGGAGTGGGTACAGGTTAGGTTATGGGGTTATGGGAATAGGCTGGGGTGGACAGGGGAGTGGGTACAGGTTAGGTTATGGGGTTATGGGAATAGGCCTGGGTGGACAGGGGAGTGGGTACAGGTTAGGTTACGGGGTTATGGGAATAGGCTGGGGTGGACAGGGGAGTGGGTACAGGTTAGGTTATGGGGTTATGGGAATAGGCTGGGGTGGACAGGGGAGTGGGTTCAGGTTAGGTTATGGGGTTATGGGAATAGGCTGGGGTGGACAGGGGGGTGGGTACAGGTTAGGTTACGGGGTTATGGGAATAGGCTGGGGTGGACAGGGGAGTGGGTACAGGTTAGGTTATGGGGTTATGGGAATAGGCTGGGGTGGACAGGGGAGTGGGTGCAGGTTAGGTTATGGGGTTATGGGAATAGGCTGGGGTGGACAGGGGAGTGGGTACAGGTTAGGTTATGGGGTTATGGGAATAGGCTGGGGTGGACAGGGGAGTGGGTACAGGTTAGGTTATGGGGTTCTGGGAATAGGCTGGGGTGGACAGGGGAGTGGGTACAGGTTAGGTTACGGGGTTATGGGAATAGGCTGGGGTGGACAGGGGAGTGGGTACAGGTTAGGTTACGGGGTTATGGGAATAGGCTGGGGTGGACAGGGGAGTGGGTACAGGTTAGGTTATGGGAATAGGCTGGGGTGTACAGGGGAGTGGGTACAGGTTAGGTTATGGGGCTATGGGAATAGGCTGGGGTGGACAGGGGAGTGGGTACAGGTTAGGTTATGGGGTTATGGGAATAGGCTGGGGTGGACAGGGGAGTGGGTACAGGTTAGGTTATGGGGTTATGGGAATAGGCTGGGGTGGACAGGGGAGTGGGTGCAGGTTAGGTTATGGGGTTATGGGAATAGGCTGGGGTGGACAGGGGAGTGGGTACAGGTTAGGTTACGGGAATAGACTGGGGTGGACAGGGGGGTGGATACAGGTTAGGTTATGGGGTTATGGGAATAGGCTGGGGTGGACAGGGGGGTGGGTCCAGGTTAGGTTATGGGAATAGACTGGGGTGGACAGGGGGGTAGGTACAGGTTAGGTTATGGGGTTATGGGAATAGGCTGGGGTGTACAGGGGAGTGGGTACAGGTTAGGTTATGGGGTTATGGGAATAGGCTGGGGTGGACAGGGGAGTGGGTACAGGTTAGGTTATGGGGTTATGGGAATAGGCTGGGGTGGACAGGGGGGTAGGTACAGGTTAGGTTATGGGGTTATGGGAATAGGCTGGG
>NC_092730.1:21037427-21239927 GCF_047496885.1 Scyliorhinus torazame | reverse complement strand
ACTGTCAGAGGGTCAGTACTGAGGGAGTGCCGCACTGTCAGAGGGTCAGTACTGAGGGAGCGCCGCGCTGTCAGAGGGTCAGTACTGAGGGAGCGCTGCACTGTCAGAGGGTCAGTACTGAGGGAGTACCGCACTGTCAGAGGGTCAGTACTGAGGGAGTGCCGCACTGTCAGAGGGTCAGTACTGAGGGAGTGCCGCACTGTCAGAGGGTCAGTACTGAGGGAACGCCGCACTGTCAGAGGGTCAGTACTGAGGGAGTGCAGCACTGTCAGAGGGTCAGTACTGTGGGAGTGCTGCACTCTCAGAGGGTCAGTGCTGAGGGAGTGCCGCACTGTCAGAGGGTCAGTACTGAGGGAGTGCCGCACTGTCAGAGGGTCAGTACTGAGGGAGTGCTGCACTGTCAGAGGGTCAGTACTGAGGGAGGGAGTGCTACACTGTCAGAGGGTCAGTACTGAGGGAGTGCTGCACTGTCAGAGGGTCAGTACTGAGGGAGTGCTGCACTGTCAGAGGGTCAGTACTGAGGGAGTGCTGCACTGTCAGAGGGTCAGTACTGAGGGAGTGCTGCACTGTCAGAGGGTCAGTACTGAGGGAGTGCTGCACTGTCAGAGGGTCAGTACTGAGGGAGTGCTGCACTGTCAAAGGGTCAGTACTGAGGGAGTGCTGCACTGTCAAAGGGTCAGTACTGAGGGAGTGCTGCACTGTCAGAGGGTCAGTACTGAGGGAGTGCTGCACTGTCAAAGGGTCAGTACTGAGGGAGTGCTGCACTGTCAGAGGGTCAGTACTGAGGGAGTGCTGCACTGTCAGAGGGTCAGTACTGAGGGAGTGCTGCACTGTCAAAGGGTCAGTACTGAGGGAGTGCTGCACTGTCAGAGGGTCAGTACTGAGGGAGTGCCGCACTGTCAGAGGGTCAGTACTGAGGGAGTGCTGCACTGTCAGAGGGTCAGTACTGAGGGAGCGCTGCACTGTCAGAGGGTCAGTACTGAGGGAGCGCCGCACTGTCAGAGGGTCACTACTGAGGGAGTGTTGCACTGTTAGAGCGTCAGTACTGAGGGAGTGCTGCACTGTCAGAGGGTCAGTACTGAGGGAGCGCTGCACTGTCAGAGCGTCAGTACTGAGGGAGTGCTGCACTGTCAGAGGGTCAGTACTGAGGGAGCGCTGCACTGTCAGAGGGTCAGTACTGAGGGAGTGCTGCACTGTCAGAGGGTCAGTACTGAGGGAGTGCTGCACTGTTAGTGCGTCAGTGCTGAGGGAGTGCTGCACTGTCAGAGGGTCAGTACTGAGGGAGTGCTGCACTGTCAGAGGGTCAGTACTGAGGGAGTGCTGCACTGTCAGAGGGTCAGTACAGAGGGAGTGCCGCACTGTCCGAGGGTCAGTACTGAGGGAGTGCTGCACTGTCAGAGGGTCAGTACTGAGGGAGCGCTGCACTGTCAGAGGGTCAGTACTGAGGGAGCGCCGCACTGTCAGAGGGTCACTACTGATGGAGTGTTGCACTGTTAGAGCGTTAGTACTGAGGGAGTGCTGCACTGTCAGAGGGTCAGTACTGAGGGAGCGCTGCACTGTCAGAGCGTCAGTACTGAGGGAGTGCTGCACTGTCAGAGGGTCAGTACAGAGGGAGTGCCGCATTGTCAGAGGGTCTCCTGGAAGAAGGTGGGGTGTGGGGGGATTGGTGAGGGGGGGAGGGGGGTGCACTATTCCCTCCAATCTCCTCGGGCCAAAACTGTTCCCTGGAGTAGCAACAGCCAGCAAAAAACATGGGTGATCATCACCTCATCTGTTGCGGGATCTTCCTGTGCATATATATGGGCAGCAGTGGCTACGCTTTAACAAAGTACTTTGTTGGCGTGTCATGTGAGTGTACCTTTAAGAAATGGGTGTTTATAAATGGGTGTGTATGTAAATATCTGTAGTGAGAGTACCTTTAAGAAATGGGTGTTTATTACTGCATTGATGTCAGAGAGTGGGTGGAGCTAGGCTGTCTATCAGCTTTTTACTTTTGTTTTAGGCTGTTTGCTGCAGGGTGGGTTTTAGTTTCGTTTTCAGAGCTGGATAGCTGCAGTCACAGCCAGAAGATATATTAGAGTCTCTCTCTGTAATCTAAAGACTGTAAATCGATCCTGGTGATTTAAAACTAATAACTGCTCTCATTAGTGACTTTAACCTGATGTGCTTCCGTTAAAATTCTTTTTTTTAAGTCTGAAAAGGACAGCTTAAGGATTACTTAGTGTTGTATTCTTTGGGGGTTGTATTTGAATTGATGGTTGCTAAGATGTTCACTGTTTGTTTTAAAAAGGTTAACTTGAGTTCATAGAATAAACATTGTTTTGTTTTAAAAAATACTTTTCCATTTCTGCTGTCCCACACCTGTAGAGTGGGCCGTGTGCTCCCCATACCACAATCCAGTAAAAGTTGTGGGTCAGGGGAACTCCATGATACACTTTGGGGTTCTCTAAACCCTGGCCCGTAACAGGCTGCCAACAGCTTTGGAAGCCCTTCCGGAAGACCATTAGAAAGGGCAGAATTACTCTGGGGTTCACTGTGCACCCCTCTGGTCACCGACCCACCCTGCTGCCAACTGGGGGACACTTACTCTGTATTTACTCTGACCAATCCCCCTCACAATTCTGAACTCCTCGATTAAATCTTTGTCCCCTCCCAACCCTTTAAACTTCTCCCGCTCTCAGGAGACCAATGGCAGCTCCCTCCGGATTCTCCGCACACACGTTCGAGGCAGGAATACGAGTGCACGATGTTCCTCACCTGCAACCCTTTCAGGTTGACCAGCGCCGTGATGGTTCCATTCAATGCCACGTACTCTTTCATTGCTGCAAGCAGAATTATGGGTTAACTCATGGAGGCTCCTTCCAAACCTGCCACCTCTACCGTCTAGAAGGACGAGGGGCAGCAGCAGACGCACGGGGGAACACCCCCGCCTGCAAGCTCCCCCCCCCACCGAGCCGCTCGCCATCCCGACTCGGAAATATATCGGCCGCCCCTTCACTGTGGCTGGGGTCAGAATCCTGGGAACTCCCTCCCTAACAGCACGGTGGGTGTACCTACACCGCACGAGGACTGCGGCGGGTTCAAGATGGCGGCTCCCCCACCACCTTCTCGAGGGGCAATTAGGCACGGCCACTAACCCCTCGACCTGTTTAGCGACGCCGGGTCTCGGCTTGTAACCCCCTCCCTGAGTGCAGAGGGGGACTTAAGTGTGGGAAAGAGGGGTTCCTTTTCATGGGACACTGGCATCAGTTTTGGGACAGGGGGGGGGACCTATACCGTTGGGATGGTCTCCACCTGAACCGAGCTGGGACCAGTGTTCTGGCGAAAAGAGTAAATAGGGTGGTCAATAGGACTTTAAACTAAAGATTGGGGGGGAAGGGAAAGTCAGGGAACCAAGAGGTGACGTAATCAGTGGGAAGCGTAGCTGCTTAGGAATACAAAAAAACACGAAAAGACAGAACTCAGGAGAGGTTACGATAGCCCCCATCCCACAAAATATGACACAGTGTATGGAAAGGTTCAGTAAACCAAGGTCCACCACACTAAGAAAACAAAAAGGGACGGTCAATAGAGAATTAAAGGTGCTATATTTAAATGCGCGCAGTGTACGGAACAAGGTAGATGAGCTTGTGGCCCAGATTGTGACTGGCAGGTATGATGTGGTAGGCATCACAGAGACATGGTTGCAGGGGGTTCAGGACTGGCATTTAAACATCCAGGGATTCACAACCTATCGAAAAGACAGAGAGGTGGGCAGAGGGGGCGGGGTTGCCTTGTTAATTAGGAATGAAATTAAATCAATAGCACTAAACGACATAGGGTCAGATGATGTGGAGTCTGTGTGGGTAGAGTTGAGGAACCACAAAGGCAAAAAAACCATAATGGGAGTTATGTACAGGCCTCCTAACAGTGGTCAGGACCGGGGGCACAAAATGCACCACGAAATAGAAAGTGCATGTCAGAAAGGCAAGGTCACAGTGATCATGGGGGACTTCAATATGCAGGTGGACTGGGTAAATAATGCTGCCAGTGGACCCAAGGAAAGGGAATTCATTGAATGTTTACAGGAGGGCTTTTTGGAACAGCTTGTGATGGAGCCCACGAGGGGACAGGCCATTCTGGACTTAGTGTTATGTAATGAGCCAGACTTGATTAAAGATCTTAAAGTAAGGGAACACTTAGGAGGCAGTGATCATAATATGGTAGAATTCAATCTCCAATTTGAAAGAAAGAAGGTAGAATCAGATGTAAAGGTGTTACAGTTAAATAAAGGTAACTACAGGGGCATGAGGGAGGAACTGACGAAAATCGACTGGGAGCAGAGCCTAGTGGGAAAGACAGTAGAACAGCAATGGCAGGAGTTTCTGGGAGTAATTGAGGACACAGTACAGAGGTTCATCCCAAAGAAAAGAAAGGTTATCAGAGGGGGGATTAGGCAGCCATGGCTGACAAAGGAAGTTAGGGAATGCATCAAAGCAAAAGAGAAAGCCTATAATGTGGCAAAGAGTAGTGGGAAGTCAGAAGATTGGGAAGGCTACAAAAACAAACAGAGGATAACAAAGAGAGAGATAAGGAAAGAGAGGATCAAATATGAAGGTAGGCTAGCCAGTAACATTAGGAATGATCGTAAAAGTTTCTTTAAATACATTAAAAACAAATGGGAGGCAAAAGTAGACATTGGGCCGCTCCAAAATGACGCTGGTAATTTTGTGATGGGAGACAAGGAAATAGCTGAGGAACTAAATAAGTACTTTGCGTCAGTCTTCACAGTAGAAGACATGAGTAATACCCAACAATTCCGGAGAGTCAGGGGGCAGAGTTGAATACAGTAGCCATCACAAAGGAGAAAGTGCTAGAGAAACTAAGAGGTCTAAAAATTGATAAATCTCCAGGCCCAGATGGGCTACATCCTAGAGTTCTAAAGGAGATAGCTGAAGAAATAGTGGAGGCGTTAGTTATGATCTTTCAAAAGTCACTGGAGTCAGGGAAAGTCCCAGAGGATTGGAAAATCGCTGTTGTAACCCCCCTGTTCAAGAAGGGAACAAGGAAAAAGATGGAAAATTATAGGCCAATTAGCCTAACCTCGGTTGTTGGCAAGATTCTAGAATCCATTGTTAAGGATGAGATTTCTAGGGGAGCTTTCGGTATCTGGGGATCCAGATAGCCAGGAGTTGGGGGACCCTACATAAACTGAATCTGACGAGGTTGGAGGAGCAAATGGAGGAGGATTTCAAAAGATGGGACATGTTACCGCTCTCGCTGGCGGGTAGAGTGCAGTCGGTCAAAATGGTGGTCCTTCCGAGGTTTCTGTTTGTGTTTCAGTGCCTTCCCATCGTGATCACTAAGGCCTTTTTCAAGAAAGTAGGTAGGAGTATTATGGGGTTTGTGTGGGCGAATAAGACCCCGAGAGTAAGGAGAGGGTTCCTGGAATGCAGTAGGGACCGAGGAGGGTTGGCGCTGCCAAACCTGGGGAGCTACTACTGGGCAGCAAATGTGGCGATGATCCGCAAGTGGGTTATGGAGGGAGAGGGGGCGGCATGGAAGAGGATGGAGATGGCATCCTGTAAAGGAACGGGCCTGGGGGCGTTGGTGACGGCACCGCTGCCGCTCTCGCCGACAAAGTATACCACGAGCCCGGTGGTGGCGGCAACGCTAAGGATCTGGGGCCAGTGGAGACGGCACCGGGGTGCAATGGGAGCATCGGTGTGGTCCCCGATCTGGGGTAACCACCGGTTTGTCCCGGGGAAGATGGACGGGGGGTTCCAGAGCTGGCATCGGGCGGGGATTGGAAGAATGGGGGACCTGTTCATCGACGGGACATTTGCGAGCCTAGGGGCACTGGAGGAGAAGTTTGAGTTACCCCCGGGAAATGCCTTTAGATATATGCCGGTGAGGGCTTTTGTGAGGCGACAGGTGAGGGAATTCCCGTTGCTCCCGGCACAAGAAATTCAAGACAGGGTGATCTTGGGTGTATGGGTCGGGGAGGGCAAAGTGTCGGAAATACACCAGGAGTTGAAAGAAGAGGGGGAAGCCCTAGCAGAAGAGTTGAAGGGTAAATGGGAGGAGGAGCTGGGGGAGGAGATCGAGGAAGGTCTGTGGGCTGATGCCTCCTCCTCGTGTGCCAGGCTCAGCCTGATACAATTTAAGGTGGTCCACAGAGCGCACTTGACGGGGGCGAGGTTGAGTAGGTTCTTTGGGGTAGAGGACAGATGTGGAAGGTGCTCAGGGAGCCCGGCGAACCATGTCCATATGTTTTGGTCATGCCCGGCACTGGAGGGGTTCTGGAGAGGAGTGGCGGGAGCAATATCTCAGGTGGTGAAAGTCCGGGTCAAGCCAAGCTGGGGGCTAGCAATATTTGGAGTAGTGGACGAGCCGGGAGTGCAGGAGGCGAAAGAGGCCGGAATTCTGGCCTTTGCATCCCTAGTAGCCCGGCGAAGGATCTTGCTAATGTGGAAGGAAGCGAAGCCCCCCCAGCCTGGAGGCCTGGATAAACGACATGGCTGGGTTCATAAAGTTGGAGAGGATTAAGTTCGCCTTGAGAGGGTCTGCGCAGGGGTTCTACAGGCGGTGGCAACCGTTCCTAGACTACCTCGCGGAGCGTTAGAGGAAGGTCGGTCAGCAGCAGCAACCTCGGGGGGGAGGGGGGATATGTCCTGGGGGGGGGGGGGGGGGGGGAAGGGGGGACTGCCTGGGAGGGTGGATGAGCAAGAGATAACATGAAGGCTTGGGGAAACTGGCACGTACGGGTGAGGGCCAGTGTACAAAGCTGTGTAAATATATCATTTTGCCATGTATATATCTTGCTCTGCGCGATTTCTCGTTTTTTTTTTGTTGCGGGGGGGGGGGGGGGCGGTTATTGTTTGTAAGGGAGAAAAATTGTGTTAAAAAACTTTAATAAATATATATTTTTAAAAAAGGATGAGATTTCTAAATTCTTGGAAGTGCAGGGTCGGATTAGGACAAGTCAGCATGGATTTAGTCAGGGGAGGTCGTGCCTGACAAACCTGTTTGAGTTCTTTGAAGAGATAACAAATAGGTTAGACCAAGGAGAGCCAATGGATGTTATCTATCTTGACTTCCAAAAGGCCTTTGATAAGGTGCCTCACGGGAGACTGCTGAGTAAAATAAGGGCCCATGGTATTCGAGGCAAGGTACTAACATGGATTGATGATTGGCTGTCAGGCAGAAGGCAGAGAGTTGGGATAAAAGGTTCTTTTTCGGAATGGCAACCGGTGACGAGTGGTGTCCCGCAGGGTTCAGTGTTGGGGCCACAGCTGTTCTCTTTATATATTAACGATCTAGATGACGGGACTGGGGGCATTCTGGCTAAGTTTGCCGATGATACAAAGATAGGTGGAGGGGCAGGTAGTATGGAGGAGGTGGGGAGGCTGCAGAAAGATTTAGACAGTTTAGGAGAGTGGTCCAAGAAATGGCTGATGAAATTCAACGTGGGCAAATGCAAGGTCTTGCACTTTGGAAAAAAGAATAGAGGCATGGACTATTTTCTAAATGGTGACAAAATTCATAATGCTGAAGTGCAAAGGGGCTTGGGAGTCCTAGTCCAGGATTCTCCAAAGGTAAACTTGCAGGTTGAGTCCGTAATTAAGAAAACAAATGCAATGTTGTCATTCATCTCAAGAGGCTTGGAATATAAAAGCAGGGATGTACTTCTGAAGCTTTATAAAGCATTAGTTAGGCCCCATTTAGAATACTGTGAGCAATTTTGGGCCCCACACCTCAGGAAGGACATACTGGCACTGGAGCGGGTCCAGCGGAGATTCACACGGATGATCCCAGGAATGGTAGGCCTAACATACGATGAACGTCTGAGGATCCTGGGATTATATTCAGTGGAGTTTAGGAGGTTGAGGGGAGATCTAATAGAAACTTACAAGATAATGAATGGCTTAGATCGGGTGGACGTAGGGAAGTTGTTTCCATTAGCAGGGGAGACTAGGACCTGGGGGCACAGCCTTAGAATAAAAGGGAGTCACTTTAGAACAGAGATGAGGAGAAATTTCTTCAGCCAGAGAGTGGTGGGTCTGTGGAATTCATTGCCACAGAGGGCGGTGGAGGCCGGGACGTTGAGTGTCTTTAAGACAGAAGTTGATAAATTCTTGATTTCTCGAGGAATTAAGGGCTATGGAGAGAGAGCGGGTAAATGGAGTTGAAATCAGACATGATTGAATGGTGGAGGGGACTCGATGGGCCGAATGGCCTTACCTCCGTTCCTAGGTCTTATGGTCTTGTGATTAAAGGATTCGATAGGGTCAACGGATAGAGATTATTTCCTCTGGTGGGGGAGGAGGATGCCGGGGGGGGGGGGGGGGGCGGGGGGAGAGGGGGGGAGTGCACGGGGTGGGGAGGGAGAGTCGGGCCACTCAGGAGGTGACACGTCGCTGCCACCTCCCCCCCCCCCCCCCAAAAACAACTGTCGAGGCCAACTATTTGTTACCCGTCCCCAATTGCCCCCTTGATCCGAGTGTCTCGCTCGGCCCATTTCAGAGTGGGGAGGGGGGTTAAGAACCGACCACATTGCTGTGTGTGTGTGTGTGTGTGGGGAGGGTCTGGAGTCACAAGTAGGCCAGACCGGGGTAAGGACGGCAGATTTCCCCCTTTCCCTTAAAGGGGGACATTAGTGAACCGGATCGGTTTCATTTTACGACAATCGGTGCTCGTTGTCACGGTCGCCGTTACCGAGGTTTATGGGATTCACAGTGCAGAAGGAGGCCATTCGGCCCATCGAGTCTGCACCGGCTCTTGCAAAGACCACCCTACCCAAGCCCACCCCTCCAGCCTATCCCCATAACTCAGTAACCCCACCCAACACCAAGGGGCAATTTACCATGGCCAATCCACCTAACCTGCACATCTTTGGACCGTGGGAGGAAACCTTCTTGTCTCTGACTGCATTTCACTAGCTTCAGGTGGTGTGTGCCGCATGGAGTGATGGCCAGTGTACCACTGGCGGGCACCCAGCTGGCATGGAAGGTTCCGACGGGCGCCGTTTGGCCTGGGAACGGGTCCACCCGCACGCCTGCCTTCCCAACCACCCTCGCCATCCCGGGTCCTGCCTGACCAACCCCCGGCACCCGCAGATCCCTCACACCGGAGGGGGGGGGGGGGGGGCACCGGCTCGCTGAGGACAGTCCGCTCGGCCAAGGCGCAGTCCCGGCAGAGGCCACCCTCAGCTCGGCGGCGCTGCTGAGCTTCCGGGCCCCGCTGACGGCAAGCCACAGGCCTCGGCCTTCCCCACCAGCCCCCGCCCCCCCACACCGGATCGAGACAACAGGCCCTCCTCTGACATAACCGCTGGCCGAGGCCTCTCGGAGCGCCTGAGCCCCGACGCCTGACTTACCCACTTCGTCAATCTTCAGGCTGACGCAACGTTTAATCCTCACCATGATTTTATTCTCATTACGGCGGCACGCACCAATGCGTCCCGTGTATCTGTAACTGTCCTCATCCATGAGACCTGCACAATCAGAAGGATAATGGTCGTCAATCACTCGTTTTCGAAATCCATGTCACGATATGCAGATATGCAGATAATGATATACGGACAGGCAGCTAATAAACACAGAGAACAGGGCACGACCAATGAGCAGGCAGGACACTCAGGGGTGGGATCTGACTATACAAGGCACGAGACACTCGCACTCCGCCTCTTTCCACTGATGAACATCTACAGAGTGAGTCAGGGTGTATGTACAGCATCACCCCCCCCAGCACGTGGCTCAGAGCTAGTCTGGTTCAGTCAGACGGAGTAACCACACTTAGGTTAGCAGAGAGTCGAACTCACAAGAGAACGGAGCTAACTGTGCTACTGGTTCAATAAATCAGATTGAACTAACTTCGAGGTCTGGAGTATCTTTTGGACAAAGCTGCAGCCTGTGTTATCCCTGTGAGGGCAGCACGGTAGCATTGTGGATAGCACAATTGCTTCACAGCTCCAGGGTCCCAGGTTCGATTCCCGGCTTGGGTCACTGTCTGTGCGGAGTCTGCACGTTCTCCCCGTGTGTGCGTGGGTTTCCTCCGGGTGCTCCGGTTTCCTCCCACAGTCCAAAGATGTGCAGGTTAGGTGGATTGGCCGTGATAAATTGCCCCTTAGTGTCCAAAATTGCCCTGAGTGTTGGGTGGGGTTACTGGGTTATGGGGATAGGGTGGAGGTGTTGACCTTGGGTGGGGTGTTCTTTCCAAGAGCCGGTGCAGACTCGATGGGCTGAATGGCCTCCTTCTGCACTGTAAAATCTCTGATAATCTATGATAATTCCAGAGTACATAACACAACAATCCAGTGATAATGAACTGCGGCCACAGGGATCGATTGGAGAGGTTGGGTCTGATTTCCTTGGCGTGAAGTAGGCCGAGAGGAGACGTGAATGGAGGTATTCAAGATCCCGAGGGGTGTGGACAGGGGTAAGCAGTTCCCTCTCGAGGGGGCGTCAGGGAGGAGATCGAAAATAATGGACAAGAGGAAGAGGATTGATGTGAGGAAAAGTATTTTCAGCCAGAGGTGGTTGGGGGTGTGGAGTGTGCTACCCCCAGAGGGTGGTGGAGTCAGGTCCGAGCGAGGTGTTTAGGAGAGAAATCGGATGGCTATTTGAGAGGAGGGAGCGTGCGCGCTGACGGGGTAAGGCAAGGGAGTGGGATGAGAGAGGGGAGTGGGATGAAGGAGAATGGAACTCCTGCGAGGCAGTGCTGACAGGATGAGCCAAATGATTGCCCTGGGAAGGCTCTGTAACGCTGTGATTCGAAGCCACGAACAGACAGCACAAGGAATCATAGACGCAACTTGATTCTTCATCGGCAGGGGGGGGGGGGGGATTCTTCATGGCGGACCGAGACCCAGCTTGCGCCTTGGGCGAATTTGTCAAGTTCGTGGGGCTAATTCGGAGGTGACAGGGACCGGCCAATCCTTCTGCCCACAAAGGTGTCAGCGACCAAATCTCCACCGCCAGCTAGGCGAGACTTCATTGTCACCAATCACCTCTCACCCACCCCTCCCCCTACCCGCTGTGCTCGCTGACCTTCAGTGACGATCCGGACCATCAACACATCAATTATAAAATTGCCCTCCGTTTTTCAAGTCACTCTGCAACTTTGCCCTCCTCCGCTCCTTGTCCCCATAATCTCCTTTAGCCCCGACAACCCTCCCTATCTCTGTAACCTCCTCCAGCCACTACAACCTTCCCTAGCTCTGTCACCTCCTCCAGCCACTACAACCCTCCCTATCTCTGTCACTTCCTCCAGCCACTACAACCCTCCCTATCTCTGTAACATCCTCCAACCCCCACAACCCTCCCTATCTCTGTAACCTCCTCCAGCCCCCTCCAACCCTCCCTATCTCTGTAACCTCCTCCAGCCCCCACTACCCTCCCTATCTCTGTCACCTCCTCCAGCCACTACAACCCTCCCTATCTCTGTAACCTTCTCCAGCCCCCTCCAACCCTCCCTATCTCTGTAACCGCCTCCAGCCCCTTCCAATCCTCCCTATCTCTGTAACCTTCTCCAGCCACTACAACCCTCCCTATCTCTGTCACCTCCTCCAGCCACTACAACCTTCCCTAGCTCTGTCACCTCCTCCAGCCACTACAACCCTGCCTATCTCTGTAACCGCCTCCAGCCCCCTCCAATCCTCCCTATCTCTGTCACCGCCTCCAGCCCCCTCCAACCCTCCCTATCTCTGTCACCTCCTCCAGCCCCCTCCAACCCTCCCTATCTCTGTAACTTCCTCCAGCCACTACAAACCTCCCTATCTCTGTAACCCCCTCCAGCCCCTAAAACCCTCCCTATCTCTGTAACTTCCTCCAGTCCCTACAACCATCCCTATCTCTGTGACCTCCTCCAGTCCCTACAACCCTCCCTATCTCTGTGACCTCCTCCAGCCCCCTACAACCCTCCCTATCTCTGTAACCTCCTTCAGCCCCCACAACCCTCCCTATCTCTGTAACCTCCTCCAGCCCCTACAACCCTCCCTATCTCTGTGACCTCCTCCAGTCCCTACAACCCTCCCTATCTCTGTGACCTCCTCCAGCCCCCTCCAACCCTCCCTATCTCTGTAACTTCCTCCAGTCCCTACAACCCTCCCTATCTCTGTGACCTCCTCCAGCCCCCTCCAACCCTCCCTATCTCTGTAACCCCCTCCAGCCCCTAAAACCCTCCCTATCTCTGTAACTTCCTCCAGCCCCTACAACCCTCCCTATCTCTGTGACCTCCTCCAGCCCCCTCCAACCCTCCCTATCTCTGTAACTTCCTCCAGCCACTACAAACCTCCCTATCTCTGTAACCTCCTCCAGTCCTGGCACTTGTGCGGTGTGAATGTAACTTGCCTCTTGTCAGCCCCGAGCCTGGAGATTGTCCGGGTCTTGCTGCATTTGGACAGGGACTGATTCAGTGTCTGAGGAGCCGCGAATGGTGCTGAACATTGTGCAGTCATCCGCAAACATCCCCACTTCTGACCTTGTGATGGAAGGGAGGACATTGATGAAGCAGCTGAAGATGGGTGGGGCCGAGGACACGACCCTGAGGGACTCCCGCAGTGATGTCCCGGAGCTGAGTTGATTGACCTCCAACCACCACAACCAACCAACCCTGAAAGATAGTGAAGTTTTGGCGATAGAGGACTGATTCTCAAAGAGTCGTCGTACAGGACAGGAAGACTCCCTTTGGTCCACCGGGCCTGTGTCAGCACTTTGGAAGATCGATCCAATTAGCTCAATTCCACCTTGCTCTTACTCCCAAGAACCCAGAAAATGTTCCCCCTCAAAGTACCCCCCCAAATTCGCCCCCTTTTGAGGAGAACAATCCGGGCCTCTCCCATTCTCTCCACGTGGATTAAATTCCCTGATCCCTGGTAAGACTGTGCAATAAGAGAGAATCATTGAGCAGGTCAAAGACGGAGCTCAGGAAAGCTCTCCTTCCTCGAGGTACTCACCAGTATTGACAATACTTCTTAAAGCATGACCGATACGACCGCCAGAACAGTTCCCCGCTTGAGAACAATCTAGGACTTCTGCAGAAACAGGAAGATATCAGTTAGACACAAGAACATAGAACAGCCCCCAAACTGACCCCCTTCAAGCACTCCCAGGACAGGTACAGCACGGGGTTAGAAACAGAGTAAAGCTCCCTCTGCACTGTCCCCATCAAATACTCCCAGGACAGGTACAGCACGGGGTTAGATACAGAGTAAAGTTCCCTCTACTCTGTCCCCATCAAACACTCCCAGGACAGGTACAGAACGGGGTTAGATACAGAGTAAAGTTCCCTCTACACTCTCCCCATCTAACACTCCCAGGACAGGTACAGAACGGGGTTAGATACAGAGTAATGCTCCCTTTACACTGTACCCATCAAACACTCCCAGGACAGGTACAGCACGGGGTTAGATACAGAGTAATGCTCCCTCTACACTGTTCCCATCAAACACTCCCAGGACAGGTACAGCACGGGGCTAGATACAGAGTAAAGCTCCGTCTACACTGTCCCCATCAAACACTCCCAGGACAGGGACAGCACGGGGTTAGATACAGAGTAAAGCTCCCAATACACTGTCCCCAGCAAACACTCCCAGGACAGGTACAGCACGGGTTTAGATACAGAGTAAAGCTCCGTCTACACTGTCCCCATCAAACACACCCAGGACAGGGACAGCACGGGGTTAGATACAGAGTAAAGCTCCCTCTACACTGTCCCCATCAAATACTCCCAGGACAGGTACAGCACGGGGTTAGGTACAGAGTAAATCTCTCTCTACAATGTCCCCATCAAACACTCCCAGGACAGGTACAGCACGGGATTAGATACAGAGTAAAGCTCCCTCTACATTGTCCCATCAAACACTCCCAGGACAGGTACAGCACGGGGTTAGATACAGAGTAAAGCTCCGTCTACACTGTCCCCATCAAACACTCAGGACAGATACAGCACGGGGTCAGATACAGAGTAAAGCTCTCTCTACACTGTCCCCATCAAACACTCCCGGGACAGGTACAACACGGGGTTAGATACAGAGTAAAGCTCTCTCTACACTGTCCCCATCAAACACTCCCAGGACAGGTACAGCACGGGGTTAGACACAGAGTAAAGCTCCCTCAACACTGTCCCCAACAAACACTCCCAGGACAGGTACAGCACGGGGTTAGATACAGAGTAAAGCTCCCTCTACACTGTCCCCATCAAACACTCTCAGGAAAGGTATAGCACGGGGTTCGATACAGAGTAAAGCTCCCTCTACACTGTCCCCCATCAAACACTCCCAGGACAGGTACAGCACGTGGTTAGATACAGAGTAAAGCTCCCTCTACACTGTCCCGGTCAAACACTCCCAGGACAGGTACAGCACGGGGTTAGATACAGAGTAATGCTCCCTTTACACTGTACCCATCAAACACTCCCAGGACAGGTACAGCACGGGGTTAGATACAGAGTAAAGCTCCGTCTAAACTGTCCCCATCAAACACTCCCAGGACAGGGACAGCACGGGGTTAGATACAGAGTAAAGCTCCCTCTAAACTGTCCCCAGCAAACACTCCCAGGACAGGTACAGCACGGGTTTAGATACAGAGTAAAGCTCCGTCTACACTGTCCCCATCAAACACTCCCAGGACAGGTACAGCACGGAGTTAGATACAGAGTAAAGCTCCCTCTACACTGTCCCCATCAAACACTCCCAGGACAGGTACAGCACGGAGTTAGATACAGAGTAAAGCTCCCTCGACACTGTCCCCATCAAACACTCCCAGGACAGGTACAGCACGGGGTTAGGTACAGAGTAAATCTCTCTCTACAATGTCCCCATCAAACACTCCCAGGACAGGTACAGCACGGGATTAGATACAGAGTAAAGCTCCCTCTACACTGTCCCCCATCAAACACTCCCAGGACAGGTATGGCACGGGGTTAGGTACAGAGTAAAGCTCCCTCTACACTGTCCCCATCAAACACTCCCAGGACAGGGACAGCACGGGGTTAGATACAGAGTAAAGCTCCCTCTACACTGTCCCCATCAAACACGCCCAGGACAGGTACAGCACGGGGTTAGGTACAGAGTAAATCTCTCTCTACAATGTCCCCATCAAACACTCCCAGGACAGGTACAGCACGGGATTAGATACAGAGTAAAGCTCCCTCTACACTGTCCCCCATCAAACACTCCCAGAACAGGTACAGAACGGGGTTAGATACAGAGTAAAGTTCCCTGTACACTCTCCCCATCTAACACTCCCAGGACAGGTACAGAACGGGGTTAGATACAGAGTAATGCTCCCTTTACACTGTACCCATCAAACACTCCCAGGACAGGTACAGCACGGGGTTAGATACAGAGTAATGCTCCCTCTACACTGTTCCCATCAAACACTCCCAGGACAGGTACAGCACGGGGCTAGATACAGAGTAAAGCTCCGTCTACACTGTCCCCATCAAACACTCCCAGGACAGGGACAGCACGGGGTTAGATACAGAGTAAAGCTCCCTCTACACTGTCCCCAGCAAACACTCCCAGGACAGGTACAGCACGGGTTTAGATACAGAGTAAAGCTCCGTCTACACTGTCCCCATCAAACACACCCAGGACAGGGACAGCACGGGGTTAGATACAGAGTAAAGCTCCCTCTACACTGTCCCCATCAAATACTCCCAGGACAGGTACAGCACGGGGTTAGGTACAGAGTAAATCTCTCTCTACAATGTCCCCATCAAACACTCCCAGGACAGGTACAGCACGGGATTAGATACAGAGTAAAGCTCCCTCTACATTGTCCCATCAAACACTCCCAGGACAGGTACAGCACGGGGTTAGATACAGAGTAAAGCTCCGTCTACACTGTCCCCATCAAACACTCAGGACAGATACAGCACGGGGTCAGATACAGAGTAAAGCTCTCTCTACACTGTCCCCATCAAACACTCCCGGGACAGGTACAACACGGGGTTAGATACAGAGTAAAGCTCTCTCTACACTGTCCCCATCAAACACTCCCAGGACAGGTACAGCACGGGGTTAGACACAGAGTAAAGCTCCCTCAACACTGTCCCCAACAAACACTCCCAGGACAGGTACAGCACGGGGTTAGATACAGAGTAAAGCTCCCTCTACACTGTCCCCATCAAACACTCTCAGGAAAGGTATAGCACGGGGTTCGATACAGAGTAAAGCTCCCTCTACACTGTCCCCCATCAAACACTCCCAGGACAGGTACAGCACGTGGTTAGATACAGAGTAAAGCTCCCTCTACACTGTCCCGGTCAAACACTCCCAGGACAGGTACAGCACGGGGTTAGATACAGAGTAATGCTCCCTTTACACTGTACCCATCAAACACTCCCAGGACAGGTACAGCACGGGGTTAGATACAGAGTAAAGCTCCGTCTAAACTGTCCCCATCAAACACTCCCAGGACAGGGACAGCACGGGGTTAGATACAGAGTAAAGCTCCCTCTAAACTGTCCCCAGCAAACACTCCCAGGACAGGTACAGCACGGGTTTAGATACAGAGTAAAGCTCCGTCTACACTGTCCCCATCAAACACTCCCAGGACAGGTACAGCACGGAGTTAGATACAGAGTAAAGCTCCCTCTACACTGTCCCCATCAAACACTCCCAGGACAGGTACAGCACGGAGTTAGATACAGAGTAAAGCTCCCTCGACACTGTCCCCATCAAACACTCCCAGGACAGGTACAGCACGGGGTTAGGTACAGAGTAAATCTCTCTCTACAATGTCCCCATCAAACACTCCCAGGACAGGTACAGCACGGGATTAGATACAGAGTAAAGCTCCCTCTACACTGTCCCCCATCAAACACTCCCAGGACAGGTATGGCACGGGGTTAGGTACAGAGTAAAGCTCCCTCTACACTGTCCCCATCAAACACTCCCAGGACAGGGACAGCACGGGGTTAGATACAGAGTAAAGCTCCCTCTACACTGTCCCCATCAAACACGCCCAGGACAGGTACAGCACGGGGTTAGGTACAGAGTAAATCTCTCTCTACAATGTCCCCATCAAACACTCCCAGGACAGGTACAGCACGGGATTAGATACAGAGTAAAGCTCCCTCTACACTGTCCCCCATCAAACACTCCCAGGACAGGTACAGCACGGGGTTAGATACAGAGTAAAGCTCCCTCTACACTGTCCCCATCAAACACTCAGGACAGATACAGCATGGGGTCAGATACAGAGTAAAGCTCCCTCTACACTGTCCCCCATCAAACATTCCCAGGACAGGTACAGCACGTGGTTAGATACAGAGTAAAGCTCCCTCTACACTGTCCCCGTCAAACACTCCCAGGACAGGTACAGCACGGGGTTAGATACAGAGTAAAGCTCCCTCTACACTGTCCCCATCAAACACTCCCAGGACAGGTACAGAACGGGGTTAGATACAGAGTAAAGTTCCCTCTACACTCTCCCCATCAAACACTCCCAGGACAGGTACAGCACGGGGTTAGATACAGAGTAATGCTCCCTTTACACTGTACCCATCAAACACTCCCAGGACAGGTACAGCACGGGGTTAGATACAGAGTAATGCTCCCTCTACACTGTTCCCATCAAACACTCCCAGGACAGGTACAGCACGGGGCAAGATACAGAGTAAAGCTCCGTCTACACTGTCCCCATCAAACACTCCCAGGACAGGTACAGCACGGAGTTAGATACAGAGTAAAGCTCCCTCTACACTGTCCCCATCAAACACTCCCAGGACAGGTACAGCACGGAGTTAGATACAGAGTAAAGCTCCCTCGACACTGTCCCCATCAAACACTCCCAGGACAGGTACAGCACGGGGTTAGGTACAGAGTAAATCTCTCTCTACAATGTCCCCATCAAACACTCCCAGGACAGGTACAGCACGGGGTTAGGTACAGAGTAAAGCTCCCTCTACACTGTCCCCATCAAACGCTCCCAGGGCAGGTACAGCACGGGGTTAGATACAGAGTAAAGCTCCCTCTACACTGCCCCCATCAAACACTCCCAGGACAGGTACAGCACGGGTTAGATACAGAGTAAAGCTCCCTCTACACTGTCCCCATCAAACACTCCCAGGACAGGTACAGCATGGGGTTAGATACAGAGTAAAGCTCACTCTACACTGTCCCCATCAACCACTCCCAGGACAGGTACAGCACTGGGTTAGATACAGAGTAAAGCTCTGTCTACACAGTCCCCATCAAACACTCCCAGGACAGGTACAGCACAGGGTTAGATACAGAGTAAAGCTCCCTCTACACTGCCCCCATCAAACTCTCCCAGGACAGGTACAGAACGCGGTTCGATACAGAGAAAAGCTCCCTCTACACTGTCCCCATCAAACTCTCCCAGGACAGGTACAGAACGGGGTTAGATACAGAGTAAAGTTCCCTCCACACTGCCCCCATCAAACACTCCCAGGACAGGTACAGCACGGGGTTAGATACAGAGTAATGCTCCCGCTACACTGTTCACATCAAACACTCCCAGGACAGGTACAGCACGGGGTTAGATCCAGAGTAATGCTCCCTCTACACTGTTCCCATCTAACACTCCCAGGACAGGTACAGCACGGGGTTAGATACAGAGTAAAGCTCCCTCTACACTGTCCCCATCAAACACTCCCAGGACAGGTACAGCACGGGGTTAGATACAGAGTAAAGCTCCCTCAACATGTCCCCCATCAAACACTCCCAGGACAGGTACAGCATGGGGTTAGATACAGAGTAAAGCTCCCTCTACTGTTGCTGTTTGTCATTTTTATCAATGACCTAGAGGAAGGTGCAGAAGGGTGGGTGAGTAAATTTGCAGACGATACTAAAGTCAGTGGTGTTGTCGACAGTGTGGAAGGATGTAGCAGGTTACAGAGGGACATAGATAAGCTGCAGAGCTGGGCTGAGAGGTGGCAAATGGAGTTTAATGTAGAGAAGTGTGAGGTGATTCACTTTGGAAGGAATAACAGGAATGCTGAATATTTGGCTAATGGTAAAGTTCTTGGAAATGTGGATGAGCAGAGGGATCTAGGTGTCCATGTACATAGATCCCTGAAAGTTGCCACCCAGGTTGATAGGGTTGTGAAGAAGGCCTATGGAGTGTTGGCCTTTATTGGTAGAGGGATTGAGTTCCGGAGTCAGGAGGTCATGTTGCAGCTGTACAAAACTCTGGTACGGCCGCATTTTGAGTATTGCGTACAGTTCTGGTCACCGCATTATAGGAAGGACGTGGAGGCTTTGGAGCGGGTGCAGAGGAGATTTACCAGGATGTTGCCTGGTATGGAGGGAAAATCTTATGAGGAAAGGCTGATGGACTTGAGGTTGTTTTCGTTGGAGAGAAGAAGGTTAAGAGGAGACTTAATAGAGGCATACAAAATGATCAGGGGGTTAGATAGGGTGGAAAGTGAGAGTCTTCTCCCGCGGATGGAAATGGCTGGCATTAGGGGACATAGCTTTAGAGGAGGGGTAATAGATATAGGGCAGAGGTCAGAGGTAGGTTCTTTACGCAAAGAGTGGTGAGGCCGTGGAATGCCCTACCTGCTACAGTAGTGAACTCGCCAACATTGAGGGCATTTAAAAGTTTATTGGATAAACATATGGATGATAATGGCATAGTGTAGGTTAGATGGCTTTTGTTTCGGCGCAACATCGTGGGCCGAAGGGCCTGTACTGCGCTGTATTGTTCTATGTTCTATGTTCAATGTACACTGTCCCCATCAAACACTCCCAGGACAGGTACAGCACGGGGTTAGATACAGAGTAAAGCTCCCTCTACACTGTCCCCATCAAACACTCCCAGGACAGGTACAGCACGGTGTTAGATACAGAGTAAAGCTCCCTCTGTACTGTCCCCCATCAAACACTCCCAGGACAGGTACAGCACGGGGTTAGATACAGAGTAAAGCTCCCTCTACACTGTCCCCATCAAACACTTCCAGGACAGGTACAGCACGGGGTTAGATACAGAGAAAAGCTCCCTCTGTACTGTCCCCCATCAAACACTCCCAGGACATGGACAGCACGGGGTTAGATACAGAGTAAAGCTCCCTCTACACTGTCCCCATCAAGCACTCCCAGGACAGGTACGGCACGGGGTTAGATACAGAGTAAACCTCCCTCTACACTGTCCCCCATCACACACTCCCAGGACAGGTACAGCACGGGGTTAGATACAGAGTAAAGCTCCCTCTACACTGTCCCCATCAAACACTCTCAGGACAGGTACAGCACGGGGTGAGACACAGAGTAAAGCTCCCTCTACACTGTCCCCCATCAAACACTCCCAGGACAGGTACAGCATGGGGTCACTACAGAGTAAAGCTCCCTCTACACTGTCCCCATCAAACACTCCCAGGACAGGTACAGCACGGGCTAGATACAGAGTAAAGCTCCCTCTCCAGTGTTCCTATCAAACACTCCCAGGACAGGTGCAGCACAGGGTTAGATACAGAGTAAAGCTCCCTCCACACTGTCCCCATCAAACACTCCCAGGACAGGTACAGCACGGGGTTAGATACAGAGTAAAGCTCCCTCTACACTGTCCCCATCAAACACTCCCAGGACAGGTACAACACGGGGTTAGATACGGAGTAAAGCTCCCTCTGTACTGTCCCCCATCAAACACTCCCAGGACAGGGACAGCACGGGGTTAGATACAGAGTAAAGCTCCCTCTACACTGTCCCCATCAAACACTCTCAGGACAAGTACAGCACGGGGTTAGATGCAGAGTTATGCTCCCTCTACACTGTCCCCAGCAAACACTCCCAGGACAGGTACAGCACGGGGTTAGATACAGTGTAAAGCTCGCTCTGTACTGTCCCCCATCAAACACTCCCAGGAGAGGTACAACACGGGGTTAGATACGGAGTAAAGCTCCCTCTGTACTGTTCCCCATCAAACACTCCCAGGACAGGTACAGCACAAGGTTAGATACAGAGTAAAACTCCCTCTGCACTGTCCCCATCAAACACTCCCAGGACAGGTACAGCACGGGGTTAGATAGAGAGTAAAGCTCCCTCTACACTGTCCCCATCAAACACTCCCAGGACATGTACAGCACGGGGTTAGGTCAGGAGTAAAGCTCCCTCTACACTGTCCCCATCAAACACTCCAAGGAGTTGTACAGCACGGGGTTAGGTACAGAGTAAAGCTCCCTCTACACTGTCCCCATCAAGCACTCCCAGGACAGGTACGGCACGGGGTTAGATACAGAGTAAAGCTCCCTCTACACTGTCCCCCATCACACACTCCCAGGACAGGTACAGCACGGGGTTAGATACAGAGTAAAGCTCCCTCTACACTGTCCCCATCAAACACTCTCAGGACAGTTACAGCACGGGGTGAGACACAGAGTAAAGCTCCCTCTACACTGTCCCCCATCAAACACTCCCAGGACAGGTACAGAATGGGGTCACTACAGAGTAAAGCTCCCTCTACACTGTCCCCATCAAACACTCCCAGGACAGGTACAGCACGGAGTTAGATACAGAGTAAAGCTCCGTCTACACTGTCCCCATCAAACACTCCCAGGAAAGGTACAGCACACGGTTAGATACAGAGTAAAGCTCCCTCTACACTGTTCCCATCAAACACTCTCAGGACAGGTACAGCACGGGGTGAGACACAGAGTAAAGCTCCCTCTACACTGTCCCCCATCAAACACTCCCAGGACAGGTACAGAATGGGATCACTACAGAGTAAAGCTCCCTCTACACTGTCCCCATCAAACACTCCCAGGACAGGTACAGCACGGGGTTAGATACAGAGTAAAGCTCCCTCTGTATTGTCCCCCATCAAACACTCCCAGGACAGGTACGGCACGGGGTTCGATACAGAGTAAAGGTCCCTCTACACTGTCCCCCATCAAACACTCCCAGGACAGGTACAGCACGGGGTTAGATACAGAGTAAAGCTCCCTCTACATTGTCCCCATCAAACACTCCCAGGACAGGTACAGCACAAGGTTAGATACAGAGTAAAGCTCCCTCTACACTGTCCCCATCAAGCACTCCCAGGACAGGTACGGCACGGGGTTAGATACAGAGTAAAGCTCCCTCTACACTGTCCCCCATCACACACTCCCAGGACAGGTACAGCACGGGGTTAGATACAGAGTAAAGCTCCCTCTACACTGTCCCGATCAAACACTCTCAGGACAGGTACAGCACGGGGTGAGACACAGAGTAAAGCTCCCTCTACACTGTCCCCCATCAAACACTCCCAGGACAGGTACAGCATAGGGTCACTACAGAGTAAAGCTCCCTCTACACTGTCCCCATCAAACACTCCCAGGACAGGTTCAGCAGGGGCTAGATACAGAGTAAAGCTCCCTCTACACTGTTCCTATAAAACATTCCCAGGAGAGGTGCAGCACGGGGTTAGATACAGAGTCAAGCTCCCTCTGTACTGTCCCCCATCAAACACTCCCAGGACAGGGACAGCACGGGGTTAGATACAGAGTAAAGCTCCCTCTACACTGTCCCCATCAAACTCTCTCAGGACAGGTACAGCACGGCGTTAGATACAGAGTAAAGCTCCCTCTACACTGTCCCCATCAAACACTCCCAGGACAGTTACAGCACGGGGTTAGATACAGAGTAAAGCTCCCTCTACACTGTCCGCATCAAACACTCCCAGGACAGGTACAGCACGGAGGTACATACAGAGTAAAGCTCCCTCTATACTGTCCCCATCAATCACTCCCAGGACAGGTACAGCACAAGGTTAGATACAGAGTAAAACTCCCTCTACACTGTCCCCATCAAACACTCCCAGGACAGGTACAGCTTGGGGTTAGATACAGAGTAAAGCTCCCTCTACACTGTACCCATCAAAAACTCCCAGGACATGTACAGCACGGGGATAGGTCGGGAGTAAAGCTCCCTCTACAATGTCCCCATCAAACACTCCCAGGACATGTACAGCACGGGGTTAGGTACAGAGTAAAGCTCCCTCTACACTGTCCCCATCAAGCACTCCCAGGACAGGTACGGCACGGGGTTAGATACAGAGTAAAGCTCCCTCTACACTGTCCACCATCACACACTCCCAGGACAGGTACAGCACGGGGTTAGATACAGAGTAAAGCTCCCTCTACACTGTCCCCATCAAACACTGCCAGGACAGGTACAGCACGGAGTTAGATACAGAGTAAAGCTCCGTCTACACTGTCCCCATCAAACACTCCCAGGACAGGTACAGCACGGGGTTAGATACAGAGTAAAGCTCCCTCTGTATTGTCCCCCATCCAACACTCCCAGGACAGGTACAGCACGGGGTTAGATACAGAGTAAAGCTCCCTCTACATTGTCCCCATCAAACACTCCCAGGACAGGTACAGCACAAGGTTGGATACAGGGTAAAGCTCCCTCTACACTGTCCCCATAAAGCACTCCCAGGACAGGTACGGCACAGGGTTAGATACAGAGTAAAGCTCCCTCTACACTGTCCCCCATCACACACTCCCAGGACAGGTACAGCACGGGGTTAGATACAGAGTAAAGCTCCGTCTACACTGTCCCCATCAAACACTCCCAGGACAGGTACAGCACGGGGTTAGATACAGAGTAAAGCTCTCTCTGTATTGTCCCCCATCCAACACTCCCAGGACAGGTACAGCACGGGGTTAGATACAGAGTAAAGCTTCCTCTACACTGTCCCCATTAAACACTCTCAGGACAGGTACAGCACGGGTTGAGACACAGAGTAAAGCTCCCTCTACACTGTCCCCATCAAACACTCCCAGGACAGGTACAGCACGGGGTTAGATACAGAGTAAAGCTCCCTCTACACTGTCCCCATCAAACACTCCCAGGACAGGTACAGCACGGGGTTAGATACAGAGGAAAGCTCCCTCAACACTGTTCCTATCAAACACTCCAAAGACAGGTGCAGCACGGGGTTAGATACAGAGTAAAGCTCCCTCCACACTGTCCCCATCAAACACTCCCAGGACAGGTACAACACGGGGTTAGATACAGAGGAAAGCTCCCTCAACACTATCCCCATCAAACACTCCCAGGACAGGTGCAGCACGGGGTTAGATACAGAGGAAAGCTCCCTCCACACTGTCCCCATCAAACACTCCCAGGACAGGTACAACACGGGGTTAGATACGGAGTAAAGCTCCCTCTGTACTGTCCCCCATCAAACACTCCCAGGACAGGGACAGCACGGGGTTAGATACAGAGTAAAGCTCCCTCTACACTGTCCCCATCAAACACTCCCAGGACAGGTACAACACGGGGTTAGATACAGAGTAAAGCTCCCTCTACACTGTCCCCATCAAACACTCCCAGGACAGGTACAGCACGGGGTTAGATACAGAGTAAATCTCCCTCTACACTGTCCCCATCAAACACTCTCAGGACAGGTACAGCACGGGGTGAGACACAGAGTAAAGCTCCCTCTACACTGTCCCCCATCAAACACTCCCAGGACAGGTACAGCATGGGGTCACTGCAGAGTAAAGCTCCCTCTTCACTGTCCCCATCAAACACTCCCAGGACATGTACAGCACGGGGTTAGATACAGAGTAAAGCTCCCTCTACACTGTTCCTATCAAACACTCCCAGGACAGGTGCAGCACGGGGTTAGATACAGAGTAAAGCTCCCTCCACACTGTCCCCATCAAACACTCCCAGGACAGGTACAGCACGGGGTTAGATACAGAGTAAAGCTCCCTCTACACTGTCCCCATCAAATACTCCCAGGACAGGTACAACACGGGGTTAGATACGGAGTAAAGCTCCCTCTGTACTGTCCCCCATCAAACACTCCCAGGACAGGGACAGCACGGGGTTAGATACAGAGTAAAGCTCCCTCTACACTGTCCCCATCAAACACTCTCAGGACAAGTACAGCACGGGGTTAGATGCAGAGTTATGCTCCCTCTACACTGTCCCCATCAAACACTCCCAGGACAGGTACAGCACGGGGTTAGATACAGAGTAAAGCTCGCTCTGTACTGTCCCCCATCAAACACTCCCAGGACAGGTACAACACGGGGTTAGATACGGAGTAAAGCTCCCTCTGTACTGTCCCCCATCAAACACTCCCAGGACAGGGACAGCACGGGGTTAGATACAGAGTAAAGCTCCCTCTACACTGTCCCCATCAAACACTCTCAGGACAGGTACAGCACGGGGTTAGATACAGAGTAAAGCTCCCTCTACACTGTCCCCATCAAACACTCCCAGGACAGTTACAGCACGGGGTTAGATACAGAGTAAAGCTCCCTCTACACTGTCCGCATCAAACACTCCCAGGACAGGGACAGCACGGGGTTAGATACAGAGTAAAGCTCCCTCTACACTGTCCCCATCAAACATTCTCAGGACAGGTACAGCACGGGGTTAGATACAGAGTAAAGCTCCCTCTACACTGTCCCCATCAAACACTCCCAGGACAGTTACAACACGGGGTTAGATACAGAGTAAAGCTCCCTCTACACTGTCCGCATCAAACACTCCCAGGACAGGTACAGCACGGAGGTACATACAGAGTAAAGCTCCCTCTATACTGTCCCCATCAAACACTCCCAGGACAGGTACAGCACAAGGTTAGATACAGAGTAAAACTCCCTCTACACTGTCCCCATCAAACACTCCCAGGACAGGTACAGCACGGGGTTAGATACAGAGTAAATCTCCCTCTACACTGTCCCCATCAAACACTCTCAGGACAGGTACAGCACGGGGTGAGACACAGAGTAAAGCTCCCTCTACACTGTCCCCCATCAAACACTCCCAGGACAGGTACAGCATGGGGTCACTGCAGAGTAAAGCTCCCTCTACACTGTCCCCATCAAACACTCCCAGGACATGTACAGCACGGGGTTAGATACAGAGTAAAGCTCCCTCTACACTGTTCCTATCAAACACTCCCAGGACAGGTGCAGCACGGGGTTAGATACAGAGTAAAGCTCCCTCCACACTGTCCCCATCAAACACTCCCAGGACAGGTACAGCACGGGGTTAGATACAGAGTAAAGCTCCCTCTACACTGTCCCCATCAAATACTACCAGGACAGGTACAACACGGGGTTAGATACGGAGTAAAGCTCCCTCTGTACTGTCCCCCATCAAACACTCCCAGGACAGGGACAGCACGGGGTTAGATACAGAGTAAAGCTCCCTCTACACTGTCCCCATCAAACACTCTCAGGACAAGTACAGCACGGGGTTAGATGCAGAGTTATGCTCCCTCTACACTGTCCCCATCAAACACTCCCAGGACAGGTACAGCACGGGGTTAGATACAGTGTAAAGCTCGCTCTGTAATGTCCCCCATCAAACACTCCCAGGACAGGTACAACACGGGGTTAGATACGGAGTAAAGCTCCCTCTGTACTGTCCCCCATCAAACACTCCCAGGACAGGGACAGCACGGGGTTAGATACAGAGTAAAGCTCCCTCTACACTGTCCCCATCAAACACTCTCAGGACAGGTACAGCACGGGGTTAGATACAGAGTAAAGCTCCCTCTACACTGTCCCCATCAAACACTCCCAGGACAGTTACAGCACGGGGTTAGATACAGAGTAAAGCTCCCTCTACACTGTCCGCATCAAACACTCCCAGGACAGGTACAGCACGGAGGTAGATACAGAGTAAAGCTCCCTCTATACTGACCCCATCAAACACTCCCAGGACAGGTACAGCACAAGGTTCGATACAGAGTAAAACTCCCTCTACACTGTCCCCATCAAACACTCCCAGGACATGTACAGCACGGGGTTAGGTACAGAGTAAAGCTTCCTCTACACTGTCCCCATCAAACACTCCCAGGACATGTACAGCACGGGGTTAGGTACAGAGTAAAGCTCCCTCTACACTGTCCCCATCAAGCACTCCCAGGACAGGTACGGCACGGGGTTAGATACAGAGTAAAGCTCCCTCTGCACTGTCCCCCATCACACACTCCCAGGACAGGTACAGCCCGGGGTTAGATACAGAGTAAAGCTCCCTCTACACTGTCCCCATCAAACACTCTCAGGACAGGTACAGCACGGGGTGAGACACCGAGTAAAGCTCCCTCTACACTGTCCCCCATCAAACACTCCCAGGACAGGTACAGCATGGGGTCACTACAGAGTAAAGCTCCCTCTACACTGTCCCCATCAAACACTCCCAGGACAGGTACAGCACGGGCTAGATACAGAGTAAAGCTCCCTCTACACTGTTCCTATCAAACACTCCGAGGACAGGTGCAGCACGGGGTTAGATACAGAGTAAATCTCCCTCCACACTGTCCCCATCAAACACTCCCAGGACAGGTACAGCACGGGGTTAGATACAGAGTAAAGCTCCCTCTACACTGTCCCCATCAAACACTCCCAGGACAGGTACAACACGGGGTTAGATACGGAGTAAAGCTCCCTCTGTACTGTCCCCCATCAAACACTCCCAGGACAGGGACAGCACGGGGTTAGATACAGAGTAAAGCTCCCTCTACACTGTCCCCATCAAACACTCTCAGGACAAGTACAGCACGGGGTTAGATGCAGAGTTATGCTCCCTCTACACTGTCCCCATCAAACACTCCCAGGACAGGTACAGCACGGGGTTAGATACAGAGTAATGCTCGCTCTGTACTTTCCCCCATCAAACACTCCCAGGACAGGTACAACACGGGGTTAGATACGGAGAAAAGCTCCCTCTGTACTGTCCCCCATCAAACACTCCCAGGACAGGGACAGCACGGGGTTAGATACACAGTAAAGCTCCCTCTACACTGTCCCCATCAAACACTCTCAGGTCAGGTACAGCACGGGGTTAGATACAGAGTAAAGCTCCCTCTACACTGTCCCCATCAAACACTCCCAGGACAGTTACAGCACGGGGTTAGATACAGAGTAAAGCTCCCTCTACACTGTCCGCATCAAACACTCCCAGGACAGGTACAGCACGGAGGTAGATACAGAGTAAAGCTCCCTCTATACTGTCCCCATCAAACACTCCCTGGACAGGTACAGCACAAGGTTAGATACAGAGTAAAACTCCCTCTACACTGTCCCCATCAAACACTCCCAGGACAGGTACAGCACGGGGTTAGATACAGAGTAAAGCTCCCTCTACACTGTCCCCATCAAACACTCCCAGGACATGTACAGCATGGGGTTAGGTACAGAGTAAAGCTCCCTCTACACTGTCCCCATCAAACACTCCCAGGACAGGTACAGCACGGGCTAGATACAGAGTAAAGCTCCCTCTACCCTGTCCCCATCAAACACTCCCAGGACAGGTACAACACGGGGTTAGATACGGAGTAAAGCTCCCTCTGTACTGTCCCCCATCAAACACTCCCAGGACAGGGACAGCACGGGGTTAGATACAGAGTAAAGCTCCCTCTACACTGTCCCCATCAAACACTCTCAGGACAGGTACAGCACGGGGTTAGATACAGAGTAAAGCTCCCTCTACACTGTCCCCATCAAACACTCCCAGGACAGTTACAGCACGGGGTTAGATACAGAGTAAAGCTCCCTCTACACTGTCCGCATCAAACACTCCCAGGACAGGTACAGCACGGAGGTAGATACAGAGTAAAGCTCCCTCTATACTGACCCCATCAAACACTCCCAGGACAGGTACAGCACAAGGTTAGATACAGAGTAAAACTCCCTCTACACTGTCCCCATCAAACACTCCCAGGACATGTACAGCACGGGGTTAGGTTCAGAGTAAAGCTTCCTCTACACTGTCCCCATCAAACACTCCCAGGACATGTACAGCACGGGGTTAGGTACAGAGTAAAGCTCCCTCTACACTGTCCCCATCAAGCACTCCCAGGACAGGTACGGCACGGGGTTAGATACAGAGTAAAGCTCCCTCTGCACTGTCCCCCATCACACACTCCCAGGACAGGTACAGCACGGGGTTAGATACAGAGTAAAGCTCCCTCTACACTGTCCCCATCAAACACTCTCAGGACAGGTACAGCACGAGGTGAGACACCGAGTAAAGCTCCCTCTACACTGTCCCCCATCAAACACTCCCAGGACAGGTACAGCATGGGGTCACTACAGAGTAAAGCTCCCTCTACACTGTCCCCATCAAACACTCCCAGGACAGGTACAGCACGGGCTAGATACAGAGTAAATCTCCCTCTACACTGTTCCTATCAAACACTCCGAGGACAGGTGCAGCACGGGGTTAGATACAGAGTAAATCTCCCTCCACACTGTCCCCATCAAACACTCCCAGGACAGGTACAGCACGGGGTTAGATACAGAGTAAAGCTCCCTCTACACTGTCCCCATCAAACACTCCCAGGACAGGTACAACACGGGGTTAGATACGGAGTAAAGCTCCCTCTGTACTGTCCCCCATCAAACACTCACAGGACAGGGACAGCACGGGGTTAGATACAGAGTAAAGCTCCCTCTACACTGTCCCCATCAAACACTCTCAGGACAAGTACAGCACGGGGTTAGATGCAGAGTTATGCTCCCTCTACACTGTCCCCATCAAACACTCCCAGGACAGGTACAGCACGGGGTTAGATACAGAGTAAAGCTCGCTCTGTACTTTCCCCCATCAAACACTCCCAGGACAGGTACAACACGGGGTTAGATACGGAGAAAAGCTCCCTCTGTACTGTCCCCCATCAAACACTCCCAGGACAGGGACAGCACGGGGTTAGATACACAGTAAAGCTCCCTCTACACTGTCCCCATCAAACACTCTCAGGTCAGGTACAGCACGGGGTTAGATACAGAGTAAAGCTCCCTCTACACTGTCCCCATCAAACACTCCCAGGACAGTTACAGCACGGGGTTAGATACAGAGTAAAGCTCCCTCTACACTGTCCGCATCAAACACTCCCAGGACAGGTACAGCACGGAGGTAGATACAGAGTAAAGCTCCCTCTATACTGTCCCCATCAAACACTCCCAGGACAGGTACAGCACAAGGTTAGATACAGAGTAAAACTCCCTCTACACTGTCCCCATCAAACACTCCCAGGACAGGTACAGCACGGGGTTAGATACAGAGTAAAGCTCCCTCTACACTGTCCCCATCAAACACTCCCAGGACATGTACAGCATGGGGTTAGGTACAGAGTAAAGCTCCCTCTACACTGTCCCCATCAAACACTCCCAGGACAGGTACAGCACGGGCTAGATAGAGAGTAAAGCTCCCTCTACCCTGTCCCCATCAAACACTCCCAGGACAGGTACAGCACGGTGTTAGATACAGAGTAAAGCTCCCTCTACACTGTCCCCATCAAACACTCCCAGGACAGGTACAGCACAGGGTTAGATACAGAGTAAAGCTCCCTCTACACTGTCCCCATCAAACACTCCCAGGACAGGTACAACACGGGGTTAGATACGGAGTAAAGCTCCCTCTGTACTGTCCCCCATCAAACACTCCCAGGACCGGGACAGCACGGGGTTAGATACAGAGTAAAGCTCCCTCTACACTGTCTCCATCAAACACTCTCAGGACAAGTACAGCACGGGGTTAGATGCAGAGTTATGCTCCCTCTACACTGTCCCCATCAAACACTCCCAGGACAGGTACAGCACGGGGTTAGATACAGAGTAAAGCTCGCTCTGTACTGTCCCCCATCAAACACTCCCAGGACAGGTACAACACGGGGTTAGATACGGAGAAAAGCTCCCTCTGTACTGTCCCCCATCAAACACTCCCAGGACAGCGACAGCACGGGGTTAGATACACAGTAAAGCTCCCTCTACACTGTCCCCATCAAACACTCTCAGGTCAGGTACAGCACGGGGTTAGATACAGAGTAAAGCTCCCTCTACACTGTCCCCATCAAACACTCCCAGGACAGTTACAGCACGGGGTTAGATACAGAGTAAAGCTCCCTCTACACTGTCCGCATCAAACACTCCCAGGACAGGTACAGCACGGAGGTAGATACAGAGTAAAGCTCCCTCTATACTGTCCCCATCAAACACTCCCAGGACAGGTACAGCACAAGGTTAGATACAGAGTAAAACTCCCTCTACACTGTCCCCATCAAACACTCCCAGGACAGGTACAGCACGGGGTTAGATACAGAGTAAAGCTCCCTCTACACTGTCCCCATCAAACACTCCCAGGACATGTACAGCATGGGGTTAGGTACAGAGTAAAGCTCCCTCTACACTGTCCCCATCAAACACTCCCAGGACAGGTACAGCACGGTGTTAGATACAGAGTAAAGCTCCCTCTACCCTGTCCCCATCAAACACTCCCAGGACAGGTACAGCACGGTGTTAGATACAGAGTAAAGCTCCCTCTACACTGTCGCCATCAAATACTCCCAGGACAGGTACAGCACGGGGTTAGATACAGAGTAAATCTCCCTCTACACTGTCCCCGTCAAACACACCCAGGACAGGTACAGCATGGGGTTCGATACAGAGTAAAGCTCCCTCTACACTGTTCCCGTCAAACACTCCCAGGACAGGTACAGCACGGGGTTAGATACAGAGTAATGCTCCCTCTACACTGTCCCCATCAAACACTCCCAGGACAGGTACAGCACGGGGTTAGATACAGAGTAAAGCTCCCTCTACACTGTCGCCATCAAATACTCCCAGGACAGGTACAGCACGGGGTTAGATACAGAGTAAATCTCCCTCTACACTGTCCCCGTCAAACACACCCAGGACAGGTACAGCATGGGGTTCGATACAGAGTAAATCTCCCTCTACACTGTTCCCGTCAAACACTCCCAGGACAGGTACAGCACGAGGTTAGATACAGCGTAAAGCTCCCTCTACACTGTCCCCATCAAACACTCCCAGGACAGGTGCAGCACGGGGTTAGATACAGAGTAAAGCTCCCTCTACACTGTCCCCATCAAGCACTCCCAGGACAGGTACGGCACGGGGTTAGATACAGAGTAAAGCTCCCTCTACACTGTCCCCCATCACACACTCCCAGGACAGGTACAGCACGGGGTTAGATACAGAGTAAAGCTCCCTCTACACTGTCCCCATCAAACACTCTCAGGACAGTTACAGCACGGGGTGAGACACAGAGTAAAGCTCCCTCTACACTGTCCCCCATCAAACACTCCCAGGACAGGTACAGAATGGGGTCACTACAGAGTATAGCTCCATCTACACTGTCCCCATCAAACACTCCCAGGACAGGTACAGCACGGAGTTAGATACAGAGTAAAGCTCCGTCTACACTGTCCCCATCAAACACTCCCAGGAAAGGTACAGCACACGGTTAGATACAGAGTAAAGCTCCCTCTACACTGTTCCCATCAAACACTCTCAGGACAGGTACAGCACGGGGTGAGACACAGAGTAAAGCTCCCTCTACACTGTCCCCCATCAAACACTCCCAGGACAGGTACAGAATGGGGTCACTACAGAGTAAAGCTCCCTCTACACTGTCCCCATCAAACACTCCCAGGACAGGTACAGCACGGGGTTAGATACAGAGTAATGCTCCCTCTGTATTGTCCCCCATCAAACACTCCCAGGACAGGTACGGCACGGGGTTCGATACAGAGTAAAGCTCCCTCTACACTGTCCCCCATCAAACACTCCCAGGACAGGTACAGCACGGGGTTAGATACAGAGTAAAGCTCCCTCTACATTGTCCCCATCAAACACTCCCAGAACAGGTACAGCACAAGGTTAGATACAGAGTAAAGCTCCCTCTACACTGTCCCCATCAAGCACTCCCAGGACAGGTACGGCACGGGGTTAGATACAGAGTAAAGCTCCCTCTACACTGTCCCCCATCACACACTCCCAGGACAGGTACAGCACGGGGTTAGATACAGAGTAAAGCTCCCTCTACACTGTCCCCATCAAACACTCTCAGGACAGGTACAGCACGGGGTGAGACACAGAGTAAAGCTCCCTCTACACTGTCCCCCATCAAACACTCCCAGGACAGGTACAGCATAGGGTCACTACAGAGTAAAGCTCCCTCTACACTGTCCCCATCAAACACTCCCAGGACAGGTTCAGCAGGGGCTAGATACAGAGTAAAGCTCCCTCTACACTGTTCCTATAAAACATTCCCAGGAGAGGTGCAGCACGGGGTTAGATACAGAGTCAAGCTCCCTCTGTACTGTCCCCCATCAAACACTCCCAGGACAGGGACAGCACGGGGTTAGATACAGAGTAAAGCTCCCTCTACACTGTCCCCATCAAACTCTCTCAGGACAGGTACAGCACGGCGTTAGATACAGAGTAAAGCTCCCTCTACACTGTCCCCATCAAACACTCCCAGGACAGTTACAGCACGGGGTTAGATACAGAGTAAAGCTCCCTCTACACTGTCCGCATCAAACACTCCCAGGACAGGTACAGCACGGAGGTACATACAGAGTAAAGCTCCATCTATACTGTCCCCATCAAACACTCCCAGGACAGGTACAGCACAAGGTTAGATACAGAGTAAAACTCCCTCTACACTGTCCCCATCAAACACTCCCAGGACAGGTACAGCATGGGGTTAGATACAGAGTAAAGCTCCCTCTACACTGTACCCATCAAACACTCCCAGGACATGTACAGCACGGGGATAGGTCGGGAGTAAAGCTCCCTCTACATTGTCCCCATCAAACACTCCCAGGACATGTACAGCACGGGGTTAGGTACAGAGTAAAGCTCCCTCTACACTGTCCCCATCAAGCACTCCCAGGACAGGTACGGCACGGGGTTAGATACAGAGTAAAGCTCCCTCTACACTGTCCACCATCACACACTCCCAGGACAGGTACAGCACGGGGTTAGATACTGAGTAAAGCTCCCTCTACACTGTCCCCATCAAACACTCCCAGGACAGGTACAGCACGGAGTTAGATACAGAGTAAAGCTCCGTCAACACTGTCCCCATCAAACACTCCCAGGACAGGTACAGCACGGGGTTAGATACAGAGTAAAGCTCCCTCTGTATTGTCCCCCATCCAACACTCCCAGGACAGGTACAGCACGGGGTTAGATACAGAGTAAAGCTCCCTCTACATTGACCCCATCAAACACTCCCAGGACAGGTACAGCACAAAGTTGGATACAGAGTAAAGCTCCCTCTACACTGTCCCCATAAAGCACTCCCAGGACAGGTACGGCACAGGGTTAGATACAGAGTAAAGCTCCCTCTACACTGTCCCCCATCACACACTCCCAGGACAGGTACAGCACGGGGTTAGATACAGAGTAAAGCTCCGTCTACACTGTCCCCATCAAACACTCCCAGGACAGGTACAGCACGGGGTTAGATACAGAGTAAAGCTCCCTCTGTATTGTCCCCCATCCAACACTCCCAGGACAGGTACAGCACGGGGTTAGATACAGAGTAAAGCTTCCTCTACACTGTCCCCATTAAACACTCTCAGGACAGGTACTGCACGGGTTGAGACACAGAGTAAAGCTCCCTCTACACTGTCCCCATCAAACACTCCCAGGACAGGTACAGCACGGGGTTAGATACAGAGTAAAGCTCCCTCTACACTGTCCCCATCAAACACTCCCAGGACAGGTACAGCACGGGGTTAGATACAGAGTAAAGCTCCCTCTACACTGTCCCCCAGCAAACACTCCCAGGACAGGTACAGCACGGGGTTAGATACAGAGTAAAGCTCCTCCTACACTGTCCCCATCAAACACTCCCAGGACAGGTACAGCAGGGGCTAGATACAGAGTAAAGCTCCCTCAACACTGTTCCTATCAAACACTCCAAAGACAGGTGCAGCACGGGGTTAGATACAGAGTAAAGCTCCCTCCACACTATCCCCATCAAACACTCCCAGGACAGGTACAGCACGGGGTTAGATACAGAGGAAAGCTCCCTCCACACTGTCCCCATCAAACACTCCCAGGACAGGTACAACACGGGGTTAGATACGGAGTAAAGCTCCCTCTGTACTGTCCCCCATCAAACACTCCCAGGACAGGGACAGCACGGGGTTAGATACAGAGTAAAGCTCCCTCTACACTGTCCCCATCAAACACTCCCAGGACAGGTACAGCACGGGGTTAGATACAGAGTAAAGCTCGCTCTGTACTGTCCCCCATCAAACACTCCCAGGACAGGTACAGCACGGGGTTAGATACAGAGTAAAGCTCCCTCTACACTGTCCCCATCAAACACTTCGAAGACAGGTACAGCACAGGGTAAGATACAGAGTAAAGCTCCCTCTACACTGTCCCCAACAACACTCCCAGGACAGGTACAGCACGGGGTTAGATACAGAGTAAAGCTCGCTCTGTACTGTCCCCCATCAAACACTCCCAGGACAGGTACAACACGGGGTTAGATACGGAGTAAAGCTCCCTCTGTACTGTCCCCCATCAAACACTCCCAGGACAGGGACAGCACGGGGTGAGATACAGAGTAAAGCTCCCTCTACACTGTCCCCATCAAACATTCTCAGGACAGGTACAGCACGGGGTTAGATACAGAGTAAAGCTCCCTCTACACTGTCCCCATCAAACACTCCCAGGACAGTTACAGCACGGGATTAGATACAGAGTAAAGCTCCCTCTACACTGTCCGCATCAAACACTCCCAGGACAGGTACAGCACGGATGTACATACAGAGTAAAGCTCCCTCTATACTGTCCCCATCAAACACTCCCAGGACAGGTACAGCACAAGTTTAGATACAGAGTAAAACTCCCTCTACACTGTCCCCATCAAACACTCCCAGGACAGGTACAGCACGGGGTTAGATACAGAGTAAATCTCCCTCTACACTGTCCCCATCAAACACTCTCAGGACAGGTACAGCACGGGGTGAGACACAGAGTAAAGCTCCCTCTACACTGTCCCCCATCAAACACTCCCAGGACAGGTACAGCATGGGGTCACTGCAGAGTAAAGCTCCCTCTTCACTGTCCCCATCAAACACTCCCAGGACATGTACAGCACGGGGTTAGATACAGAGTAAAGCTCCCTCTACACTGTTCCTATCAAACACTCCCAGGACAGGTGCAGCACGGGGTTAGATACAGAGTAAAGCTCCCTCCACACTGTCCCCATCAAACACTCCCAGGACAGGTACAGCACGGGGTTAGATACAGAGTAAAGCTCCCTCTACACTGTCCCCATCAAATACTCCCAGGACAGGTACAACACGGGGTTAGATACGGAGTAAAGCTCCCTCTGTACTGTCCCCCATCAAACACTCCCAGGACAGGGACAGCACGGGGTTAGATACAGAGTAAAGCTCCCTCTACACTGTCCCCATCAAACACTCTCAGGACAAGTACAGCACGGGGTTAGATGCAGAGTTATGCTCCCTCTACACTGTCCCCATCAAACACTCCCAGGACAGGTACAGCACGGGGTTAGATACAGAGTAAAGCTCGCTCTGTACTGTCCCCCATCAAACACTCCCAGGACAGGTACAGCACGGGGTTAGATACAGAGTAAAGCTCGCTCTGTACTGTCCCCCATCAAACACTCCCAGGACAGGGACAGCACGGGGTTAGATACAGAGTAAAGCTCGCTCTGTACTGTCCCCCATCAAACACTCCCAGGACAGGGACAGCACGGGGTTAGATACAGAGTAAAGCTCGCTCTGTACTGTCCCCCATCAAACACTCCCAGGACAGGTACAGCACGGGGTTAGATACAGAGTAAAGCTCCCTCTACACTGTCCCCATCAAACACTTCGAAGACAGGTACAGCACAGGGTAAGATACAGAGTAAAGCTCCCTCTACACTGTCCCCAACAACACTCCCAGGACAGGTACAGCACGGGGTTAGATACAGAGTAAAGCTTGCTCTGTACTGTCCCCCATCAAACACTCCCAGGACAGGTACAACACGGGGTTAGATACGGAGTAAAGCTCCCTCTGTACTGTCCCCCATCAAACACTCCCAGGACAGGGACAGCACGGGGTTAGATACAGAGTAAAGCTCCCTCTACACTGTCCCCATCAAACATTCTCAGGACAGGTACAGCACGGGGTTAGATACAGAGTAAAGCTCCCTCTACACTGTCCCCATCAAACACTCCCAGGACAGTTACAGCACGGGATTAGATACAGAGTAAAGCTCCCTCTACACTGTCCGCATCAAACACTCCCAGGACAGGTACAGCACGGAGGTACATACAGAGTAAAGCTCCCTCTATACTGTCCCCATCAAACACTCCCAGGACAGGTACAGCACAAGGTTAGATACAGAGTAAAACTCCCTCTACACTGTCCCCATCAAACACTCCCAGGACAGGTACAGCACGGGGTTAGATACAGAGTAAATCTCCCTCTACACTGTCCCGATCAAACACTCTCAGGACAGGTACAGCACGGGGTGAGACACAGAGTAAAGCTCCCTCTACACTGTCCCCCATCAAACACTCCCAGGACAGGTACAGCATGGGGTCACTGCAGAGTAAAGCTCCCTCTTCACTGTCCCCATCAAACACTCCCAGGACATGTACAGCACGGGGTTAGATACAGAGTAAAGCTCCCTCTACACTGTTCCTATCAAACACTCCCAGGACAGGTGCAACACGGGGTTAGATACAGAGTAAAGCTCCCTCCACACTGTCCCCATCAAACACTCCCAGGACAGGTACAGCACGGGGTTAGATACAGAGTAAAGCTCCCTCTACACTGTCCCCATCAAATACTCCCAGGACAGGTACAACACGGGGTTAGATACGGAGTAAAGCTCCCTCTGTACTGTCCCCCATCAAACACTCCCAGGACAGGGACAGCACGGGGTTAGATACAGAGTAAAGCTCCCTCTACACTGTCCCCATCAAACACTCTCAGGACAAGTACAGCACGGGGTTAGATGCAGAGTTATGCTCCCTCTACACTGTCCCCATCAAACACTCCCAGGACAGGTACAGCACGGGGTTAGATACAGAGTAAAGCTCGCTCTGTACTGTCCCCCATCAAACACTCCCAGGACAGGTACAACACGGGGTTAGATACGGAGTAAAGCTCCCTCTGTACTGTCCCCCATCAAACACTCCCAGGACAGGGACAGCACGGGGTTAGATACAGAGTAAAGCTCCCTCTACACTGTCCCCATCAAACACTCTCAGGACAGGTACAGCACGGGGTTAGATACAGAGTAAAGCTCCCTCTACACTGTCCCCATCAAACACTCCCAGGACAGTTACAGCACGGGGTTAGATACAGAGTAAAGCTCCCTCTACACTGTCCGCATCAAACACTCCCAGGACAGGGACAGCACGGGGTTAGATACAGAGTAAAGCTCCCTCTACACTGTCCCCATCAAACATTCTCAGGACAGGTACAGCACGGGGTTAGATACAGAGTAAAGCTCCCTCTACACTGTCCCCATCAAACACTCCCAGGACAGTTACAACACGGGGTTAGATACAGAGTAAAGCTCCCTCTACACTGTCCGCATCAAACACTCCCAGGACAGGTACAGCACGGAGGTACATACAGAGTAAAGCTCCCTCTATACTGTCCCCATCAAACACTCCCAGGACAGGTACAGCACAAGGTTAGATACAGAGTAAAACTCCCTCTACACTGTCCCCATCAAACACTCCCAGGACAGGTACAGCACGGGGTTAGATACAGAGTAAATCTCCCTCTACACTGTCCCCATCAAACACTCTCAGGACAGGTACAGCACGGGGTGAGACACAGAGTAAAGCTCCCTCTACACTGTCCCCCATCAAACACTCCCAGGACAGGTACAGCATGGGGTCACTGCAGAGTAAAGCTCCCGATACACTGTCCCCATCAAACACTCCCAGGACATGTACAGCACGGGGTTAGATACAGAGTAAAGCTCCCTCTACACTGTTCCTATCAAACACTCCCAGGACAGGTGCAGCACGGGGTTAGATACAGAGTAAAGCTCCCTCCACACTGTCCCCATCAAACACTCCCAGGACAGGTACAGCACGGGGTTAGATACAGAGTAAAGCTCCCTCTACACTGTCCCCATCAAATACTCCCAGGACAGGTACAACACGGGGTTAGATACGGAGTAAAGCTCCCTCTGTACTGTCCCCCATCAAACACTCCCAGGACAGGGACAGCACGGGGTTAGATACAGAGTAAAGCTCCCTCTACACTGTCCCCATCAAACACTCTCAGGACAAGTACAGCACGGGGTTAGATGCAGAGTTATGATCCCTCTACACTGTCCCCATCAAACACTCCCAGGACAGGTACAGCACGGGGTTAGATACAGTGTAAAGCTCGCTCTGTACTGTCCCCCATCAAACACTCCCAGGACAGGTACAACACGGGGTTAGATACGGAGTAAAGCTCCCTCTGTACTGTCCCCCATCAAACACTCCCAGGACAGGGACAGCACGGGGTTAGATACAGAGTTAAGCTCCCTCTACACTGTCCCCATCAAACACTCTCAGGACAAGTACAGCACGGGGTTAGATGCAGATTATGCTTCCTCTACACTGTCCCCATCAAACACTCCCAGGACAGGTACAGCACGGGGTTAGATACAGAGTAAAGCTCGCTCTGTACTGTCCCCCATCAAACACTCCCAGGACAGGGACAGCACAGGGTTAGATACAAAGTAAAGCTCCCTCTACACTGTCCCCATCAAACACTCTCAGGACAGGTACAGCACGGGGTTAGATACAGAGTAAAGCTCCCTCTACACTGTCCCCATCAAACACTTCGAAGACAGGTACAGCACAGGGTAAGATACAGAGTAAAGCTCCCTCTACACTGTCCCCAACAACACTCCCAGGACAGGTACAGCACGGGGTTAGATACAGAGTAAAGCTCGCTCTGTACTGTCCCCCATCAAACATTCCCAGGACAGGTACAACACGGGGTTAGATACGGAGTAAAGCTCCCTCTGTACTGTCCCCCATCAAACACTCCCAGGACAGGGACAGCACGGGGTTAGATACAGAGTAAAGCTCCCTCTACACTGTCCCCATCAAACATTCTCAGGACAGGTACAGCACGGGGTTAGATACAGAGTAAAGCTCCCTCTACACTGTCCCCATCAAACACTCCCAGGACAGTTACAGCACGGGATTAGATACAGAGTAAAGCTCCCTCTACACTGTCCGCATCAAACACTCCCAGGACAGGTACAGCACGGAGGTACATACAGAGTAAAGCTCCCTCTATACTGTCCCCATCAAACACTCCCAGGACAGGTACAGCACAAGTTTAGATACAGAGTAAAACTCCCTCTACACTGTCCCCATCAAACACTCCCAGGACAGGTACAGCACGGGGTTAGATACAGAGTAAATCTCCCTCTACACTGTCCCCATCAAACACTCTCAGGACAGGTACAGCACGGGGTGAGACACAGAGTAAAGCTCCCTCTACACTGTCCCCCATCAAACACTCCCAGGACAGGTACAGCATGGGGTCACTGCAGAGTAAAGCTCCCTCTTCACTGTCCCCATCAAACACTCCCAGGACATGTACAGCACGGGGTTAGATACAGAGTAAAGCTCCCTCTACACTGTTCCTATCAAACACTCCCAGGACAGGTGCAACACGGGGTTAGATACAGAGTAAAGCTCCCTCCACACTGTCCCCATCAAACACTCCCAGGACAGGTACAGCACGGGGTTAGATACAGAGTAAAGCTCCCTCTACACTGTCCCCATCAAATACTCCCAGGACAGGTACAACACGGGGTTAGATACGGAGTAAAGCTCCCTCTGTACTGTCCCCCATCAAACACTCCCAGGACAGGGACAGCACGGGGTTAGATACAGAGTAAAGCTCCCTCTACACTGTCCCCATCAAACACTCTCAGGACAAGTACAGCACGGGGTTAGATGCAGAGTTATGCTCCCTCTACACTGTCCCCATCAAACACTCCCAGGACAGGTACAGCACGGGGTTAGATACAGAGTAAAGCTCGCTCTGTACTGTCCCCCATCAAACACTCCCAGGACAGGTACAACACGGGGTTAGATACGGAGTAAAGCTCCCTCTGTACTGTCCCCCATCAAACACTCCCAGGACAGGGACAGCACGGGGTTAGATACAGAGTAAAGCTCCCTCTACACTGTCCCCATCAAACACTCTCAGGACAGGTACAGCACGGGGTTAGATACAGAGTAAAGCTCCCTCTACACTGTCCCCATCAAACACTCCCAGGACAGTTACAGCACGGGGTTAGATACAGAGTAAAGCTCCCTCTACACTGTCCGCATCAAACACTCCCAGGACAGGGACAGCACGGGGTTAGATACAGAGTAAAGCTCCCTCTACACTGTCCCCATCAAACATTCTCAGGACAGGTACAGCACGGGGTTAGATACAGAGTAAAGCTCCCTCTACACTGTCCCCATCAAACACTCCCAGGACAGTTACAACACGGGGTTAGATACAGAGTAAAGCTCCCTCTACACTGTCCGCATCAAACACTCCCAGGACAGGTACAGCACGGAGGTACATACAGAGTAAAGCTCCCTCTATACTGTCCCCATCAAACACTCCCAGGACAGGTACAGCACAAGGTTAGATACAGAGTAAAACTCCCTCTACACTGTCCCCATCAAACACTCCCAGGACAGGTACAGCACGGGGTTAGATACAGAGTAAATCTCCCTCTACACTGTCCCCATCAAACACTCTCAGGACAGGTACAGCACGGGGTGAGACACAGAGTAAAGCTCCCTCTACACTGTCCCCCATCAAACACTCCCAGGACAGGTACAGCATGGGGTCACTGCAGAGTAAAGCTCCCTCTACACTGTTCCTATCAAACACTCCCAGGACAGGTGCAGCACGGGGTTAGATACAGAGTAAAGCTCCCTCCACACTGTCCCCATCAAACACTCCCAGGACAGGTACAGCACGGGGTTAGATACAGAGTAAAGCTCCCTCTACACTGTCCCCATCAAATACTCCCAGGACAGGTACAACACGGGGTTAGATACGGAGTAAAGCTCCCTCTGTACTTTCCCCCATCAAACACTCCCAGGACAGGGACAGCACGGGGTTAGATACAGAGTAAAGCTCCCTCTACACTGTCCCCATCAAACACTCTCAGGACAAGTACAGCACGGGGTTAGATGCAGAGTTATGATCCCTCTACACTGTCCCCATCAAACACTCCCAGGACAGGTACAGCACGGGGTTAGATACAGTGTAAAGCTCGCTCTGTACTGTCCCCCATCAAACACTCCCAGGACAGGTACAACACGGGGTTAGATACGGAGTAAAGCTCCCTCTGTACTGTCCCCCATCAAACACTCCCAGGACAGGGACAGCACGGGGTTAGATACAGAGTAAAGCTCCCTCTACACTGTCCCCATCAAACACTCTCAGGACAAGTACAGCACGGGGTTAGATGCAGATTATGCTTCCTCTACACTGTCCCCATCAAACACTCCCAGGACAGGTACAGCACGGGGTTAGATACAGAGTAAAGCTCGCTCTGTACTGTCCCCCATCAAACACTCCCAGGACAGGTACAACACGGGGTTAGATACGGAGTAAAGCTCCCTCTGTACTGTCCCCCATCAAACACTCCCAGGACAGGGACAGCACGGGGTTAGATACAGAGTAAAGCTCCCTCTACACTGTCCCCATCAAACTCTCCCAGGACAGGTACAACACGGGGTTAGATACAGAGTAAAGCTCCCTCTACACTGTCCCCATCAAACACTCCCAGGACAGGTACAGCACGGGGTTAGTTACAGAGCAATGTTCCCTCTACACTGTCCCCATCAAACACTCCCAGGACAGGTACAGCACGGGGTTAGATACAGAGTAAAGCTCCCTCTACACTGTCCCCATCAAACACTCCCAGGACAGGTACAGCACGGGGTTAGATACAGAGTGAAGCTCCCTCTACACTGTCCCCATCAAACACTCCCAGGGCAGGTACAGCACGGGGTTAGATACAGAGTGAAGCTCCCTCTACACTGTCCCCATCAAACACTCTCAGGACAGGTACAGCACGGGGTTAGATACAGAGTAAAGCTCCCTCTACACTGTCCCCATCAAACACTTCGAAGACAGGTACAGCACAGGGTAAGATACAGAGTAAAGCTCCCTCTACACTGTCCCCAACAACACTCCCAGGACAGGTACAGCACGGGGTTAGATACAGAGTAAAGCTCGCTCTGTACTGTCCCCCATCAAACACTCCCAGGACAGGTACAACACGGGGTTAGATACGGAGTAAAGCTCCCTCTGTACTGTCCCCCATCAAACACTCCCAGGACAGGGACAGCACGGGGTTAGATACAGAGTAAAGCTCCCTCTACACTGTCCCCATCAAACATTCTCAGGACAGGTACAGCACGGGGTTAGATACAGAGTAAAGCTCCCTCTACACTGTCCCCATCAAACACTCCCAGGACAGTTACAGCACGGGATTAGATACAGAGTAAAGCTCCCTCTACACTGTCCGCATCAAACACTCCCAGGACAGGTACAGCACGGAGGTACATACAGAGTAAAGCTCCCTCTATACTGTCCCCATCAAACACTCCCAGGACAGGTACAGCACAAGTTTAGATACAGAGTAAAACTCCCTCTACACTGTCCCCATCAAACACTCCCAGGACAGGTACAGCACGGGGTTAGATACAGAGTAAATCTCCCTCTACACTGTCCCCATCAAACACTCTCAGGACAGGTACAGCACGGGGTGAGACACAGAGTAAAGCTCCCTCTACACTGTCCCCCATCAAACACTCCCAGGACAGGTACAGCATGGGGTCACTGCAGAGTAAAGCTCCCTCTTCACTGTCCCCATCAAACACTCCCAGGACATGTACAGCACGGGGTTAGATACAGAGTAAAGCTCCCTCTACACTGTTCCTATCAAACACTCCCAGGACAGGTGCAGCACGGGGTTAGATACAGAGTAAAGCTCCCTCCACACTGTCCCCATCAAACACTCCCAGGACAGGTACAGCACGGGGTTAGATACAGAGTAAAGCTCCCTCTACACTGTCCCCATCAAATACTCCCAGGACAGGGACAGCACGGGGTTAGATACAGAGTAAAGCTCCCTCTACACTGTCCCCCATCAAACACTCTCAGGACAAGTACAGCACGGGGTTAGATGCAGAGTTATGCTCCCTCTACACTGTCCCCATCAAACACTCCCAGGACAGGTACAGCATGGGGTTAGATACAGAGTAAAGCTCGCTCTGTACTGTCCCCATCAAACACTCCCAGGACAGGTACAGCACGGGGTTAGATTTGGAGTAAAGCTCCCTCTGTACTGTCCCCCATCAAACACTCCCAGGACAGGGACAGCACGGGGTTAGATACAGAGTAAAGCTCCCTCTACACTGTCCCCATCAAACACTCTCAGGACAGGTACAGCACGGGGTTAGATACAGAGTAAAGCTCGCTCTACACTGTCCCCATCAAACACTTCGAAGACAGGTACAGCACAGGGTAAGATACAGAGTAAAGCTCCCTCTACACTGTCCCCAACAACACTCCCAGGACAGGTACAGCACGGGGTTAGATACAGAGTAAAGCTCGCTCTGTACTGTCCCCCATCAAACACTCCCAGGACAGGGACAGCACGGGGTTAGATACAGAGTAAAGCTCCCTCTACACTGTCCCCATCAAACATTCTCAGGACAGGTACAGCACGGGGTTAGATACAGAGTAAAGCTCCCTCTACACTGTCCCCATCAAACACTCCCAGGACAGTTACAGCACGGGATTAGATACAGAGTAAAGCTCCCTCTACACTGTCCGCATCAAACACTCCCAGGACAGGTACAGCACGGAGGTACATACAGAGTAAAGCTCCCTCTATACTGTCCCCATCAAACACTCCCAGGACAGGTACAGCACAAGGTTAGATACAGAGTAAAACTCCCTCTACACTGTCCCCATCAAACACTCCCAGGACAGGTACAGCACGGGGTTAGATACAGAGTAAATCTCCCTCTACACTGTCCCCATCAAACACTCTCAGGACAGGTACAGCACGGGGTGAGACACAGAGTAAAGCTCCCTCTACACTGTCCCCCATCAAACACTCCCAGGACAGGTACAGCATGCGGTGACTGCAGAGTAAAGCTCCCTCTTCACTGTCCCCATCAAACACTCCCAGGACATGTACAGCACGGGGTTAGATACAGAGTAAAGCTCCCTCTACACTGTTCCTATCAAACACTCCCAGGACAGGTGCAGCACGGGGTTAGAAACAGAGTAAAGCTCCCTCCACACTGTCCCCATCAAACACTCCCAGGACAGGTACAGCACGGGGTTAGATACAGAGTAAAGCTCCCTCTACACTGTCCCCATCAAATACTCCCAGGACAGGTACAACACGGGGTTAGATACGGAGTAAAGCTCCCTCTGTACTGTCCCCCATCAAACACTCCCAGGACAGGGACAGCACGGGGTTAGATACAGAGTAAAGCTCCCTCTACACTGTCCCCATCAAACACTCTCAGGACAAGTACAGCACGGGGTTAGATGCAGAGTTATGCTCCCTCTACACTGTCCCCATCAAACACTCCCAGGACAGGTACAGCACGGGGTTAGATACAGAGTAAAGCTCGCTCTGTACTGTCCCCCATCAAACACTCCCAGGACAGGTACAACACGGGGTTAGATACGGAGTAAAGCTCCCTCTGTACTGTCCCCCATCAAACACTCCCAGGACAGGGACAGCACGGGGTTAGATACAGAGTAAAGCTCCCTCTACACTGTCCCCATCAAACACTCTCAGGACAGGTACAGCACGGGGTTAGATACAGAGTAAAGCTCCCTCTACACTGTCCCCATCAAACACTCCCAGGACAGTTACAGCACGGGGTTAGATACAGAGTAAAGCTCCCTCTACACTGTCCGCATCAAACACTCCCAGGACAGGGACAGCACGGGGTTAGATACAGAGTAAAGCTCCCTCTACACTGTCCCCATCAAACATTCTCAGGACAGGTACAGCACGGGGTTAGATACAGAGTAAAGCTCCCTCTACACTGTCCCCATCAAACACTCCCAGGACAGTTACAACACGGGGTTAGATACAGAGTAAAGCTCCCTCTACACTGTCCGCATCAAACACTCCCAGGACAGGTACAGCACGGAGGTACATACAGAGTAAAGCTCCCTCTATACTGTCCCCATCAAACACTCCCAGGACAGGTACAGCACAAGGTTAGATACAGAGTAAAACTCCCTCTACACTGTCCCCATCAAACACTCCCAGGACAGGTACAGCACGGGGTTAGATACAGAGTAAATCTCCCTCTACACTGTCCCCATCAAACACTCTCAGGACAGGTACAGCACGGGGTGAGACACAGAGTAAAGCTCCCTCTACACTGTCCCCCATCAAACACTCCCAGGACAGGTACAGCATGGGGTCACTGCAGAGTAAAGCTCCCTCTACACTGTCCCCATCAAACACTCCCAGGACATGTACAGCACGGGGTTAGATACAGAGTAAAGCTCCCTCTACACTGTTCCTATCAAACACTCCCAGGACAGGTGCAGCACGGGGTTAGATACAGAGTAAAGCTCCCTCCACACTGTCCCCATCAAACACTCCCAGGACAGGTACAGCACGGGGTTAGATACAGAGTAAAGCTCCCTCTACACTGTCCCCATCAAATACTCCCAGGACAGGTACAACACGGGGTTAGATACGGAGTAAAGCTCCCTCTGTACTGTCCCCCATCAAACACTCCCAGGACAGGGACAGCACGGGGTTAGATACAGAGTAAAGCTCCCTCTACACTGTCCCCATCAAACACTCTCAGGACAAATACAGCACGGGGTTAGATGCAGAGTTATGCTCCCTCTACACTGTCCCCATCAAACACTCCCAGGACAGGTACAGCACGGGGTTAGATACAGTGTAAAGCTCGCTCTGTACTGTCCCCCATCAAACACTCCCAGGACAGGTACAACACGGGGTTAGATACGGAGTAAAGCTCCCTCTGTACTGTCCCCCATCAAACACTCCCAGGACAGGGACAGCACGGGGTTAGATACAGAGTAAAGCTCCCTCTACACTGTCCCCATCAAACACTCTCAGGACAGGTACAGCACGGGGTTAGATACAGAGTAAAGCTCCCTCTACACTGTCCCCATCAAACACTCCCAGGACAGTTACAGCACGGGGTTAGATACAGAGTAAAGCTCCCTCTACACTGTCCGCATCAAACACTCCCAGGACAGGTACAGCACGGAGGTAGATACAGAGTAAAGCTCCCTCTATACTGACCCCATCAAACACTCCCAGGACAGGTACAGCACAAGGTTAGATACAGAGTAAAGCTCCCTCTACACTGTCCCCATCAAACACTCCCAGGACAGGTACAGCACGGGGTTAGATACAGAGTAAAGCTCCCTCTACACTGTCCCCATCAAACACTCCCAGGACATGTACAGCATGGGGTTAGGTACAGAGTAAAGCTCCCTCTACACTGTCCCCATCAAACACTCCCAGGACAGGTACAGCACGGGCTAGATACAGAGTAAAGCTCCCTCTACCCTGTCCCCATCAAACACTCCCAGGACAGGTACAACACGGGGTTAGATACGGAGTAAAGCTCCCTCTGTACTGTCCCCCATCAAACACTCCCAGGACAGGGACAGCACGGGGTTAGATACAGAGTAAAGCTCCCTCTACACTGTCCCCATCAAACACTCTCAGGACAGGTACAGCACGGGGTTAGATACAGAGTAAAGCTCCCTCTACACTGTCCCCATCAAACACTCCCAGGACAGTTACAGCACGGGGTTAGATACAGAGTAAAGCTCCCTCTACACTGTCCGCATCAAACACTCCCAGGACAGGTACAGCACGGAGGTAGATACAGAGTAAAGCTCCCTCTATACTGACCCCATCAAACACTCCCAGGACAGGTACAGCACAAGGTTAGATACAGAGTAAAACTCCCTCTACACTGTCCCCATCAAACACTCCCAGGACATGTTCAGCACGGGGTTAGGTACAGAGTAAAGCTTCCTCTACACTGTCCCCATCAAACACTCCCAGGACATGTACAGCACGGGGTTAGGTACAGAGTAAAGCTCCCTCTACACTGTCCCCATCAAGCACTCCCAGGACAGGTACGGCACGGGGTTAGATACAGAGTAAAGCTCCCTCTGCACTGTCCCCCATCACACACTCCCAGGACAGGTACAGCACGGGGTTAGATACAGAGTAAAGCTCCCTCTACACTGTCCCCATCAAACACTCTCAGGACAGGTACAGCACGGGGTGAGACACCGAGTAAAGCTCCCTCTACACTGTCCCCCATCAAACACTCCCAGGACAGGTACAGCATGGGGTCACTACAGAGTAAAGCTCCCTCTACACTGTCCCCATCAAACACTCCCAGGACAGGTACAGCACGGGCTAGATACAGAGTAAAGCTCCCTCTACACTGTTCCTATCAAACACTCCGAGGACAGGTGCAGCACGGGGTTAGATACAGAGTAAATCTCCCTCCACACTGTCCCCATCAAACACTCCCAGGACAGGTACAGCACAGGGTTAGATACAGAGTAAAGCTCCCTCTACACTGTCCCCATCAAACACTCTCAGGACAGGTACAGCACGGGGTTAGATACAGAGTAAAGCTCCCTCTACACTGTCCCCATCAAACACTCCCAGGACAGTTACAGCACGGGGTTAGATACAGAGTAAAGCTCCCTCTACACTGTCCGCATCAAACACTCCCAGGACAGGTACAGCACGGAGGTAGATACAGAGTAAAGCTCCCTCTATACTGACCCCATCAAACACTCCCAGGACAGGTACAGCACAAGGTTAGATACAGAGTAAAACTCCCTCTACACTGTCCCCATCAAACACTCCCAGGACATGTACAGCACGGGGTTAGGTACAGAGTAAAGCTTCCTCTACACTGTCCCCATCAAACACTCCCAGGACATGTACAGCACGGGGTTAGGTACAGAGTAAAGCTCCCTCTACACTGTCCCCATCAAGCACTCCCAGGACAGGTACGGCACGGGGTTAGATACAGAGTAAAGCTCCCTCTGCACTGTCCCCCATCACACACTCCCAGTACAGGTACAGCACGGGGTTAGATACAGAGTAAAGCTCCCTCTACACTGTCCCCATCAAACACTCTCAGGACAGGTACAGCACGGGGTGAGACACCGAGTAAAGCTCCCTCTACACTGTCCCCCATCAAACACTCCCAGGACAGGTACAGCATGGGGTCACTACAGAGTAAAGCTCCCTCTACACTGTCCCCATCAAACACTCCCAGGACAGGTACAGCACGGGCTAGATACAGTGTAAAGCTCCCTCTACACTGTTCCTATCAAACACTCCGAGGACAGGTGCAGCACGGGGTTAGATACAGAGTAAATCTCCCTCCACACTGTCCCCATCAAACACTCCCAGGACAGGTACAGCACGGGGTTAGATACAGAGTAAAGCTCCCTCTACACTGTCCCCATCAAACACTCCCAGGACAGGTACAACACGGGGTTAGATACGGAGTAAAGCTCCCTCTGTACTGTCACCCATCAAACACTCACAGGACAGGGACAGCACGGGGTTAGATACAGAGTAAAGCTCCCTCTACACTGTCCCCATCAAACACTCTCAGGACAAGTACAGCACGGGGTTAGATGCAGAGTTATGCTCCCTCTACACTGTCCCCATCAAACACTCCCAGGACAGGTACAGCACGGGGTTAGATACAGAGTAAAGCTCGCTCTGTACTTTCCCCCATCAAACACTCCCAGGACAGGTACAACACGGGGTTAGATACGGAGAAAAGCTCCCTCTGTACTGTCCCCCATCAAACACTCCCAGGACAGGGACAGCACGGGGTTAGATACAGAGTAAAGCTCCCTCTACACTGTCCGCATCAAACACTCCCAGGACAGGTACAGCACGGAGGTAGATACAGAGTAAAGCTCCCTCTATACTGTCCCCATCAAACACTCCCAGGACAGGTACAGCACAAGGTTAGATACAGAGTAAAACTCCCTCTACACTGTCCCCATCAAACACTCCCAGGACAGGTACAGCACGGGGTTAGATACAGAGTAAAGCTCCCTCTACACTGTCCCCATCAAACACTCCCAGGACATGTACAGCATGGGGTTAGGTACAGAGTAAAGCTCCCTCTACACTGTCCCCATCAAACACTCCCAGGACAGGTACAGCACGGGCTAGATACAGAGTAAAGCTCCCTCTACCCTGTCCCCATCAAACACTCCCAGGACAGGTACAGCACGGTGTTAGATACAGAGTAAAGCTCCCTCTACACTGTCCCCATCAAACACTCCCAGGACAGGTACAGCACAGGGTTAGATACAGAGTAAAGCTCCCTCTACACTGTCCCCATCAAACACTCCCAGGACAGGTACAACACGGGGTTAGATACGGAGTAAAGCTCCCTCTGTACTGTCCCCCATCAAACACTCCCAGGACCGGGACAGCACGGGGTTAGATACAGAGTAAAGCTCCCTCTACACTGTCCCCATCAAACACTCTCAGGACAAGTACAGCACGGGGTTAGATGCAGAGTTATGCTCCCTCTACACTGTCCCCATCAAACACTCCCAGGACAGGTACAGCACGGGGTTAGATACAGAGTAAAGCTCGCTCTGTACTGTCCCCCATCAAACACTCCCAGGACAGGTACAACACGGGGTTAGATACGGAGAAAAGCTCCCTCTGTACTGTCCCCCATCAAACACTCCCAGGACAGCGACAGCACGGGGTTAGATACACAGTAAAGCTCCCTCTACACTGTCCCCATCAAACACTCTCAGGTCAGGTACAGCACGGGGTTAGATACAGAGTAAAGCTCCCTCTACACTGTCCCCATCAAACACTCCCAGGACAGTTACAGCACGGGGTTAGATACAGAGTAAAGCTCCCTCTACACTGTCCGCATCAAACACTCCCAGGACAGGTACAGCACGGAGGTAGATACAGAGTAAAGCTCCCTCTATACTGTCCCCATCAAACACTCCCAGGACAGGTACAGCACAAGGTTAGATACAGAGTAAAACTCCCTCTACACTGTCCCCATCAAACACTCCCAGGACAGGTACAGCACGGGGTTAGATACAGAGTAAAGCTCCCTCTACACTGTCCCCATCAAACACTCCCAGGACATGTACAGCATGGGGTTAGGTACAGAGTAAAGCTCCCTCTACACTGTCCCCATCAAACACTCCCAGGACAGGTACAGCACGGTGTTAGATACAGAGTAAAGCTCCCTCTACCCTGTCCCCATCAAACACTCCCAGGACAGGTACAGCACGGTGTTAGATACAGAGTAAAGCTCCCTCTACACTGTCGCCATCAAATACTCCCAGGACAGGTACAGCACGGTGTTAGATACAGAGTAAAGCTCCCTCTACACTGTCCCCATCAAACACTCCCAGGACAGGTACAGCACAGGGTTAGATACAGAGTAAAGCTCCCTCTACACTGTCCCCATCAAACACTCCCAGGACAGGTACAACACGGGGTTAGATACGGAGTAAAGCTCCCTCTGTACTGTCCCCCATCAAACACTCCCAGGACCGGGACAGCACGGGGTTAGATACAGAGTAAAGCTCCCTCTACACTGTCCCCATCAAACACTCTCAGGACAAGTACAGCACGGGGTTAGATGCAGAGTTATGCTCCCTCTACACTGTCCCCATCAAACACTCCCAGGACAGGTACAGCACGGGGTTAGATACAGAGTAAAGCTCGCTCTGTACTGTCCCCCATCAAACACTCCCAGGACAGGTACAACACGGGGTTAGATACGGAGAAAAGCTCCCTCTGTACTGTCCCCCATCAAACACTCCCAGGACAGCGACAGCACGGGGTTAGATACACAGTAAAGCTCCCTCTACACTGTCCCCATCAAACACTCTCAGGTCAGGTACAGCACGGGGTTAGATACAGAGTAAAGCTCCCTCTACACTGTCCCCATCAAACACTCCCAGGACAGTTACAGCACGGGGTTAGATACAGAGTAAAGCTCCCTCTACACTGTCCGCATCAAACACTCCCAGGACAGGTACAGCACGGAGGTAGATACAGAGTAAAGCTCCCTCTATACTGTCCCCATCAAACACTCCCAGGACAGGTACAGCACAAGGTTAGATACAGAGTAAAACTCCCTCTACACTGTCCCCATCAAACACTCCCAGGACAGGTACAGCACGGGGTTAGATACAGAGTAAAGCTCCCTCTACACTGTCCCCATCAAACACTCCCAGGACATGTACAGCATGGGGTTAGGTACAGAGTAAAGCTCCCTCTACACTGTCCCCATCAAACACTCCCAGGACAGGTACAGCACGGTGTTAGATACAGAGTAAAGCTCCCTCTACCCTGTCCCCATCAAACACTCCCAGGACAGGTACAGCACGGTGTTAGATACAGAGTAAAGCTCCCTCTACACTGTCGCCATCAAATACTCCCAGGACAGGTACAGCACGGGGTTAGATACAGAGTAAATCTCCCTCTACACTGTCCCCGTCAAACACACCCAGGACAGGTACAGCATGGGGTTCGATACAGAGTAAAGCTCCCTCTACACTGTTCCCGTCAAACACTCCCAGGACAGGTACAGCACGGGGTTAGATACAGAGTAATGCTCCCTCTACACTGTCCCCATCAAACACTCCCAGGACAGGTACAGCACGGGGTTAGATACAGAGTAAAGCTCCCTCTACACTGTCGCCATCAAATACTCCCAGGACAGGTACAGCACGGGGTTAGATACAGAGTAAATCTCCCTCTACACTGTCCCCGTCAAACACACCCAGGACAGGTACAGCATGGGGTTCGATACAGAGTAAATCTCCCTCTACACTGTTCCCGTCAAACACTCCCAGGACAGGTACAGCACGAGGTTAGATACAGCGTAAAGCTCCCTCTACACTGTCCCCATCAAACACTCCCAGGACAGGTGCAGCACGGGGTTAGATACAGAGTAAAGCTCCCTCTACACTGTCCCCATCACACACTCCCAGGACAGGTACAGCACGGGGTTAGATACAGAGTAAATCTCCCTCTACACTGTCCCCGTCAAACACACCCAGGACAGGTACAGCATGGGGTTCGATACAGAGTAAAGCTCCCTCTACACTGTTCCCGTCAAACACTCCCAGGACAGGTACAGCACGGGGTTAGATACAGAGTAATGCTCCCTCTACACTGTCCCCATCAAACACTCCCAGGACAGGTACAGCACGGGGTTAGATACAGAGTAAAGCTCCCTCTACACTGTCGCCATCAAATACTCCCAGGACAGGTACAGCACGGGGTTAGATACAGAGTAAAGCTCCCTCTACACTGTTCCCGTCAAACACTCCCAGGACAGGTACAGCACGAGGTTAGATACAGCGTAAAGCTCCCTCTACACTGTCGCCATCAAACACTCCCAGGACAGGTACAGCATGGGGTTCGATACAGAGTAAAGCTCCCTCTACACTGTTCCCGTCAAACACTCCCAGGACAGGTACAGCACGAGGTTAGATACAGCGTAAAGCTCCCTCTACACTGTCCCCATCACACACTCCCAGGACAGGTACAGCACGGGGTTAGATTCAGAATAAAGCTCCCTCTACACTGTCCCCATCAAATACTCCCAGGACATGTACAGCACGGGGTTAGATTCAGAGTAAAGCTCCCTCTACACTGTCCCCATCAAACACTCCCAGGACAGGTACAGCACGGGGTTAGATTCAGAGTAAAGCTCCCTCTACACTGTCCCCATCAAATACTCCCAGGACTGGGACAACATTTGCCATTGAAACACTTGAGGATTTTTTAAAATTTTGACCAATAGTTTGTCTTGAATTTGGATATGTTGGTGTTTGTAAACCCGTACTTCGTGATGCACTTCGCCAGACCTTCATCCATTTCCATAACTTTAATTCCTGGGATCGCTCGTCTTTCGCCGGGGGCTCATAGTTTGATGGGACGCCACTCCAGATCAAACGAGGGTGACTTGGCATCTCTCCTGATCAACCTGCCCGCCGTTGCCATGGTTAGAAGGGTTTGGCATTGTTACGAAGGCACCCTTCTTTGTCCATCTCGCCCGAGGACAGGACACAAACCCAGAACCTCTGTCTTAGAGGCTGAAACGCTAACCCCTGCGCCGTCCCCCCGCCCCGGGAGCTAGAGACGGCAACGTATCGGAAGGGAGTTTCGGAGCTCAGTGCCCAGACAGCTGATGACAGCCACTGGCTCCTTCGACAGCACCTTACAAACCCGCCACCTCTACCGCCTAGAGGGACGAGGGCAGCAGCAGACGCACGGGGAACGCCACCGCCTGCAAGTTCCCCCCCCCTCCGAGCCGCTCGCCATCCCGACTCGGAAGTGTATCAGCCGGTCTTTCATTGTGGCTGGCTGTCACGACCTCTGGGCTGGGGTGCGGTCAATTGGAGCCCCACCTGACCCGGAATCACAACACAGGTGAAATGAGATTATGTCTGCAATTCCCACGGTCCTTGGTTGAGCCAATAAAGTACAATCACCAGGTTTAATACGTTAACACAAATATTATGCCAGTATTATAATTAAACGGAGAGAAAATGTAACTGACTACCTACTACATCTTTCCCAATGCTCCCTTTCGAACCCGCCCCACACACACACACACACACAGACAACACAAAGGGGAAAGGGTGGTGGAAAGGGAAATAAAATATGACTAAAAATGAAAAATTAGGATCTTTGATGGACTGGGATGACTTCCAGTTAAAGTCTTTCAGGAGTTCAGGTTTTCGTTTTGATACTTTCTCCTTCCGCATTTGAGATGGCTTTCTCTGGAAAGGTCGTCGACTTTCTCTGCGGACTCAGCCCTCTTTCAGGTTCACGGCAAAGGGTGTGCCCGGAACTTACTGCATTCAGAGGGAGGGACGGAGACAGAGAGAGAGAGCGAGTTCCTTTCCCTTCCATTGTCTAAACACTTCTGTCCAGTTCTCTCAGAAGATATCAGGCAGGAAGCAATCACCGACCGCTGTCAGGCAGAACACTGCCAACTAACCGGTTGCCAATTAATCAATCAAAATGAGTCCCTCCAAAGTCGGTTCCTAATATCCACTCAGTGCCGAGGAGTCTGGTGCCTCCTCCCCGAAATACAAAACCTGGGAACGCACTGTCCTGGCAAACAAGCTGTTTCAGCTTCAGTTTTCTGCTTAAAGGAGCATCCCGATTATGGGACTAAAATAATAACATGAAATGAAAGAAATAGGAAAAAAGTGAGTAAACAGGAAGGACTTTTACACTGCGTCAAAATCCTTGGAACTCCCTCCCTAACAGCACTGTGGGCACACCTACACCACACGGGACTGCAGCGAGTTCAAGGTGGCGGCTCACCCACCACCACCTTCTCAAATTAAACCGTGGTCAACTTTAGATGTTTTGAAAGCTGGTGCGCTGGCATGGGGATAGTGTTCTGCCTGATGACGGTCAGTGATTGGTTCCTGTGTGATTCTTTCAGAGGGAACTGGGCAGAAGTGTTTGGGCCTCGGAAGTGAAAGGATCTCCCTCTCTCTTTCTGTCACTCTCTCTCTCTCTCTCTCTTTCTGTCATTCTCTCTGTCTCTCCGTCTCTCCCACTCTTCATCTCTCTCTCTCTCTATGCCTTTGTCTACAAAGGATATGTACCAAAACGAAAGCCTGAATTTACGGATCATAGAACCCCTACAGTGCAGAAGGAGGACATTTGGCCCATCGAGTCTGCACCAGCCCTTGCTCCAATAGACTGCCCTCCGCAGGCCCAATCCCCCGCTCCTCGCCCCAAAACCTCACCTAATCTTTTGGGCAATTTCTCATGGCCAATCCACCTAACCTGCACATCTTTGGACTGTGGGAGGAAACCGGAGCACCCGGAGGAAACCCACGCACACACGGGGAGAACGCGCAGACTCCGCACAGACAGTGACCCAGCGGGGAATCGAACTCGGGTCCCTGGCGCTGTGAAGCAGCGGCGCTGACCACCGTACCACCCGTGCCAGACCTCTAGCCAGCGATGCCCACACCCCATAAACAGGAATAAATGAACCCTTATCCCCCCCCTGGGTCGGGTGCTACTCTGACGAACTTGACCAGATACAGCTGTGGTGAGTCGGGTGGATGGGGCGGCGCAGGATCCGACGCGACCGCGGAACCTACCCTGCGTGGAGAGCGACGCTAACACCTTGGTCTTGATGGCCCATTGCGATTCCACGTTGGCGACCACGGCGAACGCCCAGCAGGCTTTGCAGGACGACCCCTGCGGAAGGGAGAAAGAATCGCGGTCACCGCCCATTCCAACAACAACAGCGGCAGCGGCAGCAAGCCGTAACTCTACAGCGCGGCGGCATGGGCAGAGCCCATTCCCCCATGATGCCTCACCGCAGAGGTGTGTTATGGGCCAGGGTTTAGGGAACCCCAAAGTGTATCATAGAGTTCACCTGACCCACAACTTTTAAAGATTGTGGTGTGGGGAGTGCACGGCCCACTCTACAGGTGTGGGACAGCAGAAATGGAAAAGTATTTTTTAAAGCAAAACAATGTTTATTCCATGAACTCAAGTTAACCTTTTTAAAACATACAGTGAACATCTTAGCAACCATCAATTCAAATACAACCCCCAAAGAATACAACACTAAGTAATCCTTAATAACTTCCCAAGCAACATCCAGAAGACAAAAGAAAACCTTTTAACAGAAGCACATCAGGTTTACATTCACTACTGAGAACATTTATAATTCTGAATTCACCAAATGATCAAGAGATAGTCTTTTCATGGCAGAGAGTTCAACAGTACACCTGCTCTGTCTGGCTTCAGCTCCAACACTGGAAACAAAACTGAAACACACCCTGCAGCAAACAGCCTAAAACGAAAGTAAAAAAGCTGACAGACAGCCCAGCTCCGCCCACACTCTGACATCACTGATAGACACCCATTTCTTAAAGGTACGCTCACATGGCAGGTGACAGACAGGAAATCGGGCGCCGCACCGAATATGGCGACATTCAAGATGGATAAGAAATGCGAGTAGAAGCTTTGATAAATCTCAACCCTGCCTTGAACCTCCCCGCTCCTGAATGGACCAATCTCTCGCGACATTGAAATCGATAACAAGAGGGCGGCTCGGTGGCACAGTGGTTAGCACGGCTGCCTCACGGCGCCGAGGTCCCAGGTTCGATCCCGGCTCTGGGTCACACTTCGTGTGGAGTTTGCACATTCTCCCCGTGTCTGCGTGGGTCTCGCCCCCACAACCCAAAGATGTGCAGGGGTAGGTGGATTGGCCGCGCTAAATTGGAAAAAGAAAAGAACTGGGTACACTAAATGTATAAAATAAAATTGTTTACGGACGTTGTATGTCGCCGTCTTCATTTTATCATCGAATTTAGAGTGCAGAAGGAGGCCATTCGGCCCATCGAGTCTGCACCGGCTCTTGGAAAGAGCACCCTACCCAAGGTCAACACCTCCACCCTATCCCCATGACCCAGTAATCCCACCCGGCACTAAGGGCAATTTTGTACACTAAGGGGCAATTTATCACGGCCAATCCACCTAACCTGCACATCTTTGGACTGTGGGAGGAAACCGGAGCACCCGGAGGAAACCCACGCACACACGGGGAGGATGTGCAGACTCCGCACAGACAGTGACCCAGCGGGGAATCGAACCTGGGACTCTGGAGCTGTGAAGCAATTGTGCTCACCGCTACGCGACCGTGCTGCCCAAAAATCCATTTCAGATCGAATTCGCAGAGTCAGGGGGAAACCCGGCAGGTCGAGGGAGGTCAGGTGGCCTGGAACTATGAGGTAAAGTTTATGGTACTTCTTGTGGGCTAAGGGGAGTAGGAGAGCTTCCTGCACTCGCCTCCACCCGCAACTGGCAGCTGCCCCCAATCTCCATCCTTCCATCCTCCTCCGCAACATTCCCGATTTCCCGATCTCTTTCCTGCCTTTCCCCGGCTGCAGGGCAGGTGGGTAGCCCTTGTCTCCAGTCCTGAACTCCTCCCTCCTGCTCTCTCCTCACCTCATTGTAAACGTCAGGGTTTCTAGAGCTGGCGCTTGAAGGATCTGTCAATGAGGCGGGCTTTGAGGAGGGCAGGGGAGTGGGAGCGAACGAGAGCGAACGAGAGAGAAATAGGGAGAGAGAGAAATAGGGAGAGAGAGAAAGACAGAGAGAGTAAGAAAGAGACAGATATGGAGAAAGAGAGAGCGAGGAACAGAGATAAATAGAGAGAGGGGAAGAAGCAGAGAGCGGGACGGAGGAAGATAGAAACAGGGACAGAGAGACACTCAGAGAGATAGAGATAGAAAGACGTGGAGATAGCGAGAGACAGTGATAGGAAGAGACAGATAAAACGATGCAGATAGAGAAAGGCAGTGGGAGAGAGACAGAGGGAGAGAGATAGAGATAGACAGAGACAGAATTAGATCGAGACGGAGGGAGAGAGACAGAGATAGACAGAGGGGAAGGGAATGATAGAGACAGAGGGAGAGAGACAGAGGGAGAGAGATAGAGATAGACAGAGACAGAGGGGGAGGGAATGATAGAGACAGAGGGAGAGAGACAGAGGGAGGGAGACAGAGGGAGAGAGACAGAGGGGGAGGGAGTGACAGAGACAGAGGGAGAGAGACAGAGGCAGAGAGACAGAGATAGATAGAGACAGAGGGGGAGGGAATGATAGAGACAGTGGGAGAGAGACAGAGGGAGAGAGACAGAGATAGTTAGAGACAGAATTAGATGAGACAGAGGGAGAGAGACAGAGATAGACAGAGACAGAGTGGGAGGGAGTGATAGAGACAGAGGGAGAGAGACAGAGGGAGAGAGACAGAGACAGATAGAGACAGAGGGGGAGAGAGTGATAGAGACAGAGGGAGAGAGACAGAGAGAGAGAGACAGAGATAGATAGAGACAGAGGGAGAGAGACAGAGGGAGAGAAACAGAGATAGATAGAGACAGAAATAGACCGAGACAGAGGGAGAAAGAGAGAGGGGGAGAGAGATAGAGATAGACAGAGACAGAGGGGGAGGGAGTGAAAGAGACAGAGGGAGAGAGACAGAGGGAGGGAGACAGAGATAGACAGAGACAGAGGGGGAGAGACAGAGGGAGAGAGACAGAGGGAGGGAGACAGAGATAGACAGAGACAGAGGGGGAGGGAGTGATAGAGACAGAGGGAGAGAGATAGAGATAGACAGAGACAGAGGGGGAGGGAGTGATGGAGACAGAGGGAGAGAGACAGAGGGAGGAGGCAGAGATAGACAGAGACAGAGGGGGAGGGAGTGATAGAGACAGAGGGAGAGAGACAGAGGGAGAGGGACAGAGGGAGAGAGACAGAGATAGACAGAGACAGAGGGGGAGGGAGTGATAGAGACAGAGGGAGAGAGACACAGGGAGGCAGGCAGAGATAGATAGAGACAAAGGGGGAGAGACAGAGGGAGAGAGATAGAGATAGACAGAGACAGAGGGAGAGGGAGTGATAGAGACAGAGGGAGAGAGACAGAGGGAGGGAGGCAGAGATAGACAGAGACAGAGGGGGAGAGACAGAGAAAGACAGAGACAGAGGGGGAGCGAGTGTTAGAGACAGAGGGAGAGAGACAGAGGGAGAGAGACAGAGATAGATAGAGACAGAATTAGATCGAGACAGAGGGAGAGAGACAGAGGGAGAGAGATAGAGATAGGCAGAGACAGAGGGGGAGGGAGTGATAGAGACAGAGGGAGAGAGACAGAGGGAGGGAGGCAGAGATAGCTAGAGAAGAATTAGATTGAGACAGGGGGAGAGAGACAGATGGAGAGAGACAGAGATAGACAGAGACAGAGGGGATGAGAGTGATAGAGACAGAGGGAGAGAGACAGAGGGAGGGAGGCAGAGATAGACAGAGACAGAGGGGGAGGGAGTGATAGAGACAGAGGGAGAGGGACAGAGGGAGGGAGACAGAGGGAGAGAGATAGAGATAGATAGAGACAGCGGGGAGGGAGTGATAGAGACAGAGGGAGAGAGAGTAAGAGAGAGAGAGACAGAGATAGATAGAGCCAGAGGGGGAGGGAGTGACAGAGACAGAGGGAGAGAGACAGAGGGAGAGAGACATAGGGAGGGAGACAGAGATAGACAGAGACCTAGGGGGAGAGAGTGATAGAGACAGAGGGAGAGAGACACAGGGAGAGAGACAGAGATAGATAGAGACAGAGGGAGAGAGACAGAGGGAGAGAGACAGAGATAGATAGAGACAGAGGGGGAGGGAGTGATAGAGACAGAGGGAGAGAGACAGAGGGAAAGAGACAGAGATAGATCGGGACAGGGGGAGAGAGACAGAGGGAGAGAGATAGACTAGATAGAGACAGAATTAGATCGAGACAGAGGGAGAGAGATAGAGATAGATAGAGACAGAAGGAGAGAGACAGAGGGAGAGAGACATAATTAGATCGAGTCAGAGGGAGAGAGACAGAGGGAGGGAGACAGAGATAGACAGAGACAGAGGGAGAGTTTCAGAGATAGATAGAGACAGAATTAGATCGAGACAGAGGGAGAGAGTCAGAGGGAGAGAGATAGAGATAGACAGAGACACAGGGGGAGGGAGTGACAGAGGCAGAGGGAGAGAGGCAGAGGGAGGGAGACAGAGATAGACAGAGACAGAGGGGGAGAGACAGAGATAGACAGAGACAGAGGGGGAGCGAGTGTTAGAGACAGAGGCAGAGAGACAGAGGGAGAGAGACAGAGATAGATAGAGACAGAATTAGATCGAGACAGAGGGAGAGAGACAGAGGGAGAGAGATAGAGATAGACAGAGACAGAGGGGGAGGGAGTGATAGAGACAGAGGGAGAGAGACATAGGCAGGGAGGCAGATATAGATAGAGACAGAATTAGATTGAGACAGGGGGAGAGAGACAGAGATAGACAGAGACAGAGGGGGTGAGAGTGATAGAGACAGAGGGAGAGAGACAGAGGGAGAGAGACAGAGATAGACAGAGGCAGAGCGGGAGGGAGTGATAGAGACAGAGGGAGAGAGAGTCAGAGAGAGAGAGACAGAGATAGATAGAGACAGAGGGGGAGAGACAGAGGGAGAGAGATAGTGACAGACAGAGACAGAGGGGGAGGGAGTGATAGAGACAGAGGGAGGGAGATAGAGGGAGGGAGACAGAGGGAGAGAGATAGAGATAGATAGAGACAGAGGGGGAGGGAGTGATAGAGACAGAGGGAGAGAGAGTCAGAGAGAGAGAGACAGAGATAGATAGAGACAGAGGGGGAGGGAGTGACAGAGACAGAGGGAGAGAGACAGAGGGAGTGGGACAGAGGGAGAGAGACAGAGGGAGGGAGTCAGAGATAGATACAGACAGAGGGGGAGAGACAGAGGGAGAGAGATGGTGACAGACAGAGACAGTGGGGGAGGGAGTGATAGAGACAGAGGGAGAGAGACAGAGGGAGTGCGACAGAGGGAGAGAGACAGAGGGAGGGAGACAGAGATAGACAGAGACCTAGGGGGAGAGAGTGATAGAGACAGAGGGAGAGAGACACAAGGAGAGAGACAGAGATAGATAAAGACAGAGGGAGAAAGACAGAGGGAGAGAGACAGAGATAGATAGAGACAGAATTAGATCGAGACAGAGGGAGAGAGACAGAGGGAGAGAGACAGAGATAGATAGAGACAGAATTAGATCGAGACAGAGGGAGAAAGATAGAGTAGATAGAGGCATAATTAGATCGAGACGGGGGAGACAGACAGAGCGAGAGAGGTAGAGATAGACAGAGACCGAGGGAGAGAGACAGAGATAGACAGAGACAGAGGCGGAGGGAGTGATAGAGATAGAGGGAGAGGGACAGAGGGAGAGAGACAGAGATAGATAGAGACAGAATTGGATCGAGACAGAGGGAGAGAGACAGAGGGAGACAGATAGAGTAGATAGAGTCATAATTAGATCGAGACAGGGGGAGAGAGACAGAGGGAGAGAGGTAGAGATAGACAGAGACAGAGGGAGAGAGACAGAGAGAGAGAGACAGAGGGAGAGAGACAGAGATAGATAGAGACAGAGGGAGAGAGACAGAGGGAGAGAAACAGAGATAGATAGAGACAGAATTAGACCGAGACAGAGGGAGAAAGACAGAGGGGGAGAGAGATAGAGATAGACAGAGACAGAGGGGGAGAGAGTGATAGAGACAGAGGGAGAGAGACAGAGGGAGGGAGACAGAGATAGACAGAGACAGAGGGGGAGAGACAGAGGGAGAGAGACAGAGGGAGGGAGACAGAGACAGAGGGGGAGGGAGTGATAGAGACAGAGGGAGAGAGATAGAGATAGACAGAGACAGAGGGGGAGGGAGTGATGGAGACAGAGGGAGAGAGACAGAGGGAGGGAGGCAGCGATAGACAGAGACAGAGGGGGAGGGAGTGATAGAGACAGAGGGAGAGAGACAGAGGGAGAGGGACAGAGGGAGGCAGGCAGAGATAGATAGAGACAAAGGGGGAGAGACAGAGGGAGAGAGATAGAGATAGACAGAGACAGAGGGGGAGGGAGTGATAGAGACAGAGGGAGGGAGGCAGAGGGAGAGAGATAGAGTAGATAGAGACATAATTAGATCGAGACAGGGGGAGAGAGACAGAGGGAGAGAGACAGAGATAGACAGAGACAGAGGGGGAGAGACAGAGATAGATAGAGACAGAATTAGATCGAGACAGAGGGAGAGAGACAGAGGGAGAGAGATAGAGATAGACAGAGACAGATGGGTAGGGAGTGATAGAGACAGAGGGAGAGAGACAGAGGGAATGAGGCAGAGATAGATAGAGAAAAATTAGATTGAGACAGTGGGAGAGAGACAGACAGAGATAGACAGAGATAGAGGGGGTGAGAGTGATAGAGACAGAGGGAGAGAAACAGAGGGAGGGAGGCAGAGATAAACAGAGACAGAGGGGGAGGGAGTGATAGAGACAGAGGGAGAGGGACAGAGGGAGGGAGACAGAGGGAGAGAGATAGAGATAGATAGAGACAGCGGGGAGGGAGTGATAGAGACAGAGGGAGAGAGAGTAAGAGAGAGAGAGACAGAGATAGATAGAGCCAGAGGGGGAGGGAGTGACAGAGACAGAGGGAGAGAGACACAAGGAGAGAGACAGAGATAGATAAAGACAGAGGGAGAAAGACAGAGGGAGAGAGACAGAGATAGATAGAGACAGAATTAGATCGAGACAGAGGGAGAGAGACAGAGGGAGAGAGACAGAGATAGATAGAGACAGAATTAGATCGAGACAGAGGGAGAGAGACAGAGGGAGAAAGATAGAGTAGATAGAGACATAATTAGATCGAGACAGGGGGAGACAGACAGAGCGAGAGAGGTAGAGATAGACAGAGACCGAGGGAGAGAGACAGAGATAGACAGAGACAGAGGCGGAGGGAGTGATAGAGATAGAGGGAGAGGGACAGAGGGAGAGAGACAGAGATAGATAGAGACAGAATTGGATCGAGACAGAGGGAGAGAGACAGAGGGAGACAGATAGAGTAGATAGAGTCATAATTAGATCGAGACAGGGGGAGAGAGACAGACGGAGAGAGGTAGAGATTGACAGAGACAGACGGAGAGAGACAGAGAGAGAGAGACAGAGGGAGAGAGACAGAGATAGATAGAGACAGAGGGAGAGAGACAGAGGGAGAGAAACAGAGATAGATAGAGACAGAATTAGACCGAGACAGAGGGAGAAAGACAGAGGGGGAGAGAGATAGCGAAAGACAGAGACAGAGGGGGAGGGAGTGATAGAGACAGAGGGAGAGAGACAGAGGGAGGGAGACAGAGATAGACAGAGACAGAGGGGGAGAGACAGAGAGAGAGAGACAGAGGGAGGGAGACAGAGATAGACAGAGACAGAGGGGGAGGGAGTGATAGAGACAGAGGGAGAGAGATAGAGATAGACAGAGACAGAGGGGGAGGGAGTGATGGAGACAGAGGGAGAGAGACAGAGGGAGGGAGGCAGAGATAGACAGAGACAGAGGGGGAGGGAGTGATAGAGACAGAGGGAGAGAGACAGAGGGAGAGGGACAGAGGGAGAGAGACAGAGATAGACAGAGACAGAGGGGGAGGGAGTGATAGAGACAGAGGGAGAGAGACAGAGGGAGGCAGGCAGAGATAGATAGAGACAAAGGGGGAGAGACAGAGGGACAGAGATAGCGATAGACAGAGACAGAGGGGGAGGGACTGATAGAGACAGAGGGAGGGAGGCAGAGGGAGAGAGATAGAGTAGATAGAGACATAATTAGATCGAGACAGGGGGAGAGAGACAGAGGGAGAGAGACAGAGATAGACAGAGACCGATGGGGAGGGAGTGATAGAGACAGAGGGAGAGAGACAGAGGGAGGGAGGCAGAGATAGATAGAGAAGAATTAGATTGCGACAGGGGGAGAGAGACAGATGGAGAGAGACAGAGATAGACAGTGACAGAGGGGGTGAGAGTGATAGAGACAGAGGGAGAGAGACAGAGGGAGGGAGGCAGAGATAGACAGAGACAGAGGGGGAGGGAGTGATAGAGACAGAGGGAGAGGGACAGAGGGAGGGAGACAGAGGGAGAGAGATAGAGATAGATAGAGACAGCGGGGAGGGAGTGATAGAGACGGAGGGAGAGAGAGTAAGAGAGAGAGAGACAGAGATAGATAGAGCCAGAGGGGGAAGGAGTGACAGAGACAGAGGGAGAGAGACAGAGGGAGAGAGACAGAGGGAGAGAGACATAGGGAGGGAGACAGAGATAGACAGAGACCTAGGGGGAGAGAGTGATAGAGACAGAGGGAGAGAGACACAGGGAGAGAGACAGAGATAGATAGAGACAGAGGGAGAGAGACAGAGGGAGAGAGACAGAGATAGATAGAGACAGAATTAGATCGAGACAGAGGGAGAGAGACAGAGTGAGAGAGACAGAGATAGATAGAGACAGAGGGGGAGGGAGTGATAGAGACAGAGGGAGATAGACAGAGATAGATACAGACAGAGGGAGAGAGACAGAGGGAGTGAGACAGAGATAGATAGAGACAGAGGGGGAGGGAGTGATAGAGACAGAGGGAGAGAGACAGAGGGAGAGAGGCAGAGATAGATAGAGACAGAATTAGATCGAGACAGAGGGAGAGAGACAGAGGGAGAGAAATAGAGATAGATCGAGGGAGAGGGGGAGGGAGTGATAGAGACAGAGGGAGAGAGACAGGGGAGAGAGACAGAGATCGACAGAGACAGAGGGGGAGGGAGTGATAGAGACAGAGGGAGAGAGACAGAGACAGAGGGGGAGGGAGTGATAGAGACAGAGGGAGAGAGCCAGGGGAGAGAGACAGAGGTAGACAGAGACAGAGGGGGAGGGAGTGATAGAGACAGAGGGAGAGAGACAGAGGGAGAGAGACAGAGATAGATAGAGACAGAGGGAGAGAGACTGAGGGAGTGAGACAGAGATAGATAGAGGCAGAGGGTGAGGGAGTGATAGAGACTGAGGCAGAGAGAGAGCGGGAGAGAGACAGAGATAGATAGAGACAGAATTAGATCGAGACAGAGAGAGAGAGACAGAGAGGCAGCGATAGATAGAGACAGAGGGGGAGGGAGCGATAGAGACAGAGGGAGAGAGACAGAGGGAGGGAGACAGAGATAGACAGAGACAGAGGGAGAGGGAGTGATAGAGACAGAGGGAGAGAGACAGAGATAGATAGAGACAGAATTAGATCGAGACATAGGGAGAGAGACAGAGGGAGAGAGACAGAGATAGACAGAGACAGAGGGGGAGGGAGTGATAGAGACAGAGGGAGAAAGACAGAGATAGACAGAGACAGAGGGGGAGCGAGTGTTAGAGACAGAGGGAGGGAGACAGAGGGAGAGAGACAGAGATAGATAGAGACAGAATTAGGTTGAGACAGAGGGAGAGAGACAGAGGGAGAGAGATAGAGATAGACAGAGTCAGAGGGAGAGAGACAGAGATATATAGAGACAGAATTAGATCAAGACAGAGGGAGAGAGACAGAGGGAGGGAGACAGAGATAGACAGAGACGGAGATAGACAGAGACAGAATGGGAGGGAGTGATAGAGACAGAGGGAGAGAGACAGAGGGAGGGAGGCAGAGATAGATAGAGACAGAATTAGATTGAGACAGGGGGAGAGAGACAGATGGAGAGAGACAGGGATAGACAGAGACAGAGGGGGTGAGAGTGATAGAGACAGAGGGAGAGAGACAGAGGGAAAGAGACAGAGATAGACAGAGACAGAGGGGGAGAGACAGAGGGAGAGAGACAGAGATAGACAGAGACAGAGGGGGAGGGAGTGATAGAGACAGAGAGAGAGAGACGGAGATAGACAGAGACAGAGGGGGGGGAGTGATAGAGACAGAGGGAGGGAGACAGAGGGAGAGAGACAGAGATAGATCGGGACAGGGGGCGAGAGACAGAGGGAGAGAGATTGAGTAGATAGAGACAGAATTAGATCGAGACAGAGGGAGAGAGACAGATGGAGAGAGACAGAGATAGATAGAGACAGAACGAGAGAGACAGAGGGAGAGAGACATAATTAGAACGAGACAGAGGGAGAGTGACAGAGGGAGGGAGACAGAGATAGACAGAGACAGAGGGAGAGAGACAGAGATAGATAGAGACAGAATTACATCGAGACAGAGGGAGAGAGACAGAGGGAGAGAGATAGAGATAGACAGAAACACAGGGGGAGGGAGTGACAGAGACAGAGGGAGAGAGACAGAGGGAGGGAGACAGAGATAGACAGAGACAGAGGGGGAGGGAGTGATAGAGACAGAGGGAGAGAGACAGAGGGGGAGAGACTGAGATAGATAGAGACAGAATTGGATCGAGACAGAGGGAGAGAGACAGAGGGAGAGAGATAGAGTAGATAGAGACATAATTAGACTGAGACAGGGGGGAAGAGACAGAGGGAGAGAGATAGAGATAGACAGAGACAGAGGGAGAGAGACAGAGAGAGAGAGACAGAGGGAGAGAGACAGAATTAGATCGAGGCAGAGGGAGAGAGACAGAGGGGGAGAGACAGAGAAACACAGAGACAGAGGGGGAGGGAGTGATAGAGACAGAGGGAGGGAGGCAGAGATAGACAGAGACAGAGGGGGAGGGAGTGATAGAGACAGAGGGAGGGAGTCAGAGATCGACAGTGACAGAGGGGGAGGGCGTGATAGAGACAGAGGGAGAGAGACAGAGGGAGAGAGACAGAGAGAGATAGAGACACAGGGAGAGAGACAGAGATAGATCGAGACAGGGGGAGAGAGACAGAGGGAGAGAGATAGAGGGAGGGAGACAGAGATAGACAGAGACAGAGGGAGAGAGACAGAGGGAGGGAGATAGAGATAGACAGAGACACAGGGGGAGGGAGTGACAGACAGAGGGAGAGAGACAGAGGGAGGGAGACAGAGATAGACAGAGACAGAGCGGGAGAGACAGAGACAGAGGGGGAGCGAGTGTTAGAGACAGAGGGAGAGAGACAGAGGGAGAGAGACAGAGATAGATAGAGACAGAATTAGATCGAGACAGAGGGAGAGAGACAGAGGGAGAGAGATAGTGATAGACAGAGACAGAGGGGGAGGGAGTGATAGAGACAGAGGGAGAGAGACAGAGGCAGGGAGGCAGAGATAGATAGAGACAGAATTAGATTGAGACAGGGGGAGAGAGACAGATGGAGAGAGACTATGATAGACAGAGACAGAGGGGGTGAGAGTGATAGAGACAGAGGTAGAGAGACAGAGGGAGAGAGACAAAGATAGACAGAGGCAGAGCGGGAGGGAGTGATAGAGACAGAGGGAGAGAGAGTCAGAGAGAGAGAGACAGAGATAGATAGAGACAGAGGGGGAGAGACAGAGGGAGAGAGATAGTGACAGACAGAGACAGAGGGGGAGGGAGTGATAGAGACAGAGGGAGAGAGACAGAGGGAGGCAGATAGAGTAGATAGAGACATAATTAGATCGAGACAGGGGGAGACAGACAGAGGGAGAGAGGTAGAGATAGACAGAGACAGAGGGAGAGAGACAGAGAGAGAGAGACAGAGGCGGAGGGAGTGATAGAGATAGAGGGAGAGGGACAGACGGAGAGAGACAGAGATAGATAGAGACAGAATTGGATTGAGACAGAGGGAGAGAGACAGAGGGAGACAGATAGAGTAGATAGAGTCATAATTAGATCGGGACAGGGGGAGAGAGACAGAGGGAGAGAGGTAGAGATAGACAGAGACAGAGGGAGAGAGACAGAGAGAGAGAGACAGAGGGAGAGAGACAGAATTAGATCGAGGGAGAGAGACAGAGGGAGGGAGACAGAGGGAGGGAGACAGAGATAGACTGAGACAGAGGGGGAGGGAGTGATAGAGACAGAGGGAGAGAGACAGAGGGAGAGAGGCAGAGGTAGAGAGACAGAGATAGATAGAGACAGAATTAGATCGAGACAGAGGGAGAGAGACAGAGGGAGAGAGATAGAGTGGATAGAGACATAATTAGATCGAGACAGGGGGAGAGAGACAGAGGGAGAGAGGTAGAGATAGACAGAGACAGAGGGAGAGAGACAGAGATAGACAGAGACAGTGGGGGAGGGAGTGATAGAGACAGAGGGAGAGGGACAGAGGGAGAGAGACAGAGATAGATAGAGACAGAATTGGATCGTGACAAAGGGAGAGAGACAGAGGGAGAGAGATAGAGTAGATAGAGACATAATTAGATCGAGACTGGGGGAGAGAGACAGAGGGAGAGAGGTAGAGATAGACAGAGACAGAGGGAGAGAGACAGAGGGAGAGAGACAGATTTAGCTCGAGGCAGAGGGATAGAGACAGAGGGAGAGAGACAGAGGGAGGGAGACAGAGATAGACAGAGACAGAGGGGGAGGGAGTGATAGAGACAGAGGGAGAGAGACAGAGGGAGAGAGACAGAGGGAGAGAGACAGAGATAGATAGAGACAGAATTAGATCGAGGCAGAGGGAGAGAGACAGAGGGAGAGAGATAGAGTAGATAGAGACAGAATTAGATCGAGACAGAGGGTGAGAGACAGAGGGAGAGAGATAGAGTAGATAGAGACATAATTAGATCGAGTCAGGGGTAGAGAGAGAGAGGGAGAGAGATAGAGATAGAGAGAGACAGAATTAGATCGAGACAGAGGGTGAGAGACAGAGGGTGGGAGACAGAGATTGACAGAGACAGAATTAGATCGAGACAGAGGAAGAGAGACAGAGGGTGAGAGATAGAGTAGATAGAGACATAATTAGATCGAGACAGAGGGAGAGAGACAGAGTGAGAGAGATAGAGATAGACAGAGAAGAGGGGGAGGGAGTGATAGAGACAGAGGGAGGGAGGCAGAGGGAGAGAGATAGAGTAGATAGAGACATAATTAGATCGAGACAGGGGGAGAGAGACAGAGACAGAGGGGGAGGGAGTGATAGAGACAGAGGGAGAGAGACAGAGGGAGAGAGAGTCAGAGAGAGAGAGACAGAGATAGATAGAGACAGAGGGGGAGGGAGTGACAGAGACAGAGGGAGAGAGACAGAGGGAGAGAGACACAGGGAGGGAGACAGAGATAGATAGAGACAGAGGGAGAGAGACAGAGGGAGAGAGACAGAGATAGATAGAGACAGAATTAGATCGAGACAGAGGGAGAGAGACAGAGTGAGAGCGACAGAGATAGATAGAGACAGAATTTGATAGAGACAGAGGGAGAGAGACAGAGATAGATAGAGAAAAAGGGGGAGGGAGTGATAGAGACAGAGGGAGAGAGACAGAGGGAGATAGACAGAGGGAGTGAGACAGAGATAGATAGAGACAGAGGGGGAGGGAGTGATAGAGACAGAGGGAGAGAGACAGAGGGAGAGAGGCAGAGATAGATAGAGACAGAATTAGATCGAGACAGAGGGAGAGAGACAGAGGGAGAGAGATAGAGATAGACAGAGACAGAGGGGGAGGGAGTGATAGAGACAGAGGGAGGGAGGCAGAGGGAGAGAGATAGAGTAGATAGAGACATAATTAGATCGAGACAGGGGGAGAGAGACAGAGGTAGACAGAGACAGAGGGGGATAGACAGAGATAGACAGAGACAGAGGGGGAGCGAGTGTTAGAGACAGAGGGAGAGAGACAGAGGGAGAGAGACAGAGATAGATAGAGACAGAATTAGATCGAGACAGAGGGAGAGAGACAGAGACAGAGGGGGAGGGAGTGATAGAGACAGAGGGAGAGAGACAGAGGGAGAGAGAGTCAGAGAGAGAGAGACAGAGATAGATAGAGACAGAGGGGGAGGGAGTGACAGAGACAGAGGGAGAGAGACAAAGGGAGAGAGACAGAGGGAGAGAGACATAGGGAGGGAGACAGAGATAGACAGAGACCTAGGCGGAGAGAGTGATAGAGACAGAGGGAGAGAGAAACAGGGAGAGAGACAGAGATAGATAGAGACAGAGGCAGAGATACTGAGGGAGAGAGACAGAGATAGATAGAGACCGAATTAGATCGAGACAGAGGGAGAGAGACAGAGTGAGAGCGACAGAGATAGATAGAGACAGAATTAGATCGAGACAGAGGGAGAGAGACAGAGGGAGAGAGACAGAGATAGATAGGGAAAAAGGGGGAGGGAGTGATAGAGACAGAGGGAGATAGACAGAGATAGATAGAGACAGAGGGAGAGAGACAGAGGGAGTGAGACAGAGATAGATAGAGACAGAGGGGGAGGGAGTGATAGAGACAGAGGGAGAGAGACAGAGGGAGAGAGGCAGAGATAGATAGAGACAGAATTCGATCGAGACAGAGGGAGAGAGACAGAGGGAGAGAAATAGAGATAGACAGAGGGAGAGGGGGAGGGAGTGATAGAGACAGAGGGAGAGAGACAGAGATAGACAGAGACAGAGGGGGAGGGAGTGATAGAGACAGGGGAGAGAGACAGATATAGACAGAGACAGAGGGGGAGCGAGTGATAGAGACAGAGGGAGAGAGACAGAGGGAGAGAGACAGAGATAGACAGAGACAGAGGGGGACGGAGTGATAGAAACAGAGGGAGAGAGACAGAGACAGAGGGGGAGGGAGTGATAGTTACAGAGGGTGAGAGCCAGGGGAGAGAGACAGAGATAGACAGAGACAGAGGGGGAGGGATTGATAGAGACAGAGGGAGAGAGACAGAGACAGAGGGGGATGGAGTGATAGAGACAGAGGGTGAGAGCCAGGGGAGAGAGACAGAGATAGACAGAGACAGAGGGGGAGGGAGTGACAGAGACAGAGGGAGAGAGGCAGAGATAGACAGAGACAGAGGGGGAGGGAGTGATAGAGACAGAGGGAGGGAGGCAAAGGGAGAGAGATAGAGTAGATAGAGACATAAATAGATTGAGACAGGGGGAGAGAGACAGAGGGAGAGAGATAGAAATAGAGAGAGACAGAATTAGATCGAGACAGAGGGAGAGAGACAGAGATAGACAGAGACAGAGGGGAGGGAGTGATAGAGACAGAGGGAGAGAGTCAGAGATAGACAGAGACAGAGGGGGAGGGAGTGATAGAGACAGAGGGAGAGAGACAGAGATAGATAGAGACAGAGGGAGAGAGACAGAGATAGTTCGAGACGGGGAGAGAGACAGAGGGAGAGAGATAGAGTAGATAGAGACAGAATCAGATCGAGACAGAGGGAGAGAGACAGAGGGAGAGAGATAGAGATAGATAGAGACAGAGGGAGAGAGACAGAGGGAGAGAGACATAATTAGTTCGAGACAGAGGGAGAGAGGCAGAGGGAGGGAGACAGAGATAGACAGAGACAGAGGGAGAGAGACAGAATTAGATATAGGCAGAGGGATAGAGACAGAGGGAGAGAGATAGAATAGATAGAGACAGAATTAGATCGAGACAGAGGGAGAGAGACAGAGGGAGAGAGATAGAGTAGATAGAGACATAATTAGATCGAGACAGGGGGAGAGAGACAGAGGGAGAGAGATAGAGATAGAGGGAGACAGAATTAGATCGAGACAGAGGGAGAGTGACAGAGGGTGGGGGACGGAGATAGACAGAGACAGTATTAGATCGAGACAGAGGAAGAGAGACAGAGGGAGAGAGATAGAGTAGATAGAGACATAATTAGATCGAGACAGAGGGAGAGAGACATAGGGAGAGAGATAGAGATAGACAGAGACAGAGGGGGAGGGAGTGATAGAGACAGAGGGAGGGAGGCAGAGGGAGAGAGATAGAGTAGATAGAGACATAAATAGATTGAGACAGGGGGAGAGAGACAGAGGGAGAGAGATAGAAATAGAGAGAGACAGAATTAGATCGAGACAGAGGGAGAGAGACAGAGGGAGAGAGACAGAGATAGACAGAGACAGAGGGGGAGGGAGTGATAGAGACAGAGGGAGAGAGACAGAGATAGACAGAGACAGAGGGGGAGGGAGTGATAGAGACAGAGGGAGAGAGACAGAGGTAGAGAGACAGAGATAGATAGAGACAGAATTAGATCGAGACAGAGGGTGAGAGACAGAGGGAGAGAGATAGAGATAGACAGAGTCAGAGGGAGAGAGACAGAGATAGAAAGAGACAGAATTAGATCAAGTCAGTGGAAGAGAGACAGAGGGAGGGAGACAGAGATAGACAGAGAAAGCGGGGGAGGGAGTGATAGAGACAGAGGGAGAGAGACTGAGGGAGAGAGACAGAGATAGATAGAGACAGAATTAGATCGAGACAGAGTGAGAGAGACAGAGGGAGAGATATAGAGATAGACAGAGACAGAGGGGGAGGGAGTGATAGAAACAGAGGGAGAGAGACAGAGGGAGAGAGACAGAGGGAGGGAGAGAGAGATAGACAGAGGCAGAGGGAGAGAGACAGAGGGAGGGAGACAGAGACAGAGGGGGAGGGAGTGATAGAGACAGAGGGAGAGAGACAGAGGGAGCGAGACAGAGATAGATGGAGACAGAATTAGATCGAGACAGAGGGAGAGAGTCAGAGGGAGAGAAACAGAGATAGACAGAGGGAGAGGGGGAGGGAGTGATAGAGACAGAGGGAGAGAGACAGAGGGAGAGAGACAGAGATAGACAGAGACAGAGGGGGAGGAAGTGATAGAGACAGAGGGAGAGAGACAGGGGAGAGTGACAGAGATAGACAGAGACAGAGGGGGAGGGAGTGATAGAGACAGAGGGAGAGAGATAGAGGGAGAGAGATAGAGGGAGAGAGATAGAGGGAGAGAGATAGAGATAGATAGAGACAGAATTGGATCGAGACAGAGGGAGAGAGACAGAGGGAGGCAGATAGAGTAGATAGAGACATAATTAGATCGAGACAGGGGGAGAGAGACAGAGGGAGAGAGGTAGAGATAGACAGAGACAGAGGGAGAGATACAGAGAGAGAGAGACAGAGGGAGAGAGACAGAATAAGATCGAGGCAGAGGGAGAGAGACAGAGGGAGGGAGACAGAGGGAGGGAGACAGAGATAGACTGAGACAGAGGGGGAGGGAGTGATAGAGACAGAGGGAGAGAGACAGAGGGAGAGAGGCAGAGGGAGAGAGATAGAGTAGATAGAGACATAATTAGATCGAGACAGGGGGAGAGAGACAGAGGGAGAGAGGTAGAGATAGACAGAGACAGAGGGTGAGAGACAGAGATAGACAGAGACAGTGGGGGAGGGAGTGATAGAGACAGAGGGAGAGGGACAGAGGGAGAGAGACAGAATTGGATCGAGACAGAGGGAGAGAGACAGAGGGAGAGAGATAGAGTAGATAGAGACATAATTAGATCGAGACTGGGGGAGAGAGACAGAGGGAGAGAGGTAGAGATAGACAGAGACAGAGGGAGAGAGACAGAGAGAGAGAGACAGAGGGAGAGAGACAGATTTAGCTTGAGGCAGAGCGATTGAGACAGAGGGAGAGAGACAGAGGGAGGGAGACAGAGATAGACAGAGACAGAGGGGGAGGGAGTGATTGAGACAGAGGGAGAGAGACAGAGGGAGAGAGACAGAGAGAGAGAGACAGAGGGAGAGAGACAGAGATAGATAGAGACAGAATTAGATCGAGACAGAGGGTGAGAGACAGAGGGAGAGAGATAGAGTAGACAGAGACATAATTAGATCGAGACAGGGGTAGAGAGAGAGAGGAAGAGAGAAAGAGATAGAGAGAGACAGAATTAGATCGACACAGAGGGTGAGAGTCAGAGGGTGGGTGACAGGGATTGACAGAGACAGAATTAGATCGAGACAGAGGAAGAGAGACAGAGGGAGAGAGATAGAGTAGATAGAGACATAATTAGATCGAGACAGAGGGAGAGAGACAGAGGGAGTGAGATAGAGATAGACAGAGACAGAGGGGGAGGGAGTGATAGAGACAGAGGGAGGGAGGCAGAGGGAGAGAGATAGAGTAGATAGAGACATAATTAGATCGAGACAGGGGGAGAGAGACAGAGGGAGAGAGACAGAGGTAGACAGAGACAGAGGGGGAGAGACAGAGATAGACAGAGACAGAGGGGGAGCGAGTGTTAGAGACAGAGGGAGAGAGACAGAGGGAGAGAGACAGAGATAGATAGAGACAGAATTAGATCGAGACAGAGGGAGAGAGACAGAGGGAGAGAGATAGAGATAGACAGAGACAGAGGGGGAGGGAGTGATAGAGACAGAGGGAGAGAGACAGAGGGAGTGAGGCAGAGATAGATAGAGACAGAGGGGGAGGGACAGTGGGAGAGAGATAGTGATAGACAGAGACAGAGGGGGAGGGAGTGATAGAGACAGAGGGAGAGAGACAGAGGGAGTGAGACAGAGATAGATAGAGACAGAGGGGTAGGGAGTGATAGAGACAGAGGGAGAGGGACAGAGGGAGGGAGACAGAGGGAGAGAGATAGAGATAGATAGAGACAGAGGGGGAGGGAGTGATAGAGACAGAGGGAGAGAGAGTCAGTGAGAGAGAGACAGAGATAGATAGAGACAGAGGGGGAGGGAGTGACAGAGACAGAGGGAGAGAGACAGAGGGAGAGAGACATAGGGAGGGAGACAGAGATAGACAGAGACCTAGGGGGAGAGAGTGATAGAGACAGAGGGAGAGAGACACAGGGAGAGAGACAGAGATAGATAGAGACAGAGGGAGAAAGACAGCGGGAGAGAGACAGAGATAGACAGAGACAGAGGGGGAGGGAGTGATAGAGACAGAGGGAGAGAGACAGCGGGAGAGAGACAGAGATAGATAGAGACAGAATTAGATCGAGACAGAGGGAGAGAGACAGAGGGAGAGAGATAGAGTAGATAGAGACAGAGGGAGAGAGACAGAGTGAGAACGACAGAGATAGATAGAGACAGAATTAGATCGAGACAGAGGGAGAGAGACAGAGGGAGAGAGATAGAGATAGACAGAGGGAGAGTGGGAGGGAGTGATAGAGACAGAGGGAGAGAGACAAGGGAGAGAGACAGAGATAGACAGACACAGAGGGGGAGGGAGTGATAGAGACAGAGGGAGAGAGACAGAGGGAGAGAGAGTCAGAGAGAGAGAGACAGAGATAGATAGAGACAGAGGGGGAGGGAGTGACAGAGACAGAGGGAGAGAGACAGAGGGAGAGAGACAGAGGGAGAGAGACACAGGGAGGGAGACAGAGATAGACAGAGACCTAGGGGGAGAGAGTGATAGAGACAGAGGGAGAGAGACACGGGGAGAGAGACAGAGATAGATAGAGACAGAGGGAGAGAGACAGAGGGAGAGAGACAGAGATAGATAGAGGCAGAATTAGATCGAGACAGAGGGAGAGAGATAGAGTGAGAGCGACAGAGATAGTTAGAGACAGAATTTGATAGAGACAGAGGGAGAGAGACAGAGATAGATAAAGAAAAAGGGGGAGGGAGTGATAGAGACAGAGGGAGAGAGACAGAGGGAGATAGACAGAGGGAGTGAGACAGAGATAGATAGAGACAGAGGGGGAGGGAGTGATAGAGACAGAGGGAGAGAGACAGAGGGAGAGAGGCAGAGATAGATAGAGACAGAATTAGATCGAGACAGAGGGAGAGAGACAGAGGGAGAGAGATAGAGATAGACAGAGACAGAGGGGGAGGGAGTGATAGAGACAGGGGGAGGGAGGCAGAGGGAGAGAGATAGAGTAGATAGAAACATAATTAGATGGAGACAGGGGGAGAGAGACAGAGGTAGACAGAGACAGAGGGGGATAGACAGAGATAGACAGAGACAGAGGGGGAGCGAGTGTTAGAGACAGAGGGAGAGAGACAGAGGGAGAGAGACAGAGATAGATAGAGACAGAGTTAGATCGAGACAGAGGGAGAGAGACAGAGACAGAGGGGGAGGGAGTGATAGAGACAGAGGGAGAGAGACAGAGGGAGAGAGAGTCAGAGAGACAGAGATAGATAGAGACAGAGGGGGAGGGAGTGACAGAGACAGAGGGAGAGAGACAGAGGGAGAGAGACAGAGGGAGAGAGACATAGGGAGGGAGACAGAGATAGACAGAGACCTAGGGGGAGAGAGTGATAGAGACAGAGGGAGAGAGACACGGGGAGAGAGACAGAGATAGATAGAGACAGAGGCAGAGAGACAGAGGGAGAGAGACAGAGATAGATAGAGACAGAATTAGATCGAGACAGAGGGAGAGAGACAGAGTGAGAGCGACAGAGATAGATAGAGACAGAATTAGATCGAGACAGAGGGAGAGAGACAGAGGGAGAGAGACAGAGATAGATAGAGAAAAAGGGGGAGGGAGTGATAGAGACAGAGGGAGATAGACAGAGATAGATAGAGACAGAGGGAGAGAGACAGAGGGAGTGAGACAGAGATAGATAGAGACAGAGGGGGAGGGAGTGATAGAGACAGAGGGAGATAGACAGAGATAGATAGAGACAGAGGGAGAGAGACAGAGGGAGTGAGACAGAGATAGATAGAGACAGAGGGGGAGGGAGTGATAGAGACAAAGGGAGTGAGACAGAGGGAGAGAGGCAGAGATAGATAGAGACAGAATTAGATCGAGACAGAGGGAGAGAGACAGAGGGAGAGAGATAGAGATAGACAGAGGGAGAGTGGGAGGGAGTGATAGAGACAGAGGGAGAGAGACAAGGGAGAGAGACAGAGATAGACAGACACAGAGGGGGAGGGAGTGATAGAGACAGAGGGAGAGAGACAAGGGAGAGAGACAGAGATAGACAGACACAGAGGGGGAGGGAGTGATAGAGACAGAGGGAGAGAGACAGAGGGAGAGAGAGTCAGAGAGAGAGAGACAGAGATAGATAGAGACAGAGGGGGAGGGAGTGACAGAGACAGAGGGAGAGAGACAGAGGGAGAGAGACAGAGGGAGAGAGACACAGGGAGGGAGACAGAGATAGACAGAGACCTAGGGGGAGAGAGTGATAGAGACAGAGGGAGAGAGACACGGGGAGAGAGACAGAGATAGATAGAGACAGAGGGAGAGAGACAGAGGGAGAGAGACAGAGATAGATAGAGACAGAATTAGATCGAGACAGAGGGAGAGAGATAGAGTGAGAGCGACAGAGATAGTTAGAGACAGAATTTGATAGAGACAGAGGGAGAGAGACAGAGGGAGAGAGACAGAGATAGATAGAGAAAAAGGGGGAGGGAGTGATAGAGACAGAGGGAGAGAGACAGAGGGAGATAGACAGAGGGAGTGAGACAGAGATAGATAGAGACAGAGGGGGAGGGAGTGATAGAGACAGAGGGAGAGAGACAGAGGGAGAGAGGCAGAGATAGATAGAGACAGAATTAGATCGAGACAGAGGGAGAGAGACAGAGGGAGAGAGATAGAGATAGACAGAGACAGAGGGGGAGGGAGTGATAGAGACAGAGGGAGGGAGGCAGAGGGAGAGAGATAGAGTAGATAGAAACATAATTAGATCGAGACAGGGGGAGAGAGACAGAGGTAGACAGAGACAGAGGGGGATAGACAGAGATAGACAGAGACAGAGGGGGAGCGAGTGTTAGAGACAGAGGGAGAGAGACAGAGGGAGAGAGACAGAGATAGATAGAGACAGAATTAGATCGAGACAGAGGGAGAGAGACAGAGACAGAGGGGGAGGGAGTGATAGAGACAGAGGGAGAGAGACAGAGGGAGAGAGAGTCAGAGAGACAGAGATAGATAGAGACAGAGGGAGAGGGAGTGACAGAGACAGAGGGAGAGAGACAGAGGGAGAGAGACAGAGGGAGAGAGACATAGGGAGGGAGACAGAGATAGACAGAGACCTAGGGGGAGAGAGTGATAGAGACAGAGGGAGAGAGACACGGGGAGAGAGACAGAGATAGATAGAGACAGAGGCAGAGAGACAGAGGGAGAGAGACAGAGATAGATAGAGACAGAATTAGATCGAGACAGAGGGAGAGAGACAGAGTGAGAGCGACAGAGATAGATAGAGACAGAATTAGATCGAGACAGAGGGAGAGAGACAGAGGGAGAGAGACAGAGATAGATAGAGAAAAAGGGGGAGGGAGTGATAGAGACAGAGGGAGATAGACAGAGATAGATAGAGACAGAGGGAGAGAGACAGAGGGAGTGAGACAGAGATAGATAGAGACAGAGGGGGAGGGAGTGATAGAGACAGAGGGAGAGAGACAGAGGGAGAGAGGCAGAGATAGATAGAGACAGAATTTGATCGAGACAGAGGGAGAGAGACAGAGGGAGAGAAATAGAGATAGACAGAGGGAGAGGGGGAGGGAGTGATAGAGACAGAGGGTGAGAGACAAGGGAGAGAGACAGAGATAGACAGAGACAGAGGGGGAGGGAGCGATAGAGACAGGGGAGAGAGACAGATATAGACAGAGACAGAGGGGAAGGGAGTGATAGAGACAGAGGGAGAGAGACAGAGATAGACAGAGACAGAGGGGGACGGAGTGATAGAGACAGAGGGAGAGAGACAGAGACAGAGGGGGAGGGAGTGATAGTTACAGAGGGTGAGAGCCAGGGGAGAGAGACAGAGATAGACAGAGACAGAGGGGGAGGGACTGATAGAGACAGAGGGAGAGAGACAGAGACAGAGGGGGAGGGAGTGATAGAGACAGAGGGTGAGAGCCAGGGGAGAGAGACAGAGATAGACAGAGACAGAGGGGGAGGGAGTGACAGAGACAGAGGGAGAGAGGCAGAGATAGACAGAGACAGAGGGAGGGAGGCAGAGGGAGAGAGATAGAGTAGATAGAGACATAAATAGATTCAGACAGGGGGAGAGAGACAGAGGGAGAGAGATAGAAATAGAGAGAGACAGAATTAGATCGAGACAGAGGGAGAGAGACAGAGGGAGAGAGACAGAGATAGACAGAGACAGAGGGGGAGGGAGTGATAGAGACAGAGGGAGAGAGTCAGAGATAGACAGAGACAGAGGGGGAGGGAGTGATAGAGACAGAGGGAGAGAGACAGAGATAGATAGAGACAGAGGGAGAGAGACAGAGATAGTTCGAGACGGGGAGAGAGACAGAGGGAGAGAGATAGAGTAGATAGAGACAGAATCAGATCGAGACAGAGGGAGAGAGACAGAGGGAGAGAGATAGAGATAGATAGAGACAGAGGGAGAGAGACAGAGGGAGAGAGACATAATTAGTTCGAGACAGAGGGAGAGAGGCAGAGGGAGGGAGACAGAGATAGACAGAGACAGAGGGAGAGAGACAGAATTAGATAGAGGCAGAGGGATAGAGACAGAGGGAGAGAGATAGAATAGATAGAGACAGAATTAGATCGAGACAGAGGGAGAGAGACAGAGGGAGAGAGATAGAGTAGATTGAGACATAATTAGATCGAGACAGGGGGAGAGAGACAGAGGGAGAGAGATAGAGATAGAGGGAGAGAGAAATAGATCGAGACAGAGGGAGAGTGACAGAGGGTGGGGGACAGAGATAGACAGAGACAGAATTAGATCGAGACAGAGGAAGAGAGACAGAGGGAGAGAGATAGAGTAGATAGAGACATAATTAGATCGAGACAGAGGGAGAGAGACATAGGGAGAGAGATAGAGATAGACAGAGACAGAGGGGGAGGGAGTGATAGAGACAGAGGGAGGGAGGCAGAGGGAGAGAGATAGAGTAGATAGAGACATAAATAGATTGAGACAGGGGGAGAGAGACAGAGGGAGAGAGATAGAAATAGAGAGAGACAGAATTAGATCGAGACAGAGGGAGAGAGACAGAGGGAGAGAGACAGAGATAGACAGAGACAGAGGGGGAGGGAGTGATAGAGACAGAGGGAGAGAGACAGAGATAGACAGAGACAGAGGGGGAGGGAGTGATAGAGACAGAGGGAGAGAGACAGAGGTAGAGAGACAGAGATAGATAGAGACAGAATTAAATCGAGACAGAGGGTGAGAGACAGAGGGAGAGAGATAGAGATAGACAGAGTCAGAGGGAGAGAGACAGAGATAGAAAGAGACAGAATTAGCTCAAGTCAGTGGGAGAGAGACAGAGGGAGGGAGACAGAGATAGACAGAGAAAGCGGGGGAGGGAGTGATAGAGACAGAGGGAGAGAGACTGAGGGAGAGAGACAGAGATAGATAGAGACAGAATTAGATCGAGACAGAGTGAGAGAGACAGAGGGAGAGATATAGAGATAGACAGAGACAGAGGGGGAGGGAGTGATAGAAACAGAGGGAGAGAGACAGAGGGAGAGAGACAGAGGGAGGGAGAGAGAGATAGACAGAGGCAGAGGGAGAGAGACAGAGGGAGGGAGACAGAGACAGAGGGGGAGGGAGTGATAGAGACAGAGGGAGAGAGACAGAGGGAGCGAGACAGAGATAGATGGAGACAGAATTAGATCGAGACAGAGGGAGAGAGTCAGAGGGAGAGAAACAGAGATAGACAGAGGGAGAGGGGGAGGGAGTGCTAGAGACAGAGGGAGAGAGACAGAGGGAGAGAGACAGAGATAGACAGAGACAGAGGGGGAGGAAGTGATAGAGACAGAGGGAGAGAGACAGGGGAGAGTGACAGAGATAGACAGAGACAGAGGGGGAGGGAGTGATAGAGACAGAGGGAGAGAGATAGAGGGAGAGAGATAGAGGGAGAGAGATAGAGGGAGAGAGATAGAGATAGATAGAGACAGAATTGGATCGAGACAGAGGGAGAGAGACAGAGGGAGGCAGATAGAGTAGATAGAGACATAATTAGATCGAGACAGGGGGAGAGAGACAGAGGGAGAGAGGTAGAGATAGACAGAGACAGAGGGAGAGATACAGAGAGAGAGAGACAGAGGGAGAGAGACAGAATTAGATCGAGGCAGAGGGAGAGAGACAGAGGGAGGGAGACAGAGGGAGGGAGACAGAGATAGACTGAGACAGAGGGGGAGGGAGTGATAGAGACAGAGGGAGAGAGACAGAGGGAGAGAGGCAGAGGGAGAGAGATAGAGTAGATAGAGACATAATTAGATCGAGACAGGGGGAGAGAGACAGAGGGAGAGAGGTAGAGATAGACAGAGACAGAGGGAGAGAGACAGGGATAGACAGAGACAGTGGGGGAGGGAGTGATAGAGACAGAGGGAGAGGGACAGAGGGAGAGAGACAGAGATAGATAGAGACAGAATTGGATCGAGACAGAGGGAGAGAGACAGAGGGAGAGAGATAGAGTAGATAGAGACATAATTAGATCGAGAATGGGGGAGAGAGACAGAGGGAGAGAGGTAGAGATAGACAGAGACAGAGGGAGAGAGACAGAGAGAGAGAGACAGAGGGAGAGAGACAGATTTAGCTTGAGGCAGAGGGAGAGAGACAGAGGGAGAGAGACGGAGGGAGGGAGACAGAGATAGACAGAGACAGAGGGGGAGGGAGTGATTGAGACAGAGGGAGAGAGACAGAGGGAGAGAGACAGAGGGAGAGAGACAGAGGGAGAGAGACAGAGGGAGAGAGACAGAGATAGATAGAGACAGAATTAGATTGAGACAGATGGAGAGAGACAGAGGGAGACAGATAGAGTAGATAGAGACAGAATTAGATCGAGACAGAGGGTGAGAGACAGAGGGAGAGAGATAGAGTAGATAGAGACATAATTAGATCGAGACAGGGGTAGAGAGAGAGAGGGAGAGAGATAGAGATAGAGAGAGACAGAATTAGATCGAGACAGAGGGTGAGAGTCAGAGGGTGGGAGACAGGGATTGACAGAGACAGAATTAGATCGAGACAGAGGGAGAGAGACAGAGGGAGTGAGATAGAGATAGACAGAGACAGAGGGGGAGGGAGTGATAGAGACAGAGGGAGGGAGGCAGAGGGAGAGAGATAGAGTAGATAGAGACATAATTAGATCGAGACAGGGGGAGAGAGACAGAGGGAGAGAGACAGAGGTAGACAGAGACAGAGGGGGAGAGACAGAGATAGACAGAGACAGAGGGGGAGCGAGTGTTAGAGACAGAGGGAGAGAGACAGAGGGAGAGAGACAGAGATAGATAGAGACAGAATTAGATCGAGACAGAGGGAGAGAGACAGAGGGAGAGAGATAGAGATAGACAGAGACAGAGGGGGAGGGAGTGATAGAGACAGAGGGAGAGAGACAGAGGGAGGGAGGCAGAGATAGATAGAGACAGAGGGGGAGGGACAGAGGGAGAGAGATAGTGATAGACAGAGACAGAGGGGGAGGGAGTGATAGAGACAGAGGGAGAGAGACAGAGGGAGTGAGACAGAGATAGATAGAGACAGAGGGGTAGGGAGTGATAGAGACAGAGGGAGAGGGACAGAGGGAGGGAGACAGAGGGAGAGAGATAGAGATAGATAGAGACAGAGGGGGAGGGAGTGATAGAGACAGAGGGAGAGAGAGTCAGTGAGAGAGAGACAGAGATAGATAGAGACAGAGGGGGAGGGAGTGACAGAGACAGAGGGAGAGAGACAGAGGGAGAGAGACATAGGGAGGGAGACAGAGATAGACAGAGACCTAGGGGGAGAGAGTGATAGAGACAGAGGGAGAGAGACACAGGGAGAGAGACAGAGATAGATAGAGACAGAGGGAGAGAGACAGCGGGAGAGAGACAGAGATAGATAGAGACAGAATTAGATCGAGACAGAGGGAGAGAGACAGAGTGAGAACGACAGAGATAGATAGAGACAGAATTAGATCGAGACAGAGGGAGAGAGACAGAGGGAGAGAGATAGAGATAGACAGAGTCAGAGGGGGAGGGAGTGATAGAGACAGAGGGAGATAGACAGAGATAGATAGAGACAGAGGGAGAGAGACAGAGGGAGTGAGACAGAGATAGATAGAGACAGAGGGGGAGGGAGTGATAGAGACAAAGGGAGTGAGACAGAGGGAGAGAGGCAGAGATAGATAGAGACAGAATTAGATCGAGACAGAGGGAGAGAGACAGAAGGAGAGAGATAGAGATAGACAGAGGGAGAGGGGGAGGGAGTGATAGAGACAGGGGAGAGAGACAGAGATAGACAGAGACAGAGGGGGAGGGAGTGATAGAGACAGAGGGAGAGAGCCAGGGGAGAGAGACAGAGATAGACAGAGACAGAGGGGGAGGGAGTGACAGAGACAGAGGGAGAGAGGCAGAGATAGACAGAGACAGAGGGGGAGGGAGTGATAGAGACAGAGGGAGAGAGTCAGAGGGAGAGAGACAGAGATAGATAGAGACAGTGGGAGAGAGACAGAGATAGATCGAGACGGGGAGAGAGACAGAGGGTGAGAGATAGAGTAGATAGAGACAGAATTAGATCGAGACCGAGGGAGAGAGACAGAGGGAGAGAGTTAGAGATAGATAGAGACAGAGGGAGAGAGACAGGGGGGGAAAGACATAATTAGATCGAGACAGAGGGAGAGAGGCAGAGGGAGGGAGACAGAGATAGACAGAGACAGAGGGAGAGAGACAAAATTAGATAGAGGCAGAGGGATAGAGACAGAGGGAGAGAGATAGAATAGATAGAGACAGAATTAGATGGAGACAGAGGGAGAGAGACAGAGGGAGAGAGATAGAGTAGATAGAGACATAATGAGATCGAGACAGGGGGAGAGAGATAGAGGGAGAGAGATAGAGATAGAGGGTGACAGAGGGAGAGAGACAGAGGGAGAAAGACATAATTAGATCGAGACAGAGGGTGAGAGGCAGAGGGAGGGAGACAGAGATAGACAGAGACAGAGGGAGAGAGACAGAATTAGATAGAGGCAGAGGGATGGAGACAGAGGGAGAGAGATAGAATAGATAGAGACAGAATTAGATCGAGACAGAGGGAGAGAGACAGAAGGAGAGAGATAGAGTAGATAGAGACATAATGAGATCGAGACAGGGGGAGAGAGACAGAGGGAGAGAGATAGAGATAGAGGGAGACAGAATTAGATCGAGACAGAGGGAGAGAGACAGAGGGTGGGGGACAGAGATAGACAGAGACAGAATTAGATCGAGACAGAGGAAGAGAGACAGAGGGAGAGAGATAGAGTAGATAGAGACATAATTAGATCGAGACAGAGGGAGAGAGACAGAGGGAGCGAGATAGAGATAGACAGAGCAGAGGGGGAGGGAGTGATAGAGACAGAGGGAGAGAGACAGAGATAGTCAGAGACAGAGAGGGAGGGAGTGATAGAGACACAGCGAGAGAGACAGAGGGAGAGAGACAGAGATAGATAGAGACAGAATTAGATCGAGACAGAGGGAGAGAGACAGAGGGAGAGAGATAGAGATAGACAGAGGGAGAGGGAGAGAGACAGAGATAGATAGAGACAGAATTAGATCGAGACAGAGGGAGAGAGACAGAGGGAGAGAGATAGAGATAGACAGAGACAGAATTAGATCGAGACAGAGGGAGAGAGACAGAGGGAGAGAGATAGAGATAGACAGAGTCAGAGGGAGAGAGACAGAGATAGAAAGAGACAGAATTAGATCAAGTCAGTGGGAGAGAGACAGAGGGAGGGAGACAGAGACAGCGGGGGAGGGAGTGATAGAGACAGAGGGAGAGAGACAGAGGGAGAGAGACAGAGATAGATAGAGACAGAATTAGATCGAGACAGAGGGAGAGAGACAGAGGGAGAGAGATAGAGATAGACAGAGACAGATTTAGATCAAGTCAGTGGGAGAGAGACAGAGGGAGGGAGACAGAGACAGCGGGGGAGGGAGTGATAGAGACAGAGGGAGAGAGACAGAGGGAGAGAGACAGAGATAGATACGGACAGAATTAGATCGAGACAGAGGGAGGCAGACAGAGGGAGAGATATAGAGATAGACAGAGACACAGGGGGAGGGAGTGATAGAGACAGAGGGAGAGAGACAGAGGGAGAGAGACAGAGGGAGGGAGAGAGAGATAGACAGAGACAGAGGGAGAGAGACAGAGGGAGGGAGACAGAGATAGACAGAGACAGAGGGGGAGGGAGTGATAGAGACAGAGGGAGAGAGACAGAGGGAGAGAGACAGAGATAGATAGAAACAGAATTAGATCGAGACAGAGGGAGAGAGTCAGAGACAGAGGGGGAGGGAGTGATAGAGACAGAGGGAGAGAGACAGAGGGAGAGAGACAGAGATAGACAGAGGGAGAGAAACAGAGATAGACAGAGGGAGAGGGGGAGGGAGTGATAGAGACAGAGGGAGAGAGACAGAGGGAGTGAGATAGAGATAGACAGAGACAGAGGGGGAGGGAGTGATAGAGACAGAGGGAGAGAGACAGGGGAGAGAGACAGAGATAGACAGAGACAGAGGGGGAGGGAGTGATAGAGACAGAGGGAGAGAGATAGAGGGAGAGAGATAGAGATAGATAGAGACAGAATTAGATCGAGACAGAGGGAGAGAGACAGAGGGAGAGAGACAGAGATAGACAGAGACAGAGGGGGAGGGAGTGATAGAGACAGAGGGAGAGAGACAGAGATAGAGATAGATAGAGAGAGAGGGAGAGAGATAGACAGAGACAGAAGGGGAGGGAGTGATAGAGACAGAGGGCGAGAGACAGAGATAGACAGAGACAGAGGGGGAGGGAGTGATAGAGACAGAGGGAGAGAGACAGAGATAGAAAGAGATCGAGATAGATAGAGACAGAGGGAGAGAGATAGACAGAGACAGAGGGAGAGAGACAGAGATAGAAAGAGATAGAGATAGACAGAGAGAGATAGGGAGAGACAAGATAGATGGATGGAATAGATAGGTTGATGGATGGATAGATGGATGGATGGATGAATAGATAGACAGATAGATCGATAGATAAAGATATATGGACCTTGGGATTTCTATTTACCCCTATTGTAAACCTCTTAGCTTCTCATTACTGAAGAATGAAAAACCGCTACGGCAGCCACCCCATGTCCTCACTAATTCCCAGACTAAACTGCATTGGCCACAGATCTGCCCAGTCATTTGCCAATGTGGCGTTCCTTAACTATCTGATATTAAGTTTTATAGATTTCCCTCCTCCAACTGCGTCCCCCTGAACCCAACGGATTAAGATTGCATCCTGATGTACCCGGCCTGTGTTGAATCACCTTTCAGGATGCCCTAAGGAAAGGGGAAGATAGATAACTGGTGGTGGTTACCTGGTCTTTGACATCAGTAACTGATTTGTCCTTCCTCCAGTCCTTACTGTTGGGAAGGTCCTTGTTGTGGTTGCTGTAGTGGGACGGATCACATTTGAGACTGGAGTCTGTCAGGAATGTACCGCCTTTCATCTCGTCCTCTGAGGTAAAATCAAAACCAATTAAGCCAGCTTCTCGCTCTCTCTCGCTCTCTCTGCCTGTCCCTCTCTCTCTCTCCCCCCATGTCTCTCTCTCTCGTATATCTCTGTCTCGATTGCTCTGTCTCCCTCTCCCCCGCTCCCTCTCTCTGTCTCTCTCACTATCTCTCCCCTTCACTGCCTATCTCTTACCCTCTCCCTCTCTTCATCTCTCTGTTTTCTCTCTCGCTCTCTTTCACTATCTCTCCCTCTTTCACTCCCCCTCTCTCTGTCTTTGACGTCCTCTCTCTCTATCTATATCTCTTTGTCTCTATTGCTCTCTCTGTCTCTTTCTATTTTTTTTTTAGATTTAGCGTACCCAATTATAATTTTTTCCAATTAAGGGGCAATTTAGCGTGGTCAATCCACCTACCCTGCACATCTTTGGGTTGTGGGGGCGAAACCCACGCAGACACGGTGAGAATGTGCAAACTCCACACGGACAGTGACCCGGGGCCAGGATCGAACCCGGGTCCTCAGCGCCGTGAGGCAGCAGTGCTAATCACTGCGCCACGTGCCGCACGCTGTCTTTCTATTGCGCTCTCACTGTCTCTCTCTATCTCTCCCCCTCTCTCTATCTCTGTCACTCTCGCTATCGTTCTCCCTATCTCGCTCTCTCTCTCTCGCTATTTTTCCCCCTCTCTCCCTTTCTCTCTCGCTATCGTTCTCCCTCTCGCTATCTCTCCCCCTCTCTCCCTTCCTCTCTCATTATCGTTCTCCCTATCTCCCTCTCGCTGTCTCTCCCCCTTGTCGTGTTGGGTGTTCCGATGCACAAACGAACCAACACGGCTGTAGATGGTACAACTCTGTTTTATTATTCTGCATAATAACAACTGTTAACTTCTGGCTGTCGTTCGTACTTCACCAGCTAACCTGTGGATCCAGCCCTAACACTATCTTAGAGAGGCACTCAGCACATGGTGTATGTCTGAGTGGCACGCTGTGAGCTCTGTGCACTGAGCTGTCTCCTGCTGGAATGAACGGGAACTGCGGTGTTCCCTGTTTTATAGTGTGTGTGCTCTCACTGGTGATTGGCTGTGATGTTGCGTGTGTGTTGATTGGTCCATTGATCTGTCCATCAGTGTGTATGTGTGTTTGCACCATGATATGTATATATGAATATCATGACACCCCTCACTCCCGCTATCGCTCTCCCTATCTCCTTCTCTCTCTTGCTAGCTCTCCCCTTCACTCCCTGGGCGAGATTCTCCACTCCCGCGCCGGTTGGGAGAATCGCCTGGGCCGCCAAAATTTCCGGGGACGCCGGTCCGACGCCCCCCCGCGATTCTCCCAAGCGGCGGGAACGGCCCGGTCGGGTTTCGCGGGCCGCAGGCCGGAGAATCGCCGGAGACACCCAAAATGGCGATTCTCCGGCACCCCCCCCCTGCTATTCTGAGGCCCGGATGGGCCGAGCGGCCAGGCCAAAACGGCGGGTTCCCCCCCGGCGCCGTCCACACCTGGTCGCTGCAGTCGTGGGCGGTGCGTGAACGCTGGGGGGGGGCGGCCTGTGGGGGGGGGGGGGGGCGAGGGCGGATCCTGCACCGTGGCGGCTCCACCTGGAATGTGGGGTGGCCCGCGATCGGTGCCCACCGATCGTCGGGCTGTCCTCTCTGAAGGAGGACCTCCTTCCTTCCGCGGCCCCGCAAGATCCGTCCGCCATCTTCTTGCGGGGCGGATTTAGACAGGACGACAACCACGCATGCGCGGATGACGTCCGTTATGCGGCGCCGGCCGCGTCATCTATGCGGCGCCGCTTTTACGCGGGCGACAAGGCCTGGCGCGGGTAGATGACGCGGGTAGATGACGCGGCCCCGATACTGGCCCATTGACAGGGCCTGAATCGGTCAGGACCGGGGCCGTTCCGCGCCGTCGTGAACCTCGACGGCGTTCACGACGGCGCGGCCACTTCGGCGCGGGGGTGGAGAATCCCGCCCCCTATCTCTCACTCTCTCCCTCTTTTCATCTCTCTATTTTCTCTCTCTCTCTTTCACTATCTCTCCCTGTGGAAGATTCTAGGTTCGACTCCTGGCTGGCTCGAAAATTGGCGTAGTCGTTGCAGTTTCCCTAATTTAACGGGAAGTGAACCCCAAAACCAATCTCTAAACAGGACTCTCTCAGCTGAAAGGGAGAGAGAGCCATAGCGCGACCCCAGCTGAAAGGGGGGTCTGCGGCTCGGCAGCCTTAATTACTGGCCAATGACTCATGCTAGGAGAGTTATCTTAATTAATAAATTAATGATCGCTGCATGGGAAGAAAAAGGTGCCTTAGAGACTAAAATTAAAAATAAAAGACTTTGAGGTTCGTGAAAGGATAAACACCGGTGTGCGCTCCCTGTAGGCTATGTAAATGATTTCCACAGTCATTGTTATTGTTATATATATGTTCTAAAGTATTTTGCAGAAGGAACGATGAGCACTAAACTCGACGCCCCCCTCACAGGTCATCCCGACGCCTCGGTGAAGATATCCAAAGCATGAAAGAAGGTGAACTCCTTAAAGAGGACAGATAAGGGAGTCAAAATGAGTAGGAAAGTGAAAAGAAACAATCTTAAACCAATGGAATGAGGCAGGAAAACCTATATGTCCGGCATAGGAATCTAATGAAGCTGACCCCCTCTCGGAAAAAAAAACCAGGGGAGTAAAAGTAAATTGAAGATTAAGGTAAAAGCGTAACAGATGAGTTCCTGCAGAGAAAGGGACTTCAGGTTTTCTGTAGCCGTGAGATAAGGCTAACGGTTAACTGTGATATTTGTGAGCTGTGAGAATCGGTGTGTTTTGTTTAACCAATTAATTTCAAAGCATGAAGTGGGCTGTATTTTTTACCGTCTGTCTGTGTGAGTCAGAGATTATAACTTCAGTGATTTTTGTTGAGATTTCTCTAATGAACGCAAGCATGGGAAATTACGATCAGTTTAAAAGAAAGAAAGTGCCTTTACGAATAAAAGTAATTGAATATGAATAAGTTTTTAGATTACGTGAAAAGACGTAAATGGCATCATGCCAAGTTCTCCGCCCCTTAGATTCTGCAGGAAACATTAACCATTTCAGCAGACGATATTTTCGGAATTGACAAAGAAAAAATATACGTCTCTAAGAATAGCTAATGCCTATAAAATCAATCATTGGGAATTGACTTAAATGTGTGCTATTTATAGTCTCCTCCCAGGCGATGTTTTGCTGATTCAAAAATACTCTTATGGTGCATCTTGGCCAGCTTTGAAGGATGGGATTACAGTCCTACCCGGCATAAATGGGGGATGGGTTCCCAATGATGATAATCATTTGAATGAAGGAAATGAGTCCCTCAAACACTGGTTAGCAAATAGAGGGAAAGAGGCTATCATGCAAGGGGCCAAGAAGCATTTAACCCCCTACCGCAAATAGCGATACCTGACCCTATTAGGCAGGCAGACACTCTGCAAATTAGGAGCGGTAATGCATTGCATTGATAATGGAATGTTTATAGAACTGTCTCAAATATGAGCTCATCAGCTGCAAAACTTAATAACTTCTGAGCCTGCGCCCGATCGCTCTGTTCTATGCTGGCAGCTGAACAGTAACCCTTACAGTACCACTTGTCAAAGAGACCAAAGGAAAAAGGTAATACATGGGATTTATATTGAAATGGACGGACGAAATTGCCTGATAGAATTTTATGGCAAACAGGAGGGCAAAGTGACCCGGAAAGAGCAAGGGCCCGCTACATTTGAAATACAACAACCTCCCCGAGAGAGCCATCATTTACTCCCTTCAATCCTGGCCCAGGTACTGCCACATCTATGGGCCCAACATAAAAATCATGTTGGAAAAGTACGTTCTGCCCCAGCGCAGAGGGTGCAGTTACAGAAGAACGTTGCCCTGCTTTGCTTAAAACTATACATGATGTGGAGATGCCGGCGTTGGACTGGGGTGGGCACAGTAAGAAGTCTTACAACACCAGGTTAAAGTCCAACAGGTTTGTTTCGATGTCACTAGCTTTCGGAGCGCTGCTCCTTCCTCAGGTGAATGAAGAGGTCTGTTCCAGAAACATATATATAGACAGATTCAAAGATGCCAGACAATGCTTGGAATGGAGCATTAGCAGGTGATTAAATCTTTACAGATCCAGAGATGGGGTAACCCCAGGTTAAAGAGGTGTGAATTGTGTCAAGCCAGGACAGTTGGTAGGATTTCGCAGGCGAGGTGGTGGGGGGTGAATGTAATGTGACATGAATCCCAGGTCCCGGTTGAGGCCGCACTCATGTGTGCGGAACTTGGCTATAAGCTTCTGCTCGGCGATTCTGCGTTGTCGCGGGTCCTGAAGGCCGCCTTGGAGAACGCTTACCCGGAGATCAGAGGCTGAATGCCCTTGACTGCTGAAGTGTTCCCCGACTGGAAGGGAACATTCCTGCCTGGCGATTGTCGCGCGATGTCCGTTCATTCGTCGTCGCAGCGTCTGCATGGTCTCGCCAACGTACCACGCTTCGGGACGCGCGACAACGCAGAATCGCCGAGCAGAAACTTACAGCCAAGTTCCGCACACATGAGTGCGGCCTCAACCGGGACCTGGGATTCATGTCGCATCACATTCATCCCCTACCATCTGGCCTGCGAAATCCTACCAACTGTCCTGGCTTGAGACAATTCACACCTCTTTAACCTGGGGTTACCCCATCTCTGGATCTGTAAAGATTTAATCACCTGCTAATGCTCGCATTCCAAGCATTGTCTGGCATCTTTGAATCTGTCTATATATACGTTTCTGGAACAGACCTCTTCATTCACCTGAGGAAGGAGCAGCGCTCCGAAAGCTAGTGACATCGAAACAAACCTGTTGGACTTTAACCTGGTGTTGTAAGACTTCTTACTAAAACTATACAGGTTGGCACGGGAAGCAGAAAGGGGATAGAGGGAGTGATCAATGCACTATTACAGCAAGGCGTGCTGAAGAGAACACAAAGCCCCCGTAACACCCCTATACTCCCCATTCCAAAGGTAGGAAGACCCAATGAGTGGTGGTTTGTGCAAGATCTTAGAGCCACTATTGCTCCATTGGTGCCGGACACAAATGTCATTTTCTCTTCTATACCACCAACAACGGATACTTTCTCAGCCTTTTTCCCCATACCATTGCACCCAGGAAGTCGATATCTATTTGCCTTTACATATCGGAACTAACAGTATTAAAAGAGACTTGGACGAGTGCCAGTTGTCTGCAGGCTGAACATTCCCTCAATATGATGACAATTTATTGATAGCCTCAGAGGGAGGGCTAGTTTGTCAACAGAATACCCTTTTGTTATTATCACATCTGGTAGAAAGAGAGCAAGGGATCCCAATGGACAAGCTGCAATTCTGTCAGGAGGCAGCAGTATTTGGGATTTCAGCTGCAGTAAGGACAGTGGAGGCTTGGGTCTGAAGGAATACAGGCTGTAGCAAGGGTTCCAACTGTGGTGGTATGTATTAGGGGTAATACGGTACACCATGAATGCCGAGGAGCTATTGGAGGACAGATGCTGGATCCCGATTGGATCCTCCACCTACTGGGCTCCACCCAGATAGGCGGGGTATAAGAACCTGGGTTTAATCCCCGCAGCTGCATTCTGTGACTGAGCTGCTGGGGAACGAGTCTGAACAAGTCTGCTCAATAAAGCCTCGATTGAAGTTCTCCACGTCTCGCCTCGTGTGTGATCGATGGTGCTACACCAACTCCACGCACGAGAAAGTAAACCTTTATCTCCCTCGGAATGGTGGGCTATTGCAGGCAGTGGATCCTGGACTATAGACACCCCTTCAGTTGTTACTGGATCCCAGAGAGGGAGCAAGCATTTCGTAATTTGAAACAAGCCATGATTAGCACCCCTGCCTTGGGACTTCCTAATTTCAGCAAGCCCTTTACTCTTTATAGAACATACAACATACAGTGCAGAAGGAGGCCATTCGGCCCATCGAGTCTGCACCGACCCACTTAAGCCCTCACTTCCACCCTATTCCCGTAACCCAATAACCCCTCCTAACCTTTTTGGACACTAAGGGACAATTTAGCGCGGCCAATCCACCTAACCTGCACGTCTTTGGACTGTGGGAGGAAACCGGAGCACCCGGAGGAAACCCACGCAGACACGGGGAGAACGTGCAGACTCCGCACGGACAGTGACCCCGCGGGGAATCGAACCTGGGACCCTGGCGCTGTGAAGCCACGGTGCTAACCACTGTGCTACCGTGCTGCCCTCATTATGTGAATGAAGCAGGGAGATTTGCATCAGGGGTCCTGGTGCAAGTGCATTGAGGAGGGAAAAGACCCTTTGCCTATTACCCGGTGTGGTAAACGGTATTGCTTAAGCAGCCACAACGGTCATAGTAGAAAAAAATTTCATCAGTTTTGCTGCTGCTTAACCCATCCGCAATGCAGCATTTTACTGCGGCTCGACACACTGGGTACGAAGAGATGCGGGAGCTAGTCAATCTTTGATGGCAGGAGATGAGGAGTTATGTAGTCTGGGAAGAATGTTGCCAAAAAAGGTGGTAATATGTGGAATTCAGGGTGAGAGGAGTAGTGTTCCATTGTATAAGGTAAGGTTGGAAAGTCCAGTGAAGAGTGGTGAAGTGGTAGTAGGAGTAATAGAGAAACTATCTTGTCCGGGAATACAGTTTATCTTGGGTAACGATATAGCTGGAGCGCAGGTGGGAGTGATGCCCACTGTGGTTGATAAGCCAGTGGAAAATCAGACAACTGAAGTGTTGAAGGACGAATATCCTGGGATTTATCCGGATTGTATAGTAACAAGGTCGCAAAGTTAAGACAAGAGGAGAAATGAAAGAGAGAAGATGAAGTTGAAGTGCATGTATGATTTGTCAAAGGAATGATCGGTGATAGTGGACATGGTTTCACGGTGGGTAGAGGCTTCTCCAACCCAAAGAGATGATGCTAGAACAATGGTAAATATTCTGGTAGCAGAGAATGGTTTAAGGAAATAGTACCTAGGTTTGGGACACCAATGGGCATTAACAGCGACAGGGGAACTCATTTCACTCGCAAATTGGCCAAAGCCCCAACTGAACCCATGGGATTGGATTGGAAATTGCACATCCCATAGCAGCCGCCATCCTCAGGAACGGAATCATTAAAACTGCAGTTACAAAAGTGTGTCAACAAAATGGGCTGCGATGGCCCGATGCCGTCCCCATAGTAACGCCTGCCCTGAGAAATCGTAATACGGGTTTAACCCCGTATGAGATATTAACGGAACGTCCCACGACAACTGGGACTAAACCACCAATGACTCCAGCGGCAGTAGCCGTAATATGGGCAGATGAGGCATCACTAAAGTATGCCCAGGCCTTGTGTGAAACCGCTGGGGAAAAAAAACCATGAAAAGGTGCGACAGGCTCAGATGCTTCCAAAAGAGTGAAACACACACCCTCTAAACCTGGAGATCACGTGTATGTGACAGCACTAAACAAAGATTATTTTTCTCCTCGGTGGAATGGACCCGACCCAAGTGCTGTTAACAACCTGGACAGCCGTTAAAGTAAAAGAAAAGCCCGGTGGGATCCACGCAACCCGTGTAAACGACATCATACGGAGCTTTGAGCGTACCAGCGGAACGCTGACCTGAAGAGAATGACGGCGTTGATGTTTTTATATTATCAGATTAATCCAACATCACGCAGAGGGTAAACTGCATACCAACACCTTAATATACATGTCCCACTCATACGCAGAGGGGGTAAATAAATCCAGTTGTTGGGTTTGTACAGAAATTCCCAGATGTTCGGGGGAGGGCTTCCCCGTGCGGCCCATCCCATTCGCCAGTAACGAGCTAGCAGAATGGGCTCGAAGACAAAATAACACAGGGCATGAGTGAGATGCACAGGATATGTTCGATTGGAGATTGGCTGGATACGACATGAATAGGTTGGAGGAATGGTGGGGGCCTAGGTTTAATGTAACACGCCAAACGCCCTGTTTGATCCTCCCCAATTACACTGGCATCCCAAAGGCTTTAGGAAACATAAAACATATGGGACCTACCCAGTCGGCACGAGTCTGTGTGACCAGACCTTGAATTGGCAACCCCCTTTGTTCCACCTCACAGCTAAAGGACATCTTTGATTGGTCAGGAGTTGAAAATGAAACTAGTGGCGGCTCCTGGGAAGGGGATCGATTAGACTAATGATGACTGATAGGAAAGGAAACCTGACCGCATATAACGGCACTTATTTTATCTGTGGCCACACCAGAAATTTGGGAAGGCTCCTGCTATTTGGGACACGTAGTCCCTTCTGTGCATCACATTCAGCAATTGCAGGACCATCCCCATCACAGGACGACACAAAGTATTATGACATGGGCTGGGAATAATGATACCACCATTAGGAAGAGCCACTAATGCATACGAACTACGCGAACTACGAGACATCCTTGAGCAGGTAGCTAATGATACTGCAGAAGCTGTTAACCAGGTAGAAACTGAGATGGTCGCTATAAGAGCGGTTGCCCTGCAGAATAGAAGGGCCCTTGATTTCTTGTTGGCTGAAAGGGGAGGCACTTGTGCCCTGATTGGAAGTGACTGTTGCACGTACATCCCTGATAACTCAGAAAAATTGATAATCTGGTGGATCACATTTGTAGAGAGGCAACAAGATTACACGAATAGGAGGGATGGGACTTTGGCTTTGGATGGTAGGATCGTCAGGACAGAGGACTGTGTTCTGGATTATAATCACCATTGTAACCTTGATTGTCGTACGGTTACTGTTTAATATTGCGCAAGATATGTTTATTGCTCTAACACGGGAGAACAGCCCTAGCCGCCTTGCCTCCTTGCGACCAGCTCATAACACGCAGGGAACTGTCATACGTCCGTTCCCCTTACATTATAAACCACCCTTCTCTACGGAGGACACGATAATTTACTGAAAGGTGCTGATCAAAAGATCACCAAGGAGGGAATTGTGGGAGGGAAGTTAACGAGTCACCAATTTAGAAGCATGCTGGGAATACTAACTATATTTTAACACTGCTTTTGAGCGAAAATAAGCAGCTCAAGTAATGTAAAGCAAACACTGCTTAGTATTTTGTACTCTGCATTATGATGATAATAAGTTGTTCTTCCGAAGGACAACAAAATGCGACTCGAGTTGTTTTTAAACCAAGGGCAAAACATTCACATTTCCTCTTGCGTATGTTCCCAAGCTTTATCTCTTCAAAGTTGTTTATTTCAACCTATAAATATAATGGTTTTTGACTGCATAACTCAGAGTGCAGTGCCTTGGCTTTGCAGCTGAAACACTTTCTCTCCACAAGTATATTTGTGTAAATAAATTGCCTTAAATCGAACCTCGAGGAATTTGTCTTTATTATGATTTTCACGGCACTCCCTCCCTCCCTCTTTCACTCTCCCTCTTTCTGTCTTTGACGTTCTCTCTCTCTCTCTATCTCGTTGTCTCTTTTGTGCTCTCTCTGTCTCTTTCTCTATCTCTCCCCACACTCTCTCTGTCTCTTTCACTCTCGCTATCGCTCTCCCTATCTCCCTCTCTCTTTCGCTATCTCTCTCCCTCTCTCTCTCGCTATCGCTCTCCCTATCTCCCTCTCTCTTTCGCTATCTCTCTCCCTCTCTCGCTCTCGCTATCTCGCTCCCTCTCTCTATCGCTCTCCCTATCTCCCTCTCTCGCTCTCGCTATCTCTCTCCCTCTCTCTCTCCCGCTATCGCTCGTCCCATCTCCCCCTCTCTCTTGCTATCTCTCCCCCTCGTTCCCTGTCTCTCCCTCTCTTCATCTCTCCATTCTCTCTCTCCTTCATTACCTCTCTCTCTTTCGCTATCGCCCTCTTTCTCTCTCTCTCCTCCCTCTCTCTCTACCCCTCTTGTCTCTCTCTATTCTCTCCCTCCGTCTCTCTCTCTTTCCACCTCTCTCTCTCTCCCTCTCACCTCTTCAGTTAGAACGCTATGGGTTCCAGGCCAGCTGCAGGGACCAGAGCTCACAATGCTGACACACTGGACTCGGCGCTGAGGGAGAGCTGCACTGTTGGAGCTGCCATCTTCCTAATATAGACCTTAAACTCAGGCATGTGTCAGTGTGCTGCCCTACACGAGCCTCCTCTCACTCGCCACTTCATCTCACCCTATCCCCCTATCCTCCTTCATGTCATTAACCAGCTTTCCCTTTTAAACGTATCAATAATATTAACCTCTGTCGCTCCCTGTGGGAGAGAGTTCCCCAATCGCCCCAATCTCTGAGTAAAGAGGTCCCTCCTGAATTCAGCATTGGAATTATTAATGAACGTACCACTGTAGCCATCTGGGATGGCCACTTACAGCAAGAAACATGGACGTCCGCAAAGCCTGATGGGAAATATGGCCAATGTAAGGTTCAGGCAGGCTCAGAGCCTGAATGTATAGTTGTGAGCGAAGAATCCAGACAGCATCGAAACCCCCAACCGATTAGCATTTTGATGGCCCATCTCCGGAAGACAAAGGATTGATACTCAGGTAACCGATACAAGTCCAGACATTTTAGCGCCACCCCCTTTCCTCAGGAAGCACAAACAACAGGGTCAATGACCACTTAGGACACGCCCAGCCATCAAAGCACCCGCCCCTTTATTGGCTCATATTGGGGCAGCATTGTGGACAGCACAAAATTGCTTCACAGCTCCAGGGTCCCAGGTTCGATTCCCGGCTTGGGTCACTGTCTGTGCGGAGTCTGCACGTCCTCCCCGTGTCTGCGTGGGTTTCCTCCGGGGGCTCCGGTTTCCTCCCACAGTCCAAAGATGTGCAGGTTAGGTGGATTGGCCGTGCTAAATTGCCCTTAGTGTCCAAAGATGTGCAGGTTAGGTGGATTGGCCGTGCTAAATTGCCCTTAGTGTCCAAAGATGTGCAGGTTAGGTGGATTGGCCGTGCTAAATTGCCCTTAGTGTCCAAAGGTGTGCAGGTTAGGTGGATTGGCCGTGCTAAATTGCCCTTAGTGTCCAAAGATGTGCAGGTTAGGTGGATTGGCCGTGCTAAATTGTCCCTTAGTGTCCAAAGATGTGCAGGTTAGGTGGATTGGCCGTGCTAAATTGTACCTTAGTGTCCAAAGATGTGCAGGTTAGGTGGATTGGCCGTGCTAAATTGTCCCTTAGTGTCCAAAGATGTGCAGGTTAGGTGGATTGGCCGTGCTAAATTGTCCCTTAGTGTCCAAAGATGTGCAGGTTAGGTGGATTGGCCGAGCTAATTGCCCTTAGTGTCCAAAATTGCCCTTAGTGTTGGGTGGGGTTACTGGGTTATGGGGATAGGGTGGAGATGTGAGCCTGGGGTGGGGTGCTCTTTCCAAGAGCCGGTGCAGTCTCGATGGGCCGAATGGCCTCCTTCTGCACTGTAAATCCTATCTATGTAAATTCTATATCGAAGGCAGTGATTGAGAACTGCCCACTTAATGGGGTCCAAACCTAAGGACCGTCCAAAAGAGCACAAAACTCCCCAAGGATAAAGAGAGACACTGCCATGGGTTCGGCCTCTCTTGGACCGGACGCCCCGGCAACGCCCACCTCCAATCGCAGCACCACCTGAAGCAAGTCCAAGTTCAACGCCCGCGACCAGACGGATGAGCCCAGCTGAGCAGCAGTTACTCCTCCAGACCCGCTAGACCCAGATTCGGACAACGGCCACTGTTCCCCTGACCTAAGCTGGGTGCCTGACGTTAAGTACAGGTTGTCATAGTTGTTAGGTGTAGTTTAACTAGTAGTGTTTATGTTGCATGTGTAAGTTAATCTTGTGTGTAAATAAAGTACCATTGATCTTGAACTAACTAACTAGTATTTGGCTCTTTGATCGATACCCGGTTGAACCTTGTGGTGGTATCATTTGATACCTGGCGACTCTGAAAGCAATATAGTATCGAAAACTAAAGAAAGAAGGGCAGCCTTATTGACTGCCATATTTATAGCAGGTAAAAAAAAGGCAATACCAGCACCGATAACGAATAATCAGAACATCACCAGTATCATCATTATTATTAGTAACCACCCCCAAGTGTCACTAACCTTGCTGTAGCGTTCAATGGTCGGTGGTGTTGTCGACAGTGTGGAAGGATGTAGCAGGTTACAGAGGGACATAGATAAGCTGCAGAGCTGGGCTGAGAGGTGGCAAATGGAGTTTAATGTAGAGAAGTGTGAGGTGATTCACTTTGGAAAGAATAACAGAAATGCGGAATATTTGGCTAATGGTAAAGTTCTTGGAAGTGTGGATGAGCAGAGGGAACGAGGTGTCCATGTACATAGATCCCTGAAAGTTGCCACCCAGGTTGATAGGGTTGTGAAGAAGGCCTATGGAGTGTTGGCCTTTATTGGTAGAGGGATTGAGTTCTGGAGTCATGAGGTCATGTTGCAGCTGTACAGAACTCTGGTCCGGCCGCATTTGGAGTATTGCGTACAGTTCTGGTCACCGCATTATAGGAAGGACGTGGAGGCTTTGGAGCGGGTGCAGAGGAGATTTACCAGGATGTTGCCTGGTATGGAGGGAAAATCTTATGAGGAAAGGCTGATGGACTTGAGGTTGTTTTCGTTGGAGAGGAGAAGGTTAAGAGGAGACTTAATAGAGGCATACAAAATGATCAGGGGGTTGGATAGGGTGGACAGTGAGAGCCTTCTCCCGCGGATGGAAATGGCTGGCACGAGGGGACATAACTTTAAACTGAGGGGTAATAGATATAGGACAGAGGTCAGAGGTAGGTTCTTTACGCAAAGAGTAGTGAGGCCGTGGAATGCCCTACCGGCAACAGGAGTGAACTCGCCAACATTGAGGGCATTTAAAAGTTTATTGGATAAACATATGGATGATAATGGCATAGTGTAGGTTAGATGGCTTTTGTTTCGGTGCAACATCGTGGGCCGAAGGGCCTGTACTGCGCTGTATCGTTATATGTTCTATGTTCTATGTAATGGATTAATTGAACTGTGTTTGATCATATTAGTCTGGTAACTGATCTATCCCCACCCGCTGAATTGCTCCAGCCTTATAAAAATAGACAGCTTCAGGAACTTAAGCCATTTAGAAAATTCTGGAAGCTGCCCTGGGTTCTGGTAGTTAGAAAGCATTGTAAATAAGCCTGTTGTAGATTTAGAGCTGGTATTATCTTTACATTGTCCTGCGTTAAGTCACAGATATTAAATAAGCAGCAAACAATGAATAGGAAGACCAGAATTAGGATCAGAAGTCGGCCCTTCGAGCCTGCTCCGCCATTTAATCAGATCTTAGCTGATCTCTTCCTGGTCTCAAATCCATCTCCCCGCCTGTCCCCTATACGCGACACGAGGTTTGACAGGCACCCCCCCACCCCCCCCTCGCATTCGGGGCTGTCGTCGACAGATTGGTACCTGACAGGTCACTGAACTTGGTGACTCCATACTTGGCAGTCCCTCTCTCCGCTTCCTGCAGCTTCCTGGCCCGCTCCACGTTCTCCGCAAAGATCTGGAAGCGACGCGTCTTTTCTGAGTGGAAAATTTGTCCGGGAAGAATGAACAGTTTGCATGTGAGAAACAGGCGAAGGAGCTGTTCGTTTTGGCTGCGAGATCGCGAAATGACTGACTTTGGTCACAATTATGGAAAAAAAGTGGGGATATTTTTCAGGGGGACGCGAAACCCGCGAATGCCGATGTTTTCAGGGAGCGCTTGTGAAAAGTACGCCGAAAGTTAGCGTGAAGGAGAAAGGAAAATTGCAAGTTGTCCTTTATTGCGAGGGGTTTGAAGGACAGGAATAAAGAGATCTTGTTCAAGTTGCACAGGGTCTTGGTGAGACCACATGGGGACTACGGTGCACAGTTTTGGCCTCCACATTTAAGGGAAGGATAGACTTGAATCGGAGGTGGTACAGCCAAGGTTCACTGGATTAGTCCCTGGGCTGAGGAGGGGTCGTCCTATGAGGAGAGGCTGAGTAAATCGGGTTTATATTCTCTGGAGTTCGGGAAGAATGAGAGGCGATCTCATTGAGACCGCCAGGCTTCTCAAGGGGTTTTGATAGGGTGGAGGCTGAGAGATTGTCCCCCGCAGGTCGGGGAATCTCAAACACAGGGGCGGGAGGGAGCAAAGTCTCAGGATACGGGGGCTGACCACGAGGAAGAATTCTTCACTCGAGGGAAGGAGTCGGCCATTTTGCGGACCGAGATGAGGAGAAATTTCTTCACTCGGGGAAGGAGTCGGCCATTTTGGGGACCGAGATGAGGAGAAATTTCTTCACTCGGGGAAGGAGTCGGCCATTTTGGGACTGAGATGAGGAGAAATTTCTTCACTCGGGGAAGGAGTCGGCCATTTTGGGACCGAGATGAGGAGAAATGTCTTCACTCGGGGAAGGAGTCGGCCATTTTGGGACCGAGATGAGGAGAAATTTCTTCACTCAGGGAAGGAGTCGGCCATTTTGCGGGCTGAGATGAGGAGAAATTTCTTTACTCAAAGGGTTTGTGAATCTTTGGGATTCCCCACCCCAGAGGATTGTGGGTGCTCCATTGAGGGACTATTGGTCTATTGGGGGATTATGGGATAAGGGGAGCAGGTGAGGAAAATGGAGTAAAGCCCAAGTTGGGCAAAGATTGTGTCGACTGGCGGAGCAGGCTGGATGGGTCGAGTGGCTTACTCCTGCACCCCGTAGTGGCTGGGGGTAATTGGTTGGGCTGAGATAGGGAACACCGTGTTTCACCATCCCCACTCCACTGTTGAGGCTGGGGGAAAGTTCGACTGAAACTTGGGCAGCACGGTAGCACAGTGGCCTGCACTGTTGCTTCACGGCTCCAGGGTCCCGGGTTCGATTCCCGAACTTGGGTCACTGTCTGTGCGGAGTTTACACTTTCGCTCCCGTGTCTGCGTGGGTTTCCTCCCACAGTCCAAAGATGTGCAGGTTAGGTGGATTGGCCGTGCTAAATTGTCCCTTAGTGTCCAAAGATGTGCAGGTTAGGTGGATTGGCCGTGCTAAATTGTCCCTTAGTGTCCAAAGATGTGCAGGTTAGGTGGATTGGCCGTGCTAAATTGCTCCTTAGTGTCCAAAGATGTGCAGGTTAGGTGGATTGGCCGTGCTAAATTGTCGCTTAGTGTCCAAAGATGTGCGGGTTAGGTGGATTGGCCGTGCTAAATTGTCCCTTAGTGTCCAAAGATGTGCAGGTTAGGTGGATTGGCCGTGCTAAATTGTCCCTTAGTGTCCAAAGATGTGCAGGTTAGGTGGATTGGCCGTGCTAAATTGTCCCTTAGTGTCCAAAGATGTGCAGGTTAGGTGGATTGGCCGTGCTTAATTGTCCCTTAGTGTCCAAAGATGTGCAGGTTAGGTGGATTGGCCATGCTAAATTGTCCCTTAGTGTCCAAAAATATTAGGTGGGGTTCCTGGGTTACGGAGTAAGGGTGGAGGTGTGGGCTTGGGTGGGGCGCTCTTTCCGCGGGCCGGTGCAGACCCGATGGGCCGAATGGCCTCCTTCTGCACTGTACGTTCTATGATCTATGATCTAAAATGTCAAAGTTGAGATGTGTAGATCTTCGGGCAAGGGCCAACGACTTGGCAGGTGCCAGGGTGCGGATGGTCTTCTGTTTCCGTCCCGGTGCTCCTGGGCCCTCCCAGGAATGAGGCGCAACCCCGCCAAGGACCCCCCGCCCCCCCCCCCCCCCCTCCCCCATCATACCCGAGTCTTACCTTGCTGGCTCTGGTAGACCTTGCTGTAGGCTTTCACGAAATCTTGAAACATGGCTGCCAGCTCCCCCTGGGGAAAGCAAATGGAAGCGGAGAGGATTAACAGGGATGCTGACGCAGCCCGCAAACAGCTCACTGGGGCGCGCGCTCCCCGACAAGGGTGCCAATGCAGCGAGGGGTTGGCAACGGAGAGGAACGAGCAGCCGTTTGATTGATTGAAGGAGCACGGCGAGGCAGCAGGAGGACCTTCTGCCCCTCGTGCGCTGCTCCAGTCGGAGCTGACCGTAAGACCACAAGACATCTGAGCAGAATTAGGCCACTCGGCCCATCGAGTCTGCTCCGCCATTCGACCATGGCTGATATTTTTCTCACCCCCATTCTCCTGCCTTGTCCCCATAACCCCCGATCCCCTCGTTAATCAAGAATCTATCTATCTCTGTCTTCGAGACACTTAGTGATTTGGCCTCCACAGCCTTCTGCGGCAAAGAGTTCCACAGATTCACCCCCCTCTGGCTGAAGAAATTCCTCCTCGTCTCTGTTCTAAAGGATCGTCCCTTCAGTCTGAGGCTGTGTCCTCTGCTTCTAGTTTTTCCTACAAGTGGAAACATCCTCTCCACGTCCACTCTATCCAGGCCTCGCAGTATCCTGTAATTTCCAATAAGACCCCCCCCTCATCCTTCTAAACTCCAACCTGTACGGACCCAGAGTCCTCAACCGTTCCTCACACGACAAGCTCTTCATTCCCGGGATCATTCTTGTGAACCTCCCTCTGGCCCCTTTCCAAGGCCCCAGCGCGTCCTTCCTTAGATACGGGGCCCAAAACCGCTCACAATACTCCAAATGGGGGTCTGACCAGAGCCTCATGCAGCCTCAGAAGTACATCCCTGCTCTTGTATTCCAGCCCTCTCGACGTGAATGCTGACATTGCATTTGCCTTGCTCACTGCCGACTGAACCTGCACGTTAACCTGAAGGGAATCGGGAACAAGGGCTCCCAAGTCCCTTTGAGCTTCTGATTTCCGAAGCCTTTTCCCCATTTCGAAAATAACCCATGCCTCCATTCCTCCCAAAGAGCATAACTTCACACTTTTCCGCATTGCAGTCCACTCGCGACTTAACCTCAGCTCCACGGAACTGTTCCACCCCCCCCCCCCGCCGCCACACCCCCCCCCCCCACCCCCCCCCCCCCCCCCCCACCCCCCCCCACAGCGTTCCCCAATCCCTTGACCGAAGACAGAGCTCGACGAAGGTACCAAGCCCGTGGTCACGCCGTTGGATTCCGGGAGGGGGTAGGTGCTGTGTGACCGTCCGCCCAACTCCGCAGTAAGCCCTCCCGGCCCGCGCACTGACCTGGCCCGAAACCTGGGCATGGCCTTGCCCCCTCGGGGGGCGCGCCTCGAGGGGCAGCAAGACGGAGGAGGTCGCCAGGAGGCACCAGATGCAGAAACTTTCCATCGCGGCGACAGACTTGAGTGTCAGAGCTAAGACACTGGAATTGAGGCTTTTATAGAAAGGTGTCACTGTGTCGGGGGCTGTCCTCTGATTCGACGAACCCGACCTATTTGCGAGAAAGAGAAGCCACAAGGTTCTTTTGTCTATCAGATGATCTCCGATCAGTCAGCACACCCCGATATTTCTTTGAATCTTTGTTCGGCTTAATAACGCCCCCTCCTATAATTATGACTCTCATCTCATCAGCCAGAGAGGAGGTGGAGTAGGCCGAAGCCTGTGCTCGTTGGGAGTTTCGAAGAATGAGAGGTGACCTTATTGAAACGTTTCAGATTCTGAGGGGGGGGGGTTGGTAGGATGGAGGCTGAGAGACTGTTTCTCCCCCTCGTGGGAGGATCTATAACTGGGGGGGGGGTCACGGTTTGGGAATAAGGGGGTCTCCCATTGGAGACGGGGATGAGGGGGAATTTCTTTCCCGATAATTCCAGCCAATAATTGCCAAAGTACAGAGCTTTAATTATGTCGAAAGACGTCTCAAGGCAGCAGCTTTCGCACTCGAGAGGCAGGGACTGAGTGGCATTCACTATGTTGCAGAAGTGTTCCTCGCCTCGAGAGGCAGGGACTGAGTGGCATTCACTATGTTGCAGAAGTGTTCCTCGCCTTGCCTTTCATAGAATCATAGAATTTACAGTGCAGAAGGAGGTCATTCGGCCCATCGAGTCTGCACCAGCCCTTGGAAAGAGCACCCTACCCAAGCCCACACCTCCGCCCTGTCCCCGTAACCCAGTAACCCCATCTAACCTTTTTGGACACTAAGGGGCAATTTAGCACGGCCAATCCATCTAACCTGCACATCTTTGGACACTAAGGGGCAATTTAGCACGGCCAATCCATCTAACCTGCACATCTTTGGACACTAAGGGACAATTTAGCACGGCCAATCCATCTAACCTGCACATCTTTGGACACTAAGGGACAATTTAGCACGGCCAATCCACCCAACCTGCACATCTTTGGACACTAAGGGACAATTTAGCACGGCCAATCCACCCAACCTGCACATCTTTGGACACTAAGGGACAATTTAGCACGGCCAATCCACCTAACCTGCACATCTTTGGACACTAAGGGGCAATTTAGCACGGCCAATCCATCTATCCTGCACATCTTTGGACACTAAGGGGCAATTTAGCACGGCCAATCCACCCAACCTGCACATCTTTGGACACTAAGGGGCAATTTAGCACGGCCAATCCATCTATTCTGCACATCTTTGGACACTAAGGGGCAATTTAGCACGGCCAATCCACCTAACCTGCACATCTTTGGACACTAAGGGGCAATTTAGCACGGCCAATCCATCTATCCTGCACATCTTTGGACACTAAGGGGCAATTTAGCACGGCCAATCCATCTATTCTGCACATCTTTGGACACTAAGGGGCAATTTAGCACGGCCAATCCACCTAACCTGCACATCTTTGGACACTAAGGGGCAATTTAGCACGGCCAATCCATCTATTCTGCACATCTTTGGACACTAAGGGGCAATTTAGCACGGCCAATCCACCTAACCTGCACATCTTTGGACACTAAGGGGCAATTTAGCACGGCCAATCCATCTATTCTGCACATCTTTGGACACTAAGGGGCAATTTAGCACGGCCAATCCACCTAACATGCACATCTTTGGACACTAAGGGGCAATTTAGCACGGCCAATCCACCTAACATGCACATCTTTGGACACTAAGGGGCAATTTAGCACGGCCAATCCACCTAACCTGCACATCTTTGGACACTAAGGGGCAATTTAGCACGGCCAATCCATCTATTCTGCACATCTTTGGACACTAAGGGGCAATTTAGCACGGCCAATCCACCTAACCTGCACATCTTTGGACACTAAGGGGCAATTTAGCACGGCCAATCCATCTATTCTGCACATCTTTGGACACTAAGGGGCAATTTAGCACGGCCAATCCACCTAACATGCACATCTTTGGACACTAAGGGGCAATTTAGCACAGCCAATCCACCTAACCTGCACATCTTTGGACACTAAGGGGCAATTTAGCACGGCCAATCCACCCAACCTGCACATCTTTGGACACTAAGGGGCAATTTAGCACGGCCAATCCATCTATTCTGCACATCTTTGGACACTAAGGGGCAATTTAGCACGGCCAATCCACCTAACCTGCACATCTTTGGACACTAAGGGGCAATTTAGCACGGCCAATCCATCTATCCTGCACATCTTTGGACACTAAGGGGCAATTTAGCACGGCCAATCCATCTATTCTGCACATCTTTGGACACTAAGGGGCAATTTAGCACGGCCAATCCACCTAACCTGCACATCTTTGGACACTAAGGGGCAATTTAGCACGGCCAATCCATCTATTCTGCACATCTTTGGACACTAAGGGGCAATTTAGCACGGCCAATCCACCTAACCTGCACATCTTTGGACACTAAGGGGCAATTTAGCACGGCCAATCCATCTATTCTGCACATCTTTGGACACTAAGGGGCAATTTAGCACGGCCAATCCACCTAACATGCACATCTTTGGACACTAAGGGGCAATTTAGCACGGCCAATCCACCCAACCTGCACATCTTTGGACACTAAGGGGCAATTTAGCACGGCCAATCCATCTATTCTGCACATCTTTGGACACTAAGGGGCAATTTAGCACGGCCAATCCACCTAACCTGCACATCTTTGGACACTAAGGGGCAATTTAGCACGGCCAATCCATCTATCCTGCACATCTTTGGACACTAAGGGGCAATTTAGCACGGCCAATCCATCTATTCTGCACATCTTTGGACACTAAGGGGCAATTTAGCACGGCCAATCCACCTAACCTGCACATCTTTGGACACTAAGGGGCAATTTAGCACGGCCAATCCATCTATTCTGCACATCTTTGGACACTAAGGGGCAATTTAGCACGGCCAATCCACCTAACCTGCACATCTTTGGACACTAAGGGGCAATTTAGCACGGCCAATCCATCTATTCTGCACATCTTTGGACACTAAGGGGCAATTTAGCACGGCCAATCCACCTAACATGCACATCTTTGGACACTAAGGGGCAATTAAGCACGGCCAATCCACCTAACATGCACATCTTTGGACACTAAGGGGCAATTTAGCACGGCCAATCCACCTAACCTGCACATCTTTGGACACTAAGGGGCAATTTAGCACGGCCAATCCATCTATTCTGCACATCTTTGGACACTAAGGGGCAATTTAGCACGGCCAATCCACCTAACCTGCACATCTTTGGACACTAAGGGGCAATTTAGCACGGCCAATCCATCTATTCTGCACATCTTTGGACACTAAGGGGCAATTTAGCACGGCCAATCCACCTAACCTGCACATCTTTGGACACTAAGGGGCAATTTAGCACGGCCAATCCATCTATTCTGCACATCTTTGGACACTAAGGGGCAATTTAGCACGGCCAATCCACCTAACATGCACATCTTTGGACACTAAGGGGCAATTTAGCGCGGCAATTTCTCCACAAGGGGGAACATTTGGTCTCCGTTTACTTTCTCAATCCCTCTCAGTATTTTATACACCTCAGATCCCCTCTCATCCTTCTAGACTCCAGCGAGTATGAGCCCAAACTGTTCAATCTCTCCTCGCACGTCGACCCTTTCACCCCCTGAATCAATCTGATGAACTTCCTCTGAACTGCCCTCCAATTCCACCACATCCTTCCTCGAATAAGGAGACCAAAACTGATCAAAGAACAAAGAACAATACAGCTCAGGAACAGGCCCTTCGGCCCTCCAAGCCTGTACTGGTCATGATACCCACCCTTGGCCAAACCCTCGGCACTTCCTTGTGCCGTGTCCCTCTATACCCATCCTATCATGTGTTTGTCAAGGTGCCTTTTGAACGCCGTTAATGTATCTGCTTCCACAGCCTCCCCTGGCAACGCGTTCCAGGCACTCTCCACCCTCTGTGTAAAAAACCTGCCTCACACATCTCCTCTAAACTGTGCCCCACGGACCTTAAACCTCTGCCCCCTGACCCTCCACCCTGGGAAAGAGTTCCTGCCCATCCACTCTATCCATGCCCCTCATCATCTTGTAGACCTCTATCAGGTCTCTCCCTCAACCTCCGTCTTTCTATTGAAAACATCCGAGTCTATTCGGCCTCTCCGCAGAGCTAACACCCTCCAGACCAGGAAACATCTTGGTAAACCTCCTCTGCACCCTCTCCAAAGCCCCCACATCCTTCTGGTAGTGTGGCGACCAGAATTGTGCCCAATATTCCAAGTGCGGCCGTACCAAGGTTCGACACAACTGTAGCATGACTTGCCAGTTTTTATACTCGATGCCCCGTCCAAGGAACAAGCATTCCGTCTGCTTTCTTGACGACCTTGTCCACTTGCGTTGCCACCTTCAATGATCTGTGGACCTGCACGCTCTGGCTTTCTATATTCCTAAGAGTTTTGCCATTTACGGTATATTTCCCCTCTATGTTAGACCTACCAAAATGCATTAACTCACATTTGTCCGGATTAAACTTCATTTGCCATTTCTCTGCCCAAGTCTCCAACCTTTCTATGTCCTGCTGTATCCTCTGATAATCCTCGTCACTATCCCCCTCTCCACCAACCTTGGTGTCACCCGCGAACTGGACACAATACTCCAGGGTCTCACCAACACCCTACACAATTGCAACAACACTTCTCCACTCTTATACTCCAGTCCTTTTGTAATAAACGCTAACCCAAACAGGCGGCGGAGTGTGGCGACGAGGGGCTTTTCACAGTAACTTCATTGCAGTGTTAATGTAAGTCCACGAGCCATTAACAATATCTACGAACCTGAGGTGGGCCAGGAAGGGAGATGGATTGGATTGGATTTGTTTATTGTCACGTGTACCGAGGTCCAGTGAAAAGTATTTTTCTGTGAGCAGCTCAACAGATCATTAAGTACATGGGAAGAAAAGGGAATAAAAGAAAATACATAATAGGGCAACACAACATATACAATGTAACTACATAACACCGGCATCGGGTGAAGCATACAGGGTGTAGTGTTAATGAGGTCAGTCCGTAAGAGGGTCATTTAGGAGTCTGGTGACAGCGGGGAAGAAGCTGTTTTTGAGTCTGTTCATGCATGTTCTCAGACTTCTGCATCTCCTGCCCGATGGAAGAAGTTGGAAGAGTGAGTAAGCCGGGTGGGAGGGGTCTTTGATTACGCTGCCCGCTTTCCCCAGGCAGCGGGAGGTGTAGATGGAGTCAATGGATGGGAGGCAGGTTTGTGTGATGGACTGGGCGGTGTTCACGACTCTCTGAAGTTTCTTGCGGTCCTGGGCCGAGCAGTTGCCATACCAGGCTGTGATGCAGCCCGATAGGATGCTTTCGATGGTGCATCTGTAAAAGTTGGTAAGGGTTAATGTGGACATGCCGAATTTCCTTAGTTTCCTGAGGAAGTATAGGCACTGTTGTGCTTTCTTGGTGGTAGCGTCGACGTGGGTGGACCAGGACAGATTTTGGGAGATGTGCACCCCTAGGAATTTGAAACTGCTCACCATCTCCACCTCGGCCCCGTTGATGCTGACAGGGGTGCGTACAGTACTTTGCTTCCTGAAGTCAATGACCAGCTCTTTAGTTTTGCTGGCATTGAGGGAGAGATTGTTGTCACTACACCACTCCACTAGGTTCTCTATCTCCCTCCTGTATTCAGACTCATCGTTATTCGAGATCCGGCCCACTATGGGTGCTCAGCAGTCCAGTTGAAAGATGGTGGAGGGAGGGAACAGGAAGGGGGGGGGTGGCGGACGTGGACAAGATGAGAGGGGGGATGGGAGAGAAACGAGATTTTAGAAACTAGAATTCCTCCTGCCTCTTTGATCCAACCACATTGCTGACGAGCCGAGTCCAAAGTCTACATAAGCAACATCGACTGTTCTACCCTCATCGACCCTCCCCGTTACCTGGTCAAAAAAGGCAACCGAATTTGTCAGGCAACTAGGGGCTTCTTTCTTGTAGAAGGGCATAACGTTCGCCGTTCTCCAGTCCCCTGATACCTCCTCGAGGGAGAATTCCGAACACACGGAATGGGAACAGGGAGGAGGCCATTCTGCCCCTCGAGGCATGCGCCGTCATTCGATGTCATCTCGGCTGATCTATTTCTGTTTCGAGCACCTTGTTCCCTATCTATGCCCCCCCCAATGAGTCCCGGTAACTTTTGACTCCTCGCCCAAACGAGAATCTATAAGTCTCCACTTCGAAAATATTCAGTGACACCCCCCCCCCCCCCCCCCCCTCGCTCCGCGCCCTCCATCGCCTTCCGAGGCAGAGATTTCCAAAGTTTCACAACCCTCGGAGAGACAGAAGTTCTCCACCCGAACAGAGCCATTCCCCTGCCTAATTTTACAACAGCCACCCCCCGCCTCCCGCTGATCCCAGACTCCCCCACAAAGAGGAAACATCCCTTCCACGTCCGCCTTGTCAAGGCCATTCAGGATCTCATCAACTTCAATCAATTCCCCCCCCCCACCCCCCTCACAATCCCTCGCTCCGACCTTCCCTCATGAGACAACCCACTCCTTCCGGGTATCGATCGAGTAAACCTCCTCGGAACCGCTACTGACGCATTGGAAGGTTGTGACGGGTACCTCCACGTTCCACGCCCTCAAGTCCTTCAGCGTACCTCCCACGGTAGGTACACCCGCAGTGCTGTTAGAGAGGGAGATCCCGAATTCTAACCCCAGCCACAGTGAAGGAACGGCCGATATATTTCCGAGTCGGGATGGCGAGCGGCTCGGGGGGGAGGGGAACTTGCAGGCGGTGGTGTTCCCCGTGCGTCTGCTGCTGCCCTCGCCCTTCTAGACGGTAGAGGTGGCGGGTTTGGAAGGTGCTGTCGAAGGAGCGAGTGGCTGCGGGGCGTCTTGTAGACGGTGCACACGGCTGTCGCTGTGCGTCGGGGGCGGAGGGAGCGAATGTTTGTGGTTAGCGTGTCGATCGAGCGGGGCTGATTTGTCCTGGATGGTGTCGAGCTTCTCGAGTGATGTTGAGAGCCGCACTCATCCAGGCAAGTGGAGAGTATTCCCTCATGCTCCTGATTTTGGCACGGTGGCACAGTGGGTAGCACCGTTGCCTCATGGCGCCAGGGACCCGGGTTCGATTCCCGGCTCGGATCACTGTCTGTGCGGAGTCTGCACGTTCTCCCCGTGTCTGCGTGGGTTTCCACCGGGTGCTCCGGTTTCCTCCCGCAGCCCAAAGATGTGGAGGTTAGGTGGATTGGCCATGCTAAATTGCCCCTTAGTGTCCAAAGATGTGCAGGTTAGGTGGATTGGCCGTGCTAAATTGCCCCTTAGTGTCCAAAGATGTGCAGGTTAGGTGGATTGGCCGTGCTAAATTGCCCTTAGTGTCCAAAGATGTGCAGGTTAGGTGGATTGGCCGTGCTAAATTGTCCCTTAGTGTCCAAAGATGTGCAGGTTAGGTGGATTGGCCGTGCTAAATTGCCCCTTAGTGTCCAACGATGTGCAGGTTAGGTGGATTGGCCGTGCTAAATTGTCCCTTAGTGTCCAAAGATGTGCAGGTTAGGTGGATTGGCCGTGCTAAATTGCCCCTTAGTATCCAAAGATGTGCAGGTTAGGTGGATTTGCCATGTTAAATTGACCCTTTGTGTCCAAAGATGTGCAGGTTAGGTGGATTGGCCGTGCTAAATTGTCTCTTAGTGTCCAAAGATGTGCAGGTTAGGTGGATTTGCCGTGTTAAATTGACCCTTTGTGTCCAAAGATGTGCAGGTTAGGTGGATTGGCCGTGCTAAATTGTCTCTTAGTGTCCAAAGATGTGCAGGTTAGGTGGATTGGCCGTGCTAAATTGTCTCTTAGTGTCCAAAGATGTGCAGGTTAGGTGGATTGGCCGTGATAAATTGTCCCTTCGTGTCCAAAGATGTGCAGGTTAGGTGGATTGGCCGTGCTAAATTGTCCCTGAGTGTCCAAAGATGTGCAGGTTAGGTGGATTGGCCGTGTTAAATGCTCCTTAGTGTCCAAAGATGTGCAGGTTAGGTGGATTGGCCGTGCTAAATTGTCCCTTAGTGTCCAAAGATGTGCAGGTTAGGTGGATTGGCCGTGCTAAATTGTCCCTTAGTGTCCAAAGATGTGCAGGTTAGGTGGATTGGCCGTGCTAAATTGTCCCTTAGTGTCCAAAGATGTGCAGGTTAGGTGGATTGGCCATGCTAAATTGTCCCTTAGTGTCCAAAGATGTGCAGGTTAGGTGGATTGGCCGTGCTAAATTGTCTCTTAGTGTCCAAAGATGTGCAGGTTAGGTGGATTGGCCGTGCTAAATTGTCTCTTAGTGTCCAAAGATGTGCAGGTTAGGTGGATTGGCCGTGATAAATTGTCCTTTCGTGTCCAAAGATGTGCAGGTTAGGTGGATTGGCCGTGCTAAATTGTCCCTGAGTGTCCAAAGATGTGCAGGTTAGGTGGATTGGCCGTGTTAAATGCTCCTTAGTGTCCAAAGATGTGCAGGTTAGGTGGATTGGCCGTGCTAAATTGTCCCTTAGTGTCCAAAGATGTGCAGGATAGGTGGATTGGCCGTGCTAAATTGTCCCTTAGTGTCCAAAGATGTGCAGGTTAGGTGGATTGGCCGTGCTAAATTGTCCCTTAGTGTCCAAAGATGTGCAGGTTAGGTGGATTGGCCATGCTAAATTGTCCCTTAGTGTCCAAAGATGTGCAGGTTAGGTGGATTGGCCGTGCTAAATTGCCCCTTAGTGTCCAAAGATGTACAGGTTAGGTGGATTGGCCGTGCTAAATTGTCCCTTAATGTCCAAAGATGGCAGGTTAGGTGGATTGGCCGTGATAAATTGTCCCTTAGTGTCCAAAGATGTGCAGGTTAGGTGGATTGGCCGTGATAAATTGTCCCTTAGTGTCCAAAGATGTACAGGTTAGGTGGATTGGCCGTGCTAAATTGTCCCTTAGTGTCCAAAGATGTGCAGGTTAGGTGGATTGGCCGTGCTAAATTGTCCCTTAGTGTCCAAAGATGTGCAGGTTAGGTGGATTGGCCATGCTAAATTGTCCCTTAGTGTCCAAAGATGTGCAGGTTAGGTGGATTGGCCGTGCTAAATTGTCTCTTAGTGTCCAAAGATGTGCAGGTTAGGTGGATTGGCCGTGCTAAATTGTCTCTTAGTGTCCAAAGTTGTGCAGGTTAGGTGGATTGGCCGTGATAAATTGTCCTTTCGTGTCCAAAGATGTGCAGGTTAGGTGGATTGGCCGTGCTAAATTGTCCCTGAGTGTCCAAAGATGTGCAGGTTAGGTGGATTGGCCGTGTTAAATGCTCCTTAGTGTCCAAAGATGTGCAGGTTAGGTGGATTGGCCGTGCTAAATTGTCCCTTAGTGTCCAAAGATGTGCAGGTTAGGTGGATTGGCCGTGCTAAATTGTCCCTTAGTGTCCAAAGATGTGCAGGTTAGGTGGATTGGCCGTGCTAAATTGTCCCTTAGTGTCCAAAGATGTGCAGGTTAGGTGGATTGGCCATGCTAAATTGTCCCTTAGTGTCCAAAGATGTGCAGGTTAGGTGGATTGGCCGTGCTAAATTGCCCCTTAGTGTCCAAAGATGTACAGGTTAGGTGGATTGGCCGTGCTAAATTGTCCCTTAATGTCCAAAGATGGCAGGTTAGGTGGATTGGCCGTGATAAATTGTCCCTTAGTGTCCAAAGATGTGCAGGTTAGGTGGATTGGCCGTGATAAATTGTCCCTTAGTGTCCAAAGATGTACAGGTTAGGTGGATTGGCCGTGCTAAATTGTCCCTTAATGTCCAAAGATGTGCAGGTTAGGTGGATTGGCCGTGCTAAATGTTACTATAGTGTTCAAAGATGTGCAGGTTGGGTTACGGGGTTACAGGTAAAGGGCAGGGGAGTGGGCCGAGGTAGGGTTTCCATTCGGAGGGACAGTGCAGACTCGATGGGCCAAATTGACTCCTTCTGCGCTGTAAGGATTCTATGAAAAAATGGTGGACAGGCTTTGGGGGGGGGGGGGTCAGGAGGTGAGTTGCTCTCCGCAGGATTCCCAGCCTCTGACCTGCTCTGGGAGCCACAGTATTAATGTGGCTGGGCCCAGTTCAGTTTCTGGTGTTGTCAGTGTACTTTGGGCGGGTTGCGAGAGCAGAGAGGCTTGTGGGTTCGCGTTCACTAATGGTGGAAGAGGACAAGGCGGGTGTTGAGGAGGTTGAGAAAGCGCAAGGGCTTTCTGAGTAGCGGGTACTGGACGCAGACTGAGCAGGTCAGGCCGAATCATTACAGGTTAACAGTAGTGTTCTTGGCAATGTGGAGGAGCAGAGAGATCTTGGGGTCTATGTTCAGACATCTTTGAAAGTTGCCACTCAAGTGGATAGAGCTGTGAAGAAGGCCTATGGTGTGCTCGCGTTCATTAACAGAGGGATTGAATTTAAGAGCCGTGAGGTGATGATGCAGCTGTACAAAACTTTGGTAAGGCCACATTTGGAGTACTGTGTACAGTTCTGGTCACCTCATTTTAGGAAGGATGTGGAAGCTTTGGAAAAGGTGCAAAGGAGATTTACCAGGATGTTGCCTGGAATGGAGAGTAGGTCTTACGAGGAAAGGTTGAGGGTGCTAGGCCTTTTCTCATTAGAACGGAGAAGGATGAGGGGCGACTTGATAGAGGTTTATAAGATGATCAGGGGAATAGATTGAGTAGACCGTCAGAGACTTTTTCCCCGGGTGGAACAAACCAGTACAAGGGGACATAAATTTAATGGTGGAAGATATAGGGGGGATGTCAGAGGTAGGTTCTGTCATGATATTCAGATAAACATCATGGTGCAAACACACATACACACTGATGGACAGACCAACGGACCAATCAACACACACGCAACATCACAGCCAATCACAGGCAAGAGCAGACACACTATAAAACGGGGAACACGACACTTCCCACTCATTCCAGCAGGAGACAGCTCCATGGTGTGCGTTAAGAAGCCCTCCAGCGAGCACCGGATCTGCATCGACCCGAAAGACCTGAACAATAACATAATGAGGGAACACTACCCCATACCCAAACGGGAAGAGATCACGAGCGAAATGGCCCGGGCTAAAATTTTCACAAAGCTCGATGCCTCAAAGGGTTTTTGGCAGATCCAACTGGACCAGTCCAGCAGGAAGCTGTGCACCTTCAACACTCCCTTTGGCAGGTTCTGCTACAATAGGATGCCGTTCGGCATCATCTCGGCATCCGAGGTGTTTCATCGCATCATGGAACAGATGATGGAGGGCATCGAAGGGGTGCGCGTCTATGTTGACGACGTCATCATCTGGTCCACCACACCACGGGAGCACATCAGCCGTCTCCAGCGCGTCTTCGCTCGGATACGAGAACACGGCCTGCGCCTCAACCGAGCCAAGTGTTCTTTTGGCCAAACTGAGCTAAGGTTTCTGGGGGACCACATATCCCGGTCAGGGGTGCGTCCGGATGCCGACAAAGTGGCAGCCATCGCAGCCATGCCGCAGCCGGCAGACAAGAAGGCAGTGCTACGCTTTCTCGGGATGGTCAACTTCCTGGGGAAGTTCATTCCCAACCTAGCCTCCCACACAACGGCTCTTCGCCACCTGGTTAAGAAGTCCACGGAGTTCCAGTGGCTGCCCGCACACCAGAAGGAATGGGAGGAGCTCAAGATCAAGCTCACCACAGCCCCGGTATTGGCGTTCTTCGACACTACTCGAGATATGAAGATCTCGACTGATGCCAGCCAGTCCGGCATTGGGGCGGTACTCCTGCAACGGGACGACACTGCATCATGGGCCCCAGTTGCCTATGCCTCGCGGGCCATGACCCCCACAGAACACCGCTACGCGCAGATCGAGAAGGAGTGCCTGGGTTTGTTAACCGGCATAGATAAGTTCCACGACTATGTGTATGGTCTCCCTCAGTTTACCGTGGAAACCGACCATCGCCCCTGGTCGGCATCATACAAAAGGACCTGAACGAGGTGACCCCTCGCCTCCAGCGCATCCTACTCAAGCTCCGGAGGTACGACTTCCAACTGGTCTACACCCTGGGAAAGGACCTCATCATCGCGGATGCCCTATCCAGAGCAGTGAGCACACCGCCCGATTCGGGGGGGTTCGTCTGTCAGGTCGAGGCGCAGGTGGCCTTCACATCGGCCAATCTGCCAGCTGACGACTCCAGTCTGGCCCGTATTCGCCGGGAGACTGCGGCTGACCCCCTTCTACAACGTGTGATGCGCCACATGACGGGAGGGTGGCTCAAAGGACAGTGCCCGCAGTTCTACAATGTCCGGGACGACTTGGCCGTCATTGACGGTGTCCTCCTAAAGTTGGACCGGATCGTGATCCCACACAGCATGCACAGGCTGGTCCTCGACCAACTACACGAAGGCCATCTCGGGGTTGAGAAGTGCAGGCGGAGGGCCCGAGAGGCAGTATACTGGCCGGGCATCAGCGACGACATCGCCAACATGGTGCTCAACTGCCCCACCTGCCAAAGGTTTCAGCCGGCGCAACCCCCTGAGACGCTTCAGCCCCATGAGTTGGTGACGTCCCCCTGGGCGAAGGTGGGTGTGGACCTTTTTCATGCGCTTGGCAGGGACTACATCATCATCATAGATTACTTTTCGAATTATCCAGAGGTCATACGCCTGCACGATTTGACATTGTCCGCTGTCATCAGGGCCTGCAAAGACACCTTCGCTCGCCATGGCATTCCGCTCACCGTCATGTCGGACAATGGGCCCTGTTTTGCCAGCCAGGAATGGTCTTCCTTTGCTGCCTCATATGGCTTCACACACGTGACGTCCAGCCCTCTGCATCCCCAGTTGAATGGCAAGGCGGAAAAGGGCGTCCATATCGTCAATCGGCTCCTCTGCAAGGCTGCTGCTGCCGGATCGGATTTCTGCTAAGCCCTGCTGGCCTATCGTTCAGCCCCACTGTCCACAGGCCTCTCGCCAGCCCAGCTGTTGATGGGTCGCACCCTCAGGACCACTGTGCCTTCCATTCTTGTCCCTACACCCGACTATGCTCCAGTACTGCAAAGGTTGCGACAGCAGCGTGCTCAGCAGAAGGTGACACATGACACTCGGGCAACTGATCTTCCTGCCCTGGCGCCTGGAGACAACATCCGCATCCACCTACCAGAGGGTGGCTGGTCGGCAACTGCCGAAGTTCTCCGACGCGTGGCTCCCCGCTCGTTCCTGGTTCGCATGCCTGATGGCTCCATTCGCCGGCGTAATCGGCGGGCCCTTCGGCTGCTTCCGCGCTCGCTACGTGATCATACACCGGTGCCACGCCCTCCTGTTGTTCCTGATGTCGACTTCGTGGAGCTTCCTGCCACTCTGCCTATTCCTCTATCGCCCGTGGCCAGGCCCATTCCTCAGCCGGTGGATCCTGACCCACCCTTGAGGCGGTCAACCCGAATTCGTCGCCCACCTACTGGGCTGGATTTATGAGCCTGTTTGAACATTGGACTCACTGAAGTTTTATGTCACAATGTTAATAAGTTTCTCTTTTATCGTTCCAGGAGTTCGTTTTGATGCTTGATGTTTACACTTGTTTTGTTTATGGTACAACCTCGTTGCTATGTTGCACCTGACACCTTCCTATGTATATAGTTTAGCCTCATGTACATGTTGTAGATATTGCACACACACACATTCAGCTGCACTCAGTACACATCTATATTTATTACCACGTAGGCACATATTCTTGTAAAAAAAGGGGGATGTCATGATATTCAGGTAAACATCATGGTGAAAACACACATACACACTGATGGACAGATCAACGGACCAATCAATACACACGCAACATCACAGCCAATCACAAGCAAGAGCAGACACACTATAAAACAGGGAACACGACATTTCCCGCTCATTCCAGCAGGAGACAGCTCAGGGCACAGAGCTCACAGCGTGCCACTCAGACATTCACCATGAGCTGAGTGCTTCTCCAAGATAGTGTGAGGGCTGGGTCCACAGGTTAGAGGGTAATGAACGAACCACAGTAACCAGTTTACAGATGTTAATATTGTTAGTAATAAAACTGAGTTGTACCTTCCACAACCGTGTTGGTTCGTCTGTGTAGCAGAGCACCCAACACAACAGGTACTTTACCCAGAGAGTAGTGGGGGCATGGAATGCACTGCCTGCGGGAGTAGTTGAGTCGGAAACATTAGGACCTTCAAGCGGCTATTGGATAGGTACATGGATTATGGTAGAATGATGGCGTGTAGATTAATTTGTTCTTAATCTAGGAGAAAAGTTCGGCACAACATCGTGGGCCGAAGGGCCTGTTCTGTGCTGTATTTTTCTATGTTCTAGATCTCTGGCTAGGCCTCAGGCCTCGGTTAGAGAATTGTGGCCAACCCTCGGGCACCGTGCCTGACGGGAAGACGTCAAGGCCCTTGGAGAGAGGCTGTGGAGGGGGATTGAGCCAGGGATGAGGCAACTTCAGGTCGCTTGCCGAGAAAACTGGCAGAAGCTGCCGTCGTTCTCCTTCTCGGAACAGGAGAAGGTTGAAGTGGGGGTGGTGGTGGGGGGGGGGGGGGGGGGGGAGGGGAGAGTGAATCGAGGAGGGGTGATGGTGGTGGGGTTTCGGTAGGTTAAACGAGCGAACAAGAGTGTTTCCCAGTCGGTGAGCAGGGTTGGTCACCGGATGCTCGACAAGGCCGGGGAAACGGGGAAAAGGCCGGGAGGGGAAATGTCCTCGTGCGGGGGGGGTCGTCGAGGTCGGGCGGGGGGGGGGGGGAAGAGGGGAGGGGGGGAAGGGGGGGTAACACTCTGCCGAGGTGGTAGCGGCTTGAACTGGAACTCTCTGAAGGCAATTAGATTCGGAAGAGGCTCATGGGGAGAAAGAAGTCTAGGGAAGAGGGACTCAATTAGATACCCCCGTCAAAGGGCCGGCATTGGCGCGATGAGGGGAATGGTACTTCCCCCCGCCACCTCCTCCCCCCGCCACCTCCCTCCCCCCCCCCCGCGCCGCCGCGCTCCCCCCCCCCCCGCCTCCAGCTGTGGAGCAATGCCTTCTACAATTCTTGACTGCAGTTCTGCTATCTCAGATGCTCTGCAAGATAATGCCTGCTGAGTCACCTCGACGTGCTGAAGGATCTGAGATTGCATCTCGCGACAAGGCCTCGCCGAACCCACAGGCAGCCTTCTCACGGCCCAGCGAAACCGCTGTCAGTGAACAACACCCCCGCACTTCTCGCTCCCCTCCCCAACCACCCCATCCCCTCCTCCCCCCCCCACCACCACCGCCCCCCCTCCCCCCACACACACACACGCGCAGCTACCTCTCTCCTTCAACCAAACCCCTGCCCCACCCCCACCCTCAATGGCCACCAGGTGAAGAACGTCAGCCCTGCATTCACCTCACGCCACCTCAGGGTACGCCTCAGCCGGTCAAAGTATTCCCTGAAGAATGCCCCCCCCTCCCCCCCACCCCCATCCCCGCCAACCGCTGTAGTGCCGAGCGGCCGCACAGCAGGATCCCGCGAAACGGCGGCGCAGCGACGACCGGTTTGTCTTCACCGATGCCGGGATGAGAGGTAAATGTTGGCCCAGGGTATCTACACCCTCCCCTAACCTCCCCCCCCCCCCCACCCTCAACTCCCCCTCACCACCTCACTTCCCCACCCTACCCCCTCATCCAATCATTGCCGTGGGGGTGTTTGTGGTTAAAACATCCACCCGGGAGGGCAGGCAGAGCATTGGTTTAATGTCCCATCCGAGAGATGGTCCCTCCGACAGTGCAGCACCCCCTCAGTGCCAGCACTGGGAATGTGGGCCCGGATTATGGGCTCAAGGTCCCAGCAGTGGGATCTGAACCCACGGCCTTCAAGTATTGTCCGTTTGGCTACTCACCTACTATCCCACTCTATCTTTGCGCCTTTCATGGGATTTTTTGAGGAATTGGAATATTGTGATAATACGTTGTCTACTAGATATTGAAAATAAATTGTAGCAAGATGCAGCATTCAAATATACTGATCAAGGAAATACAGAGTTGTTAACCCTTCAACTCTGACCTCTTAAGGATTGTGTCACCCAGAGACACCTGAGGGCTCCAACACTTCTCCCTGACATTGAAGATCGATGTTGTTCACTCATTCCGCTTTGCTGCTCAGGAGTCATTTGATCTTTCGGCCATGGGAGATCACAAAAAAAATAAAGTCCAATTGCAGGGTGCGCATTTGAACTCTCTCAGTCCTGGTGGCGGTCTGGAATATGGGCTCGGGTCTCTGGAGTGGGGACTCGAACCCACGCCCTTCGGCCAAGAACGACCCAGGCGATGGCATTTTATCGTCCCTTTGCCTCGTTAATCTCGATTGCCACGGTTACGAGGTGGGGTTGGTGAAACGGGGGCTGGCTTTTTTTTTTGTCGAGAAGTGGATTGGGGATGTGGTCGAGGTGCTTGAAACCACGAGAGGGGTCTGGGTGGGGAGGATAGGGAGAAACTGTTCCCGTTGGTGGAGGGATCAGGAACGATGGGGGGAGAGTGGGGGGGAGGGGGGGGCTCAGATTTGTGGTGTTTGGCGAAAGGAGGAAAGGGGACACCAGGAGAAACCTGCTCACCGCAACATGTGGTTAGGATCTGGAGCGCACTGACTGGGAGGGTTAGCACCGCTTCCTCACGGTATCAGGGACCCGGGTTTGATTCCGGCCTCGGGTGACTGTCCATGTGGAGTTTACAGGTTCTCCCCGTGTCCGCGTGGGTTTCCTCCGGATGCTCCGGTTTCCTCCCACAGGCCAAAGATGTGCGGGTTAGGTGGATTGGCCGTGAGAAAATGTCCCTTAGTGTCCAAAGATGTGCAGGTTAGGTGGATTGGCTGTGCTAAATTGTCCCTTAGTGTCCAAAGATGTGCAGGTTAGGTGGATTGGCCGTGCTAAATTGCCCCTTAGTGTCCAAAGATGTGCAGGTTAGGTGGATTGGCCGTGCTAAATTGTCCCTTAGTGTCCAAAGATGTGCAGGTGAGGTGGTTTGGCTGTGCTAAATTGCCCCTTAGTGTCCAAAGATGTGCAGGTTGGGTGGATTGGCCGTGCTAAATTGCCCCTTCGTGTCCAAAGATGTGCAGGTTAGGTAGATTGGCCGTGCTAAATTGTCCCTTAGTGTCCAAAGATGTGCAGGTTAGGTGGATTGGCTGTGCTAAATTGTCCCTTAGTGTCCAAAGATGTGCAGGTTAGGTGGATTGGCCGTGCTAAATTGCCCCTTCGTGTCCAAAGATGTGCAGGTTAGGTGGATTGGCCGTGCTAAATTGCTCCTTAGTGTCCAAAGATGTGCAGGTTGGGTGGATTGGACGTGCTAAATTGCCCCTTCGTGTCCAAAGATGTGCAGGTTGGGTGGATTGGCCGTGCTAAATTGTCCCTTAGTGTCCAAAGATGTGCAGGTTAGGTGGATTGGCCGTGATAAATTGCTCCTTAGTGTCCAAAGATGTGCAGGTTAGGTGGTTTGGCCTTGCTAAATTGCCCCTTAGTGTCCAAAGATGTGCAGGTTAGGTGGATTGGCCGTGCTAAGTTGTCCCTTAGTGTCCAAAGATGTGCAGGTTAGGTGGATTGGCCGTGCTAAATTGTCCCTTAGTGTCCAAAGATGTGCTGGTTGGGTGGATTGGCCGTATAAATTGCCCCTTCGTGTCCAAAGATGTGCAGGTTGGGTGGATTGGCCGTGCTAAATTGCCACTTAGTGTCCAAAGATGCGCAGGTTGGGTGGATTGGCCGTGCTAAATTGCCCCTTAGTGTCCAAAGATGTGCAGGTTAGGTGGATTGGCCGTGCTAAATTGTCCTTAGTGTCCAAAGATGTGCAGGTTAGGTGGATTGGCTGTGCTAAATTGCCCATTAGTGTCCAAAGATGTGCTGGTTGGGTGGATTGGCCGTGCTAAATTGCCCCTTCGTGTCCAAAGATGTGCAGGTTGGGTGGATTGGCCGTGCTAAATTGCCCCTTAGTGTCCAAAGATGTGCAGGTTGGGTGGATTGGCCGTGCTAAATTGCCCCTTAGTGTCCAAAGATGTGCAGGTTATGTGAATTGGCCGTGCTACATTGCCCCTTAGTGTCCAAAGATGTGCAGGTTAGGTGGATTGGCAGTGCAAAATTGTCCCTTAGTGTCCAAAGATGTGCAGGTTAGGTGGATTGGCCGTGGTAACTTGTCCCTTAGTGTCCAAAGATGTGCAGGTTGTGTGGATTGGCCGTGCTAAATTGCCCCTTTGTGTTCAAAGATGTGCGGGTTAGGTGGATTGGCCGTGCTAAATTGTCCCTTAGTGTCTAAAGATGTGCAGGTTGGGTGGATTGGCCGTGCTAAATTGCCCGTTCGTGTCCAAAGATGTGCGGGTTAGGTGGATTGGCCGTGCTAAATTGCCCCTTAGTGTCCAAAGATGTGCAGGTTGGGTGGATTGGCCGTGCTAAATTGCCCCTTAGTGTCCAAAGATGTGCAGGTTAGGTGGATTGGCCGTGCGAAATTGCCCCTTAGTGTCCAAAGATGTGCAGGTTAGGTGGATTGACCGTGCTAAATTGCCCCTTAGTGTCCAAAGATGTGCGGGTTAGGTGGATTGGCCGTGCTAAATTGTCCCTTAGTGTCCAAAGATGTGCAGGTTAGGTGTATTGGCCGTGCTACATTGCCCCTTAGTGTCCAAAGATGTGCAGGTTAGGTGGATTGACCGTGCTAAATTGCCCCTTCGTGTCCAAAGATGTGCAGGTTGGGTGGATTGGCCGTGCTAAATTGCCCCTCAGTGTCCAAAGATGTGCAGGTTAGGTGGATTGGCCGTGCTAAATTGCCCCTTCGTGTCCAAAGATGTGCAGGTTAGGTGGATTGGCCGTGCTAAATTGCTCCTTAGTGTCCAAAGATGTGCAGGTTGGGTGGATTGGACGTGCTAAATTGCCCCTTCGTGTACAAAGATGTGCAGGTTAGGTGGATTGGCCGTGCTAAATTGTCCTTAGTGTCCAAAGATGTGCAGGTTAGGTGCATTGGCCATGCTAAATTGCCCCTTAGTGTCCAAAGATGTGCTCGTTGGGTGGATTGGCCGTGCTAAATTGCCCCTTCGTGTCCAAAGATGTGCAGGTTGGGTGGATTGGCCGTGCTAAATTGTCCCTTAGTGTCCAAAGATGTGCAGGTTAGGTGGATTGGCCGTGATAAATTGCTCCTTAGTGTCCAAAGATGTGCAGGTTAGGTGGTTTGGCCTTGCTAAATTGCCCCTTAGTGTCCAAAGATGTGCAGGTTAGGTGGATTGGCCGTGCTAAGTTGTCCCTTAGTGTCCAAAGATGTGCAGGTTAGGTGGATTGGCCGTGCTAAATTGTCCCTTAGTGTCCAAAGATGTGCTGGTTGGGTGGATTGGCCGTATAAATTGCCCCTTCGTGTCCAAAGATGTGCAGGTTGGGTGGATTGGCCGTGCTAAATTGCCACTTAGTGTCCAAAGATGCGCAGGTTGGGTGGATTGGCCGTGCTAAATTGCCCCTTAGTGTCCAAAGATGTGCAGGTTAGGTGGATTGGCCGTGCTAAATTGTCCTTAGTGTCCAAAGATGTGCAGGTTAGGTGGATTGGCTGTGCTAAATTGCCCATTAGTGTCCAAAGATGTGCTGGTTGGGTGGATTGGCCGTGCTAAATTGCCCCTTCGTGTCCAAAGATGTGCAGGTTGGGTGGATTGGCCGTGCTAAATTGCCCCTTAGTGTCCAAAGATGTGCAGGTTGGGTGGATTGGCCGTGCTAAATTGCCCCTTAGTGTCCAAAGATGTGCAGGTTATGTGAATTGGCCGTGCTACATTGCCCCTTAGTGTCCAAAGATGTGCAGGTTAGGTGGATTGGCAGTGCAAAATTGTCCCTTAGTGTCCAAAGATGTGCAGGTTAGGTGGATTGGCCGTGGTAACTTGTCCCTTAGTGTCCAAAGATGTGCAGGTTGTGTGGATTGGCCGTGCTAAATTGCCCCTTTGTGTTCAAAGATGTGCGGGTTAGGTGGATTGGCCGTGCTAAATTGTCCCTTAGTGTCTAAAGATGTGCAGGTTGGGTGGATTGGCCGTGCTAAATTGCCCGTTCGTGTCCAAAGATGTGCGGGTTAGGTGGATTGGCCGTGCTAAATTGCCCCTTAGTGTCCAAAGATGTGCAGGTTGGGTGGATTGGCCGTGCTAAATTGCCCCTTAGTGTCCAAAGATGTGCAGGTTAGGTGGATTGGCCGTGCGAAATTGCCCCTTAGTGTCCAAAGATGTGCAGGTTAGGTGGATTGACCGTGCTAAATTGCCCCTTAGTGTCCAAAGATGTGCGGGTTAGGTGGATTGGCCGTGCTAAATTGTCCCTTAGTGTCCAAAGATGTGCAGGTTAGGTGTATTGGCCGTGCTACATTGCCCCTTAGTGTCCAAAGATGTGCAGGTTAGGTGGATTGACCGTGCTAAATTGCCCCTTCGTGTCCAAAGATGTGCAGGTTGGGTGGATTGGCCGTGCTAAATTGCCCCTTAGTGTCCAAAGATGTGCAGGTTGGGTGGATTGGCCGTGCTAAATAGCCCCTTAGTGTCGAAAGATGTGCAGCTTAGGTGGATTGGCCGTGGTAACTTGTCCCTCAGTGTTAAAGATGTGCAGGTTAGGTGGATTGCCCGTGCTAAATTGCCCCTCAGTGTCCAAAGCTGTGCAGGTTAGATGGATTGGCCGTGCTAAATTGTCCTTAGTGTCCAAAGATGTGCAGGTTGGGTGGATTGGCCGTGCTAAATTTCCCCTTAGTGTCCAAAGATGTCTTCGTTGGGTGGATTGGCCGTGCTAAATTGTCCTTAGTGTCCAAAGATGTGCAGGTTAGGTGGATTGGCCGTGCAAAATTGCCCCTTCGTGTCCAAAGATGTGCTCGTTGGGTGGATTGGCCGTGCTAAATTGTCCTTAGTGTCCAAAGATGTGCAGGTTAGGTGGATTGGCAGTGCGAAATTGCCCCTTCGTGTCCAAAGATGTGCAGGTTGGGTGGATTGGCCGTGTTAAATTGCCCCTTCGTGTCCAAAGATGTGCAGGTTAGGTGGAATAGCCGTGCTAAATTGCCCATTAGTGTCCAAAGATGTGCAGGTTAGGTGGATTGGCCGTGCTAAATTGTCCCTTAGTGTCCAAAGATGTGCAGGTTAGGTGGATTGGGCGTGCTACATTGTTCCTCAGCGTTAAAGATGTGCAGGTTAGGTGGATTGCCCGTGCTAAATTGCCCCTCAGTGTCCAAAGATGTGCAGGTTAGATGGATTGGCCGTGCTGAATTGTCCTTAGTGTCCAAAGATGTGCAGGTTGGGTGGATTGGCCGTGCTAAATTTCCCCTTAGTGTCCAAAGATATGCAGGTTAGGTGGATTGGCCGTGCTAAATTGCCCCTTAGTGTCCATAGATGTGCAGGTTAGGTGGATTGGCCGTGCTAAATTGCTCCATACTGTCCAAAGATGTGCGGGTTCGGTGGATTGGCCGTGCTAAATTGTCCCTTAGTGTCCAAAGGTGTGCAGGTTAGGTGGTTTGGCCATGCTAAATTGTCCCTTAGTGTCCAAAGATGTGCGGGTTAGGTGGATTGGCCCTGCTAAATTGTCCTTAGTGTCCAAAGATGTGCAGGTTAGGTGGATTGGCCGTGCTAAATTGCCCCTTCGTGTCCAAAGATGTGCAGGTTAGGTGGATTGGCCGTGCTAAATTGCCCCTTCGTGTCCAAAGATGTGCTGGTTGGGTGGATTGGCCGTGCTAAATTGCCCCTTCGTGTCCAAAGATGTGCAGGTTAGGTGGATTGGCCGTGCTAAATTGTTCCTTAGTGTCCAAAGATGTGCAGGTTAGGTGGATTGGCCGTGCTAAATTGCCCCTTCGTGTCCAAAGATGTGCAGGTTAGGTGGATTGGCCGTGCTAAATTGCCCCTTCGAGTCCAAAGACGTGCAGGTTAGGTGGATTGACCGTGCTAAATTGCCCCTTAGTGTCCAAAGATGTGCAGATTGGGTGGATTGGCCGTGCTAAATTGCCCCTTAGTGACCAAAGATGTGCAGGTTGGTTGGATTGGCCGTGCTAAATTGCCCCTTCGTGTCCAGAGATGTGCAGGTTAGGTGGATTGGCCACGCTAAATTGTCCTTACTCCCCAAAGATGTGCAGGTTAGGTGGATTGGCTGTGCTAAATTGCCCCTTAGTGTCCAAAGATGTGCAGGTTCGGTGGATTGGCCGTGCTAAATTGCCCCTTAGTGTCCAAAGATGTGCGGGTTAGGTGGATTGGCCGTGCTAAATTGCCCCTTAGTGTCCAAAGATGTGTAGGTTAGGTGGATTGGCCGTGCTAAATTGACCCTTAGTGTCCAAAGATGTGCAGGTTAGGTGCATTGGCCGTGCTAAATTGCCCCTTAGTGTCCAAAGATCTGCAGGTTGGATGGATTGGCCGTGCTAAATTGCCCCTTAGTGTCCAAAGATGTGCAGGTTAGGTGGATTGGGCGTGCTAAATTGCCCCTTAGTGTCCAAAGATGTGCGGGTTAGGTGGATTGGCCGTGCTAAATTGCCCCTTAGTGTCCAAAGATGTGTAGGTTAGGTGGATTGGCCGTGCTAAATTGACCCTTAGTGTCCAAAGATGTGCAGGTTAGGTGCATTGGCCGTGCTAAATTGCCCCTTAGTGTCCAAAGATCTGCAGGTTGGATGGATTGGCCGTGCTAAATTGTCCCTTAGTGTCCAAAGATGTGCAGGTTGGGTGGATTGGCCATGCTAAATTGTCGCTTATTGTCCAAAGATGTGCAGGGTAGGTGGATTGGCCGTGCTAAATTGCCCCTTAGTGTCCAAAGGTGTGCAGGTTGGGTGGATTGGCCGTGCTAAATTGCCCCTTAGTGTCCAAAGATGTGCAGGTTAGGTGGATTGGCCGTGCGAAATTGCCCCTTAGTGTCCAAAGATGTGCAGGTTAGGTGGATTGACGGTGCTAAATTGCCCCTTAGTGTCCAAAGATGTGCGGGTTAGGTGGATTGGCCGTGCTAAATTGTCCCTTAGTGTCCAAAGATGTGCAGGTTAGGTGTATTGGCCGTGCTACATTGCCCCTTCGTGTCCAAAGATGTGCAGGTTGGGTGGATTGGCCGTGCTAAATTGTCCCTTAGGGTCCAATTTTGTGCAGGGTAGGTGGATTGGCCGTGCTAAATTGCCCCTTAGTGTCCAAAGATGTGCAGGTTAGGTGGATTGGCCGTGCTAAATTGCCCCTTAGTGTCCAAAGATGTGCAGGTTAGGTGGATTGGGCGTGCTAAATTGTCCCTCAGTGTTAAAGATGTGCAGGTTAGGTGGATTGCCCGTGCTAAATTGCCCCTCAGTGTCCAAAGATGTGCAGGTTAGATGGATTGGCCGTGCTAAATTGTCCTTAGTGTCCAAAGATGTGCAGGTTGGGTGGATTGGCCGTGCTAAATTTCCCCTTAGTGTCCAAAGATGTGCTCGTTGGGTGGATTGGCCGTGCTAAATTGTCCTTAGTGTCCAAAGATGTGCAGGTTAGGTGGATTGGCCGTGCAAAATTGCCCCTTCGTGTCCAAAGATGTGCTCGTTGGGTGGATTGGCCGTGCTAAATTGTCCTTAGTGTCCAAAGATGTGCAGGTTAGGTGGATTGGCAGTGCGAAATTGCCCCTTCGTGTCCAAAGATGTGCAGGTTGGGTGGATTGGCCGTGTTAAATTGCCCCTTCGTGTCCAAAGATGTGCAGGTTAGGTGGATTGGCCGTGCTAAATTGCCCCTTAGTGTCCAAAGATGTGCAGGTTAGGTGGATTGGCCGTGCTAAATTGTCCCTTAGTGTCCAAAGATGTGCAGGTTAGGTGGATTGGGCGTGCTACATTGTTCCTCAGCGTTAAAGATGTGCAGGTTAGGTGGATTGCCCGTGCTAAATTGCCCCTCAGTGTCCAAAGATGTGCAGGTTAGATGGATTGGCCGTGCTAAATTGTCCTTAGTGTCCAAAGATGTGCAGGTTGGGTGGATTGGCCGTGCTAAATTTCCCCTTAGTGTCCAAAGATATGCAGGTTAGGTGGATTGGCCGTGCTAAATTGCCCCTTAGTGTCCAAAGATGTGCAGGTTAGGTGGATTGGCTGTGCTAAATTGCTCCTTACTGTCCAAAGATGTGCGGGTTAGGTGGATTGGCCGTGCTAAATTGTCCCTTAGTGTCCAAAGGTGTGCAGGTTAGGTGGTTTGGCCATGCTAAATTGTCCCTTAGTGTCCAAAGATGTGCGGGTTAGGTGGATTGGCCGTGCTAAATTGTCCCTTAGTGTCCACAGGTGTGCAGGTTAGGTGGTTTGGCCGTGCTAAATTGTCCCTTAGTGTCCAAAGATGAGAGGTTAGGTGGATTGGCCGTGCTAAATTGTCCCTTAATGTCCAAAGATGTGCTGGTTGGTTGGATTGGCCGTGCTAAATTGCCCCTTCGTGTCCAAAGATGTGCTGGTTGGGTGGATTGGCCGTGCTAAATTGCTCCTTAGTGTCCAAAGATGTGCAGGTTGGGTGGATTGGACGTGCTAAATTGCCCCTTCGTGTACAAAGATGTGCAGGTTGGGTGGATTGGACGTGCTAAATTGCCCCTTCGTGTACAAAGATGTGCAGGTTAGGTGGATTGGCCGTGCTAAATTGTCCTTAGTGTCCAAAGATGTGCAGGTTAGGTGCATTGGCCATGCTAAATTGCCCCTTAGTGTCCAAAGATGTGCTCGTTGGGTGGATTGGCCGTGCTAAATTGCCCCTTCGTGTCCAAAGATGTGCAGGTTGGGTGGATTGGCCGTGCTAAATTGTCCCTTAGTGTCCAAAGATGTGCAGGTTAGGTGGTTTGGCCTTGCTAAATTGCCCCTTAGTGTCCAAAGATGTGCAGGTTAGGTGGATTGGCCGTGCTAAGTTGTCCCTTAGTGTCCAAAGATGTGCAGGTTAGGTGGATTGGCCGTGCTAAATTGTCCCTTAGTGTCCAAAGATGTGCTGGTTGGGTGGATTGGCCGTATAAATTGCCCCTTCGTGTCCAAAGATGTGCAGGTTGGGTGGATTGGCCGTGCTAAATTGCCACTTAGTGTCCAAAGATGCGCAGGTTGGGTGGATTGGCCGTGCTAAATTGCCCCTTAGTGTCCAAAGATGTGCAGGTTAGGTGGATTGGCCGTGCTAAATTGTCCTTAGTGTCCAAAGATGTGCAGGTTAGGTGGATTGGCTGTGCTAAATTGCCCATTAGTGTCCAAAGATGTGCTGGTTGGGTGGATTGGCCGTGCTAAATTGCCCCTTCGTGTCCAAAGATGTGCAGGTTGGGTGGATTGGCCGTGCTAAATTGCCCCTTAGTGTCCAAAGATGTGCAGGTTGGGTGGATTGGCCGTGCTAAATTGCCCCTTAGTGTCCAAAGATGTGCAGGTTATGTGAATTGGCCGTGCTACATTGCCCCTTAGTGTCCAAAGATGTGCAGGTTAGGTGGATTGGCAGTGCAAAATTGTCCCTTAGTGTCCAAAGATGTGCAGGTTAGGTGGATTGGCCGTGGTAACTTGTCCCTTAGTGTCCAAAGATGTGCAGGTTGTGTGGATTGGCCGTGCTAAATTGCCCCTTTGTGTTCAAAGATGTGCGGGTTAGGTGGATTGGCCGTGCTAAATTGTCCCTTAGTGTCTAAAGATGTGCAGGTTGGGTGGATTGGCCGTGCTAAATTGCCCGTTCGTGTCCAAAGATGTGCGGGTTAGGTGGATTGGCCGTGCTAAATTGCCCCTTAGTGTCCAAAGATGTGCAGGTTGGGTGGATTGGCCGTGCTAAATTGCCCCTTAGTGTCCAAAGATGTGCAGGTTAGGTGGATTGGCCGTGCGAAATTGCCCCTTAGTGTCCAAAGATGTGCAGGTTAGGTGGATTGACCGTGCTAAATTGCCCCTTAGTGTCCAAAGATGTGCGGGTTAGGTGGATTGGCCGTGCTAAATTGTCCCTTAGTGTCCAAAGATGTGCAGGTTAGGTGTATTGGCCGTGCTACATTGCCCCTTAGTGTCCAAAGATGTGCAGGTTAGGTGGATTGACCGTGCTAAATTGCCCCTTCGTGTCCAAAGATGTGCAGGTTGGGTGGATTGGCCGTGCTAAATTGCCCCTTAGTGTCCAAAGATGTGCAGGTTGGGTGGATTGGCCGTGCTAAATAGCCCCTTAGTGTCGAAAGATGTGCAGCTTAGGTGGATTGGCCGTGGTAACTTGTCCCTTAGTGTCCAAAGATGTGCAGGTTAGGTGGATTGGCAGTGTTAAATTGCCCCTTAGTGTCCAAAGAGGTGCACGTTGGGTGGATTGGCCGTGCTAAATTGTCCCTTAGGGTCCAATTTTGTGCAGGGTAGGTGGATTGGCCGTGCTAAATTGCCCCTTAGTGTCCAAAGATGAGCAGGTTAGGTGGATTGGCCGTGCTAAATTGCCCCTTAGTGTCCAAAGATGTGCAGGTTAGGTGGATTGGGCGTGCTAAATTGTCCCTCAGTGTTAAAGATGTGCAGGTTAGGTGGATTGCCCGTGCTAAATTGCCCCTCAGTGTCCAAAGCTGTGCAGGTTAGATGGATTGGCCGTGCTAAATTGTCCTTAGTGTCCAAAGATGTGCAGGTTGGGTGGATTGGCCGTGCTAAATTTCCCCTTAGTGTCCAAAGATGTGTTCGTTGGGTGGATTGGCCGTGCTAAATTGTCCTTAGTGTCCAAAGATGTGCAGGTTAGGTGGATTGGCCGTGCAAAATTGCCCCTTCGTGTCCAAAGATGTGCTCGTTGGGTGGATTGGCCGTGCTAAATTGTCCTTAGTGTCCAAAGATGTGCAGGTTAGGTGGATTGGCAGTGCGAAATTGCCCCTTCGTGTCCAAAGATGTGCAGGTTGGGTGGATTGGCCGTGTTAAATTGCCCCTTCGTGTCCAAAGATGTGCAGGTTAGGTGGAATAGCCGTGCTAAATTGCCCCTTAGTGTCCAAAGATGTGCAGGTTAGGTGGATTGGCCGTGCTAAATTGTCCCTTAGTGTCCAAAGATGTGCAGGTTAGGTGGATTGGGCGTGCTACATTGTTCCTCAGCGTTAAAGATGTGCAGGTTAGGTGGATTGCCCGTGCTAAATTGCCCCTCAGTGTCCAAAGATGTGCAGGTTAGATGGATTGGCCGTGCTGAATTGTCCTTAGTGTCCAAAGATGTGCAGGTTGGGTGGATTGGCCGTGCTAAATTTCCCCTTAGTGTCCAAAGATATGCAGGTTAGGTGGATTGGCCGTGCTAAATTGCCCCTTAGTGTCCATAGATGTGCAGGTTAGGTGGATTGGCCGTGCTAAATTGCTCCATACTGTCCAAAGATGTGCGGGTTAGGTGGATTGGCCGTGCTAAATTGTCCCTTAGTGTCCAAAGGTGTGCAGGTTATGTGGTTTGGCCATGCTAAATTGTCCCTTAGTGTCCAAAGATGTGCGGGTTAGGTGGATTGGCCCTGCTAAATTGTCCTTAGTGTCCAAAGATGTGCAGGTTAGGTGGATTGGCCGTGCTAAATTGCCCCTTCGTGTCCAAAGATGTGCAGGTTAGGTGGATTGGCCGTGCTAAATTGCCCCTTCGTGTCCAAAGATGTGCTGGTTGGGTGGATTGGCCGTGCTAAATTGCCCCTTCGTGTCCAAAGATGTGCAGGTTAGGTGGATTGGCCGTGCTAAATTGTTCCTTAGTGTCCAAAGATGTGCAGGTTAGGTGGATTGGCCGTGCTAAATTGCCCCTTCGTGTCCAAAGATGTGCAGGTTAGGTGGATTGGCCGTGCTAAATTGCCCCTTCGAGTCCAAAGACGTGCAGGTTAGGTGGATTGACCGTGCTAAATTGCCCCTTAGTGTCCAAAGATGTGCAGATTGGGTGGATTGGCCGTGCTAAATTGCCCCTTAGTGACCAAAGATGTGCAGGTTGGTTGGATTGGCCGTGCTAAATTGCCCCTTCGTGTCCAGAGATGTGCAGGTTAGGTGGATTGGCCACGCTAAATTGTCCTTACTCCCCAAAGATGTGCAGGTTAGGTGGATTGGCTGTGCTAAATTGCCCCTTAGTGTCCAAAGATGTGCAGGTTCGGTGGATTGGCCGTGCTAAATTGCCCCTTAGTGTCCAAAGATGTGCGGGTTAGGTGGATTGGCCGTGCTAAATTGCCCCTTAGTGTCCAAAGATGTGTAGGTTAGGTGGATTGGCCGTGCTAAATTGACCCTTAGTGTCCAAAGATGTGCAGGTTAGGTGCATTGGCCGTGCTAAATTGCCCCTTAGTGTCCAAAGATCTGCAGGTTGGATGGATTGGCCGTGCTAAATTGCCCCTTAGTGTCCAAAGATGTGCAGGTTAGGTGGATTGGGCGTGCTAAATTGCCCCTTAGTGTCCAAAGATGTGCGGGTTAGGTGGATTGGCCGTGCTAAATTGCCCCTTAGTGTCCAAAGATGTGTAGGTTAGGTGGATTGGCCGTGCTAAATTGACCCTTAGTGTCCAAAGATGTGCAGGTTAGGTGCATTGGCCGTGCTAAATTGCCCCTTAGTGTCCAAAGATCTGCAGGTTGGATGGATTGGCCGTGCTAAATTGTCCCTTAGTGTCCAAAGATGTGCAGGTTGGGTGGATTGGCCATGCTAAATTGTCGCTTATTGTCCAAAGATGTGCAGGTTAGGTGGATTGGCCGTGCTAAATTGCCCCTTAGTGTCCAAAGGTGTGCAGGTTGGGTGGATTGGCCGTGCTAAATTGCCCCTTAGTGTCCAAAGATGTGCAGGTTAGGTGGATTGGCCGTGCGAAATTGCCCCTTAGTGTCCAAAGATGTGCAGGTTAGGTGGATTGACCGTGCTAAATTGCCCCTTAGTGTCCAAAGATGTGCGGGTTAGGTGGATTGGCCGTGCTAAATTGTCCCTTAGTGTCCAAAGATGTGCAGGTTAGGTGTATTGGCCGTGCTACATTGCCCCTTCGTGTCCAAAGATGTGCAGGTTGGGTGGATTGGCCGTGCTAAATTGTCCCTTAGGGTCCAATTTTGTGCAGGGTAGGTGGATTGGCCGTGCTAAATTGCCCCTTAGTGTCCAAAGATGTGCAGGTTAGGTGGATTGGCCGTGCTAAATTGCCCCTTAGTGTCCAAAGATGTGCAGGTTAGGTGGATTGGGCGTGCTAAATTGTCCCTCAGTGTTAAAGATGTGCAGGTTAGGTGGATTGCCCGTGCTAAATTGCCCCTCAGTGTCCAAAGATGTGCAGGTTAGATGGATTGGCCGTGCTAAATTGTCCTTAGTGTCCAAAGATGTGCAGGTTGGGTGGATTGGCCGTGCTAAATTTCACCTTAGTGTCCAAAGATGTGCTCGTTGGGTGGATTGGCCGTGCTAAATTGTCCTTAGTGTCCAAAGATGTGCAGGTTAGGTGGATTGGCCGTGCAAAATTGCCCCTTCGTGTCCAAAGATGTGCTCGTTGGGTGGATTGGCCGTGCTAAATTGTCCTTAGTGTCCAAAGATGTGCAGGTTAGGTGGATTGGCAGTGCGAAATTGCCCCTTCGTGTCCAAAGATGTGCAGGTTGGGTGGATTGGCCGTGTTAAATTGCCCCTTCGTGTCCAAAGATGTGCAGGTTAGGTGGATTGGCCGTGCTAAATTGCCCCTTAGTGTCCAAAGATGTGCAGGTTAGGTGGATTGGCCGTGCTAAATTGTCCCTTAGTGTCCAAAGATGTGCAGGTTAGGTGGATTGGGCGTGCTACATTGTTCCTCAGCGTTAAAGATGTGCAGGTTAGGTGGATTGCCCGTGCTAAATTGCCCCTCAGTGTCCAAAGATGTGCAGGTTAGATGGATTGGCCGTGCTAAATTGTCCTTAGTGTCCAAAGATGTGCAGGTTGGGTGGATTGGCCGTGCTAAATTTCCCCTTAGTGTCCAAAGATATGCAGGTTAGGTGGATTGGCCGTGCTAAATTGCCCCTTAGTGTCCAAAGATGTGCAGGTTAGGTGGATTGGCCGTGCTAAATTGCTCCTTACTGTCCAAAGATGTGCGGGTTAGGTGGATTGGCCGTGCTAAATTGTCCCTTAGTGTCCAAAGGTGTGCAGGTTAGGTGGTTTGGCCATGCTAAATTGTCCCTTAGTGTCCAAAGATGTGCGGGTTAGGTGGATTGGCCGTGCTAAATTGTCCCTTAGTGTCCACAGGTGTGCAGGTTAGGTGGTTTGGCCGTGCTAAATTGTCCCTTAGTGTCCAAAGATGAGAGGTTAGGTGGATTGGCCGTGCTAAATTGTCCCTTAATGTCCAAAGATGTGCTGGTTGGTTGGATTGGCCGTGCTAAATTGCCCCTTCGTGTCCAAAGATGTGCTGGTTGGGTGGATTGGCCGTGCTAAATTGCCCCTTCGTGTCCAAAGATGTGCAGGTTCGGTGGATTGGCCGTGCTAAATTGTTCCTTAGTGTCCAAAGATGTGCAGGTTAGGTGGATTGGCCGTGCTAAATTGCCCCTTCGTGTCCAAAGATGTGCAGGTTAGGTGGATTGGATGTGCTAAATTGCCCCTTCGTGCCCAAAGATGTGCAGGTTAGATGGATTGACCGTGCTAAATTGCCCCTTAGTGTCCAAAGATGTGCAGATTGGGTGGATTGGCCGTGCTAAATTGCCCCTTAGTGACCAAAGATGTGCAGGTTGGTTGGATTGGCCGTGCTAAATTGCCCCTTCGTGTCCAGAGATGTGCAGGTTAGGTGGATTGGCCACGCTAAATAGTCCTTACTCCCCAAAGATGTGCAGGTTAGGTGGATTGGCTGTGCTAAATTGCCCCTTAGTATCCAAAGGTGTGCAGGTTGGGTGGATTGGCCGTGCTAAATTGCCCCTTAGTGTCCAAAGATGTGCGGGTTAGGTGGATTGGCCGTGCTAAATTGCCCCTTAGTGTCCAAAGATGTGTAGGTTAGGTGGATTGGCCGTGCTAAATTGACCCTTAGTGTCCAAAGATGTGCAGGTTAGGTGCATTGGCCGTGCTAAATTGCCCCTTAGTGTCCAAAGATCTGCAGGTTGGATGGATTGGCCGTGCTAAATTGTCCCTTAGTGTCCAAAGATGTGCAGCTTGGGTGGATTGGCCATGCTAAATTGTCGCTTATTGTCCAAAGATGTGCAGGTTAGGTGGATTGGCCGTGCTAAATTGCCCCTTAGTGTCCAAAGGTGTGCAGGTTAGGTGGATTTGCCGTGCTAAATTGTCCCTTAGTGTCCAAAGATGTGCGGGTTCGGCGGATTGGCCGTGCTAAATTGCCCCTTACTGTCCAAAGGTGTGCAGGTTAGGTGGATTGGCCGTGCTAAATTGTCCCTTAGTGTCCAAAGGTGTGCAGGTTAGGTGGATTGGCCGTGCTAAATTGCCCCTTAGTTTCCAAAGGTGTGCAGGTTAGGTGGATTGGCCGTGCTAAATTGTCCCTTAGTGTCCAAAGATGTGCAGGTTAGGTGGATTGGCCGTGCTAAATTGCTCCTTAGTGTCCAGAGATGTGCAGGTTAGGTGGATTGGCTGTGCTAAATTGTCCCTTAGTGTCCAATGATGTGCAGGTTAGGTGGATTTGCTGTGCTAAATTGTCCCTTAGTGTCCAAAGATGTGCAGGTTAGGTAGATTGGCCGTGCTAAATTGTCCCTTAGTGTCCAAAGATGTGCAGGTTAGGTGGATTGGCTGTGCTAAATTGTCCCTTAGGGTCCAAAGATGTGCAGGTTAGGTGGATTGGCCATGCTAAATTGCCCCTTCGTGTCCTAAGATGTGCAGGTTGGGTGGATTGGCCGTGCTAAATTGCCACTTCGTGTCCAAAGATGTGCAGGTTGGGTGGATTGGCCGTGCTAAATTGCCCCTTCGTGGCCAAAGATGTGCAGGTTAGGTGGATTGGCCGTGCTAAATTGCCCGTTCGTGTCCAAAGATGTGCAGGTTAGGTGGATTGGCCGTGCTAAATTGCTCCTTAGTGTCCAAAGATGTGCAGGTTGGGTGGATTGGACGTGCTAAATTGCCCCTTCGTGTACAAAGATGTGCAGGTTAGGTGCATTGGCCATGCTAAATTGCCCCTTAGTGTCCAAAGATGTGCTCGTTGGGTGGATTGGCCGTGCTAAATTGTCCCTTAGTGTCCAAAGATGTGCAGGTTAGGTGGATTGGCCGTGATAAATTGCTCCTTAGTGTCCAAAGATGTGCAGGTTAGGTGGTTTGGCCGTGCTAAATTGTCCCTTAGTGTCCAAAGGTGTGCAGGTTAGGTGGATTGGCCTTGCTAAATTGCCCCTTAGTGTCCAAAGATGTGCAGGTTAGGTGGATTGGCCGTGCTAAGTTGTCCCTTAGTGTCCAAAGATGTGCAGGTTAGGTGGATTGGCCGTGCTAAATTGTCCCTTAGTGTCCAAAGATGTGCTGGTTGGGTGGATTGGCCGTATAAATTGCCCCTTCGTGTCCAAAGATGTGCAGGTTGGGTGGATTGGCTGTGCTAAATTGCCACTTAGTGTCCAAAGATGCGCAGGTTAGGTGGATTGGCCGTGCTAAATTGTCCTTAGTGTCCAAAGATGTGCAGGTTAGGTGGATTGGCTGTGCTAAATTGCCCATTAGTGTCCAAGGATGTGCTGGTTGGGTGGATTGGCCGTGCTAAATTGCCCCTTCGTGTCCAAAGATGTGCAGGTTGGGTGGATTGGCCGTGCTAAATTGCCCCTCAGTGTCCAAAGGTGTGCAGGTTGGGTGGATTGGCCGTGCTAAATTGCCCCTTAGTGTCCAAAGATGTGCAGGTTATGTGGATTGGCCGTGCTACATTGCCCCTTAGTGTCCAAAGATGTGCAGGTTAGGTGGATTGGCCGTGCAAAATTGTCCCTTAGTGTCCAAAGACGTGCAGGTTAGGTGGATTGGCCGTGGTAACTTGTCCCTTAGTGTCCAAAGATGTGCAGGTTGTGTGGATTGGCCATGCTAAATTACCCCTTTGTGTTCAAAGATGTGCGGGTTAGGTGGATTGGCCGTGCTAAATTGTCCCTTAGTGTCCAAAGATGTGCAGGTTGGGTGGATTGGCCGTGCTAAATTGCCCGTTCGTGTCCAAAGATGTGCGGGTTTGGTGGATTGGCCGTGCTAAATTGCCCCTTAGTGTCCAAAGATGTGCAGGTTGGGTGGATTGGCCGTGCTAAATTGCCCCTTAGTGTCCAAAGATGTGCAGGTTAGGTGGATTGGCCGTGCGAAATTGCCCCTTAGTGTCCAAAGATGTGCAGGTTAGGTGGATTGACCGTGCTAAATTGCCCCTTAGTGTCCAAAGATGTGCGGGTTAGGTGGATTGGCCGTGCTAAATTGTCCCTTCGTGTCCAAAGATGTGCAGGTTAGGTGTATTGGCCGTGCTACATTGCCCCTTAGTGTCCAAAGATGTGCTCGTTGGGTGGATTGGCCGTGCTAAATTGCCCCTTCGTGTCCAAAGATGTGCAGGTTGGGTGGATTGGCCGTGCTAAATTGTCCCTTAGTGTCCAAAGATGTGCAGGTTAGGTGGATTGGCCGTGATAAATTGCTCCTTAGTGTCCAAAGATGTGCAGGTTAGGTGGTTTGGCCGTGCTAAATTGTCCCTTAGTGTCCAAAGGTGTGCAGGTTAGGTGGATTGGCCTTGCTAAATTGCCCCTTAGTGTCCAAAGATGTGCAGGTTAGGTGGATTGGCCGTGCTAAGTTGTCCCTTAGTGTCCAAAGATGTGCAGGTTAGGTGGATTGGCCGTGCTAAATTGTCCCTTAGTGTCCAAAGATGTGCTGGTTGGGTGGATTGGCCGTATAAATTGCCCCTTCGTGTCCAAAGATGTGCAGGTTGGGTGGATTGGCCGTGCTAAATTGCCACTTAGTGTCCAAAGATGCGCAGGTTAGGTGGATTGGCCGTGCTAAATTGTCCTTAGTGTCCAAAGATGTGCAGGTTAGGTGGATTGGCTGTGCTAAATTGCCCATTAGTGTCCAAAGATGTGCTGGTTGGGTGGATTGGCCGTGCTAAATTGCCCCTTCGTGTCCAAAGATGTGCAGGTTGGGTGGATTGGCCGTGCTAAATTGCCCCTTAGTGTCCAAAGATGTGCAGGTTGGGTGGATTGGCCGTGCTAAATTGCCCCTTAGTGTCCAAAGATGTGCAGGTTATGTGGATTGGCCGTGCTAAATTGCCCCTTAGTGTCCAAAGATGTGCAGGTTGGGTGGATTGGCCGTGCTAAATTGCCCCTTAGTGTCCAAAGATGTGCAGGTTAGGTGGATTGGCCGTGCTAAACTGCCCCTTAGTGTCCAAAGATGTGCAGGTTAGGTGGATTGGCCGTGCAAAATTGTCCCTTAGTGTCCAAAGACGTGCAGGTTAGGTGGATTGGCCGTGGTAACTTGTCCCTTAGTGTCCAAAGATGTGCAGGTTGTGTGGATTGGCCATGCTAAATTACCCCTTTGTGTTCAAAGATGTGCGGGTTAGGTGGATTGGCCGTGCTAAATTGTCCCTTAGTGTCCAAAGATGTGCAGGTTGGGTGGATTGGCCGTGCTAAATTGCCCGTTCGTGTCCAAAGATGTGCGGGTTTGGTGGATTGGCCGTGCTAAATTGCCCCTTAGTGTCCAAAGATGTGCAGGTTGGGTGGATTGGCCGTGCTAAATTGCCCCTTAGTGTCCAAAGATGTGCAGGTTAGGTGGATTGGCCGTGCGAAATTGCCCCTTAGTGTCCAAAGATGTGCAGGTTAGGTGGATTGACCGTGCTAAATTGCCCCTTAGTGTCCAAAGATGTGCGGGTTAGGTGGATTGGCCGTGCTAAATTGTCCCTTCGTGTCCAAAGATGTGCAGGTTAGGTGTATTGGCCGTGCTACATTGCCCCTTAGTGTCCAAAGATGTGCAGGTTAGGTGGATTGACCGTGCTAAATTGCCCCTTCGTGTCCAAAGATGTGCAGGTTGGGTGGATTGGCCGTGATAAATTGCCTCTTAGTGTCCAAAGATGTGCAGGTTGGGTGGATTGGCCGTGCTAAATTGCCCCTTAGTGTCCAAAGATGTGCAGGTTATGTGGATTGGCCGTGCTACATTGCCCCTTAGTGTCCAAAGATGTGCAGGTTATGTGGATTGGCCGTGCTAAATAGCCCCTTAGTGTCGAAAGATGTGCAGCTTAGGTGGATTGGCCGTGGTAACTTGTCCCTTAGTGTCCAAAGATGTGCAGGTTAGGTGGATTGGCAGTGTTAAATTGCCCCTTAGTGTCCAAAGATGTGCACGTTGGGTGGATTGGCCGTGCTACATTGTCCCTTAGGGTCCAATTTTGTGCAGGGTAGGTGGATTGGCCGTGCTAAATTGCCCCTTAGTGTCCAAAGATGTGCAGGTTAGGTGGATTGGCCGTGCTAAATTGCCCCTTAGTGTCCAAAGATGTGCAGGTTAGGTGGATTGGGCGTGCTAAATTGTCCCTCAGTGTTAAAGATGTGCAGGTTAGGTGGATTGCCCGTGCTAAATTGCCCCTCAGTGTCCAAAGATGTGCAGGTTAGATGGATTGGCCGTGCTACATTGCCCCTTAGTGTCCAAAGATGTGCAGGTTAGGTGGATTGGCCGTGCAAAATTGTCCCTTAGTGTCCAAAGACGTGCAGGTTAGGTGGATTGGCCGTGGTAACTTGTCCCTTCGTGTCCAAAGATGTGCAGGTTGTGTGGATTGGCCGTGCTAAATTGCCCCTTTGTGTTCAAAGATGTGCAGGTTAGGTGGATTGGCCGTGCTAAATTGTCCCTTAGTGTCCAAAGATGTGCAGGTTGGGTGGATTGGCCGTGCTAAATTGCCCGTTCGTGTCCAAAGATGTGCGGGTTAGGTGGATTGGCCGTGCTAAATTGCCCCTTAGTGTCCAAAGATGTGCAGGTTGGGTGGATTGGCCGTGCTAAATTGCCCCTTAGTGTCCAAAGATGTGCAGGTTAGGTGGATTGGCCGTGCGAAATTGCCCCTTAGTGTCCAAAGATGTGCAGGTTAGGTGGATTGACCGTGCTAAATTGCCCCTTAGTGTCCAAAGATGTGCGGGTTAGGTGGATTGGCCGTGCTAAATTGTCCCTTAGTGTCCAAAGATGTGCAGGATAGGTGTATTGGCCGTGCTACATTGCCCCTTAGTGTCCAAAGATGTGCAGGTTAGGTGGATTGACCGTGCTAAATTGCCCCTTCGTGTCCAAAGATGTGCAGGTTGGGTGGATTGGCCGTGCTAAATTGCCCCTTAGTGTCCAAAGATGTGCAGGTTGGGTGGATTGGCCGTGCTAAATTGCCCCTTAGTGTCCAAAGATGTGCAGGTTATGTGGATTGGCCGTGCTACATTGCCCCTTAGTGTCCAAAGATGTGCAGGTTATGTGGATTGGCCGTGCTAAATAGCCCCTTAGTGTCGAAAGATGTGCAGCTTAGGTGGATTGGCCGTGGTAACTTGTCCCTTAGTGTCCAAAGATGTGCAGGTTAGGTGGATTGGCATTGTTAAATTGCCCCTTAGTGTCCAAAGATGTGCACGTTGGGTGGATTGGCCGTGCTAAATTGTCCCTTAGGGTCCAATTTTGTGCAGGGTAGGTGGATTGGCCGTGCTAAATTGCCCCTTAGTGTCCAAAGATGTGCAGGTTAGGTGGATTGGCCGTGCTAAATTGCCCCTTAGTGTCCAAAGATGTGCAGGTTAGGTGGATTGGGCGTGCTAAATTGTCCCTCAGTGTTAAAGATGTGCAGGTTAGGTGGATTGCCCGTGCTAAATTGCCCCTCAGTGTCCAAAGATGTGCAGGTTAGATGGATTGGCCGTGCTAAATTGTCCTTAGTGTCCAAAGATGTGCAGGTTGGGTGGATTGGCCGTGCTAAATTTCCCCTTAGTGTCCAAAGATGTGCAGGTTAGGTGGATTGGCCGTGCAAAATTGCCCCTTCGTGTCCAAAGATGTGCTCGTTGGGTGGATTGGCCGTGCTAAATTGTCCTTAGTGTCCAAAGATGTGCAGGTTAGGTGGATTGGCAGTGCGAAATTGCCCCTTCGTGTCCAAAGATGTGCAGTTTGGGTGGATTGGCCGTGTTAAATTGCCCCTTCGTGGCCAAAGATGTGCAGGTTAGGTGGATTGGCCGTGCTAAATTGCCCCTTAGTGTCCAAAGATGTGCAGGTTAGGTGGATTGGCCGTGCTAAATTGTCCCTTAGTGTCCAAAGATGTGCAGGTTAGGTGGATTGGGCGTGCTACATTGTTCCTCAGCGTTAAAGATGTGCAGGTTAGGTGGATTGCCCGTGCTAAATTGCCCCTCAGTGTCCAAAGATGTGCAGGTTAGATGGATTGGCCGTGCTAAATTGTCCTTAGTGTCCAAAGATGTGCAGGTTGGGTGGATTGGCCGTGCTAAATTGCCCCTTAGTGTCCAAAGATGTGCAGGTTGGGTGGATTGGCCGTGCTAAATTGTCCTTCGTGTCCAAAGATGTGCAGGTTAGGTGGATTGGCCGTGCTAAATTTCCCCTTAGTGTCAAAAGATATGCAGGTTAGGTGGATTGGCCGTGCTAAATTGCCCCTTAGTGTCCAAAGATGTGCAGGTTAGGTGGATTGGCCGTGCTAAATTGCTCCTTACTGTCCAAAGATGTGCAGGTTAGGTGGATTTGCCGTGCTAAATTGCCCCTTAGTGTCCAAAGATGTGCAGGTTGGGTGGATCGGCCGTGCTAAATTGTCCTTCGTGTCCAAAGATGTGCAGGTTAGGTGGATTGGCCGTGCTAAATTTCCCCTTAGTGTCCAAAGATATGCAGGTTAGGTGGATTGGCCGTGCTAAATTGCCCCTTAGTGTCCAAAGATGTGCAGGTTAGGTGGATTGGCCGTGCTAAATTGTTCCTTACTGTCCAAAGATGTGCAGGCTAGGTGGATTGGCCGTGCTATATTGCCCCTTAGTGTCCAAAGATGTGCCGGTTAGGTGGATTGGCCGTGCTAAATTGCCCATAGTGTCCAAAGATGTGCTGGTTGGTTGGATTGGCCGTGCTAAATTGCCCCTTCGTGTCCAAAGATGTGCAGGTTAGGTGGATTGGCCGTGCTAAATTGTCCTTAGTGTCCAAAGATGTGCAGGTTAGGTGGATTGGCCGTGCTAAATTGCCCCTTCGTGTCCAAAGATGTGCTGGTTGGGTGGATTGGCCGTGCTAAATTGCCCCTTCGTGTCCAAAGATGTGCAGGTTAGGTGGATTGGCCTTGCTAAATTGTTCCTTAGTGTCCAAAGATGTGCAGGTTAGGTGGATTGGCCGTGCTAAATTGCCCCTTCGTGTCCAAAGATGTGCAGGTTAGGTGGATTGGCCGTGCTAAATTGCCCCATCGTGTCCAAAGATGTGCAGGTTAGGTGGATTGGCCACGCTAAATTGTCCTTACTGCCCAAAGATGTGCAGGTTAGGTGGATTGGCTGTGCTAAATTGCCCCTTAGTGTCCAAAGATGTGCAGGTTCGGTGGAATGGCCGTGCTAAATTGCCCCTTAGTGTCCAAAGATGTGTAGGTTAGGTGGATTGGCCGTGCTAAATTGACCCTTAGTGTCCAAAGATGTGCAGGTTAGGTGCATTGGCCGTGCTAAATTGCCCCTTAGTGTCCAAAGATCTGCAGGTTCGATGGATTGGCCGTGCAAAATTGTCCCTTAGTGTCCAAAGATGTGCAGGTTGGGTGGATTGGCCATGCTAAATTGTCGCTTATTGTCCAAAGATGTGCAGGTTAGGTGGATTGGCCGTGCTAAATTGCCCCTTAGTGTCCAAAGGTGTGCAGGTTAGGTGGATTTGCCGTGCTAAATTGTCCCATAGTGTCCAAAGATGTGCGGGTTAGGCGGATTGGCCGTGCTAAATTGCCCCTTAGTGTCCAAAGGTGTGCAGGTTAGGTGGATTGGCCGTGCTAAATTGTCCCTTAGTGTCCAAAGGTGTGCAGGTTAGGTGGATTGGCCGTGCTAAATTGCCCCTTAGTGTCCAAAGGTGTTCAGGTTAGGTGGATTGGCCATGCTAAATTGTCCCTTAGTGTCCAAAGATGTGCAGGTTAGGTGGATTGGCCGTGCTAAATTGCTCCTTAGTGTCCAGAGATGTGCAGGTTAGGTGGATTGGCTGTGCTAAATTGTCCCTTAGTGTCCAATGATGTGCAGGTTAGGTGGATTGGCCGAGCTAAATTGTCCCTTAGAGTCCAAAGATGTGCAGGTTAGGTGGATTGGCCGTGCTAAATTGTCCCTCAGTGTCCAAAGATGTGCAGGTTAGGTGGATTGGCCGAGCTAAATTGCCCCTTTAGTGTCCAAAGATGTGCAGGTTGGATGGATTGGCCGTGCTAAATTGTCCCAGAGTGTCTAAAGATGTGCAGGTTAGGTGTATTGGCCGTGTTAAATTGTCCCTTAGTGTCCAAAGATGTGCAGGTTAGGTGGATTGGCCGTGCTAAATTGCCCCTTAGTGTCCAAAGATGTGCAGGTTAGGTGGATTGGCCGTGCTAAATTGCCCTTTAGTGTCCAAAGATGTGCAGGTTAGGTGGATTGGTCGTGCTAAATTGCCCCTTAGTGTCCAAAGATGTGCAGGTTAGGTGGATTGGCCGTGCTAAATTGCCCCTTAGTGTCCAAAGATGTGCAGGTTAGGTGGATTGGCCGTGCTAAATTGCCCCTTCGTGTCCAAAGATGTGCAGGTTAGGTGGATTGGCCGTGCTAAATTGCCCCTTAGTGTCCAAAGATGTGCAGGTTAGGTGGATTGGCCGTGCTAAATTGCCCCTTCGTGTCCAAAGATGTGCAGGTTAGGTGGATTGGTCGTGCTAAATTGCCCCTTAGTGTCCAAAGATGTGCAGGTTAGGTGGATTGGCCGTGCTAAATTCGCCCCTTCGTGTCCAAAGATGTGCAGGTTAGGTGGATTGGCCGTGCTAAATTGCCCCTTCGTGTCCAAAGATGTGCAGGTTAGGTGGATTGGCCGTGCTAAATTGCCCCTTCGTGTCCAAAGATGTGCAGGTTAGGTGGATTGGTCGTGCTAAATTGCCCCTTAGTGTCCAAAGATGTGCAGGTTAGGTGGATTGGCCGTGCTAAATTCGCCCCTTCGTGTCCAAAGATGTGCAGGTTAGGTGGATTGGCCGTGCTAAATTGCCCCTTCGTGTCCAAAGATGTGCAGGTTAGGTGGATTGGCCATGCTAAATTGCCCCTTAGTGTCCAAAGATGTGCAGGTTAGGTGGATTGGCTGTGCTAAATTGCCCCTTAGTGTCCAAAGATGTGCAGGTTAGGTGGATTGGCCGTGCTAAATTGCCCCTTCGTGTCCAAAGATGTGCAGGTTAGGTGGATTGGCCGTGCTAAATTGTCCGTAAGTGTCCAAAGATGTGCAGGTTGGGTGGATTGGCTGTGCTAAATTGCCCCTTAGTGTCCAAAGATGTGCAGGTTAGGTGGATTGGCCGTGCTAAATTGTCCCTTAGTGTCCAAAGATGTGCAGGTTAGGTGGATTGGCCGTGCTATATTGCCCCTTAGTGTCCAAAGATGACAGGTTAGGTGGATTGGCCGTGCTAAAGTGCCCATAGTGTCCAAAGATGTGCTGGTTGGTTGGATTGGCCGTGCTAAATTGCCCCTTCGTGTCCAAAGATGTGCAGGTTAGGTGGATTGGCCGTGCTAAATTGTCCTTAGTGTCCAAAGATGTGCAGGTTAGGTGGATTGGCCGTGCTAAATTGCCCCTTCGTGTCCAAAGATGTGCTGGTTGGGTGGATTGGCCGTGCTAAATTGCCCCTTCGTGTCCAAAGATGTGCAGGTTAGGTGGATTGGCCGTGCTAAATTGTTCCTTAGTGTCCAAAGATGTGCAGGTTAGGTGGATTGGCCGTGCTAAATTGCCCCTTCGTGTCCAAAGATGTGCAGGTTAGGTGGATTGGCCGTGCTAAATTGCCCCATCGTGTCCAAAGATGTGCAGCTTAGGTGGATTGACCGTGCTAAATTGCCCCTTAGTGTCCAAAGATGTGCAGATTGGGTGGATTGGCCGTGCTAAATTGCCCCTTAGTGACCAAAGATGTGCAGGTTGGTTGGATTGGCCGTGCTAAATTGCCCCTTCGTGTCCAAAGATGTGCAGGTTAAGTGGATTGGCCACGCTAAATTGTCCTTACTGCCCAAAGATGTGCAGGTTAGGTGGATTGGCTGTGCTAAATTGCCCCTTAGTGTCCAAAGATGTGCAGGTTCGGTGGAATGGCCGTGCTAAATTGCCCCTTAGTGTCCAAAGATGTGTAGGTTAGGTGGATTGGCCGTGCTAAATTGACCCTTAGTGTCCAAAGATGTGCAGGTTAGGTGCATTGGCCGTGCTAAATTGCCCCTTAGTGTCCAAAGATCTGCAGGTTCGATGGATTGGCCGTGCTAAATTGTCCCTTAGTGTCCAAAGATGTGCAGGTTGGGTGGATTGGCCATGCTAAATTGTCGCTTATTGTCCAAAGATGTGCAGGTTAGGTGGATTGGCCGTGCTAAATTGCCCCTTAGTGTCCAAAGGTGTGCAGGTTAGGTGGATTTGCCGTGCTAAATTGTCCCATAGTGTCCAAAGATGTGCGGGTTAAGCGGATTGGCCGTGCTAAATTGCCCCTTAGTGTCCAAAGGTGTGCAGGTTAGGTGGATTGGCCGTGCTAAATTGTCCCTTAGTGTCCAAAGGTGTGCAGGTTAGGTGGATTGGCCGTGCTAAATTGCCCCTTAGTGTCCAAAGGTGTTCAGGTTAGGTGGATTGGCCGTGCTAAATTGTCCCTTAGTGTCCAAAGATGTGCAGGTTAGGTGGATTGGCCGTGCTAAATTGCTCCTTAGTGTCCAGAGATGTGCAGGTTAGGTGGATTGGCTGTGCTAAATTGTCCCTTAGTGTCCAATGATGTGCAGGTTAGGTGGATTGGCCGAGCTAAATTGTCCCTTAGAGTTCAAAGATGTGCAGGTTAGGTGGATTGGCCGTGCTAAATTGTCCCTCAGTGTCCAAAGATGTGCAGGTTAGCTGGATTGGCCGAGCTAAATTGCCCCTTTAGTGTCCAAAGATGTGCAGGTTGGATGGATTGGCCGTGCTAAATTGTCCCAGAGTGTCTAAAGATGTGCAGGTTAGGTGTATTGGCCGTGTTAAATTGTCCCTTAGTGTCCAAAGATGTGCAGGTTAGGTGGATTGTCCGTGCTAAATTGTCCCTCAGTGTCCAAAGATGTGCAGGTTAGCTGGATTGGCCGAGCTAAATTGCCCCTTTAGTGTCCAAAGATGTGCAGGTTAGGTGGATTGGCCGTGCTAAATTGTCCCAGAGTGTCTAAAGATGTGCAGGTTAGGTGTATTGGCCGTGTTAAATTGTCCCTTAGTGTCCAAAGATGTGCAGGTTAGGTGGATTGGCCGTGCTAAATTGCCCCTTAGTGTCCAAAGATGTGCAGGTTAGGTGGATTGGCCGTGCTAAATTGCCCCTTAGTGTCCAAAGATGTGCAGGTTAGGTGGATTGGTCGTGCTAAATTGTCCCTTAGTGTCCAAAGATGTGCAGGTTGGGTGGATTGGCCGTGCTAAATTGTCCCTTAGTGTCCAAAGATGTGCAGGTTAGGTGGATTGGCCGTGCTAAATTGCCCCTTAGTGTCCAAAGATGTGCAGGTTAGGTGGATTGGCTGTGCTAAATTGCCCCTTAGTGTCCAAAGATGTGCAGGTTAGGTGGATTGGCCGTGCTAAATTGCCCCTTAGTGTCCAAAGATGTGCAGGTTAGGTGGATTGGCCGTGCTAAATTGCCCCTTCGTGTCCAAAGATGTGCAGGTTAGGTGGATTGGCCGTGCTAAATTGCCCCTTAGTGTCCAAAGATGTGCAGGTTAGGTGGATTGGCTGTGCTAAATTGCCCCTTAGTGTCCAAAGATGTGCAGGTTGGGTGGATTGGCCGTGCTAAATTGCCCCTTCGTGTCCAAAGATGTGCAGGTTAGGTGGATTGGTCGTGCTAAATTGTCCCTTCGTGTCCAAAGATGTGCAGGTTAGGTGGATTGGCCGTGCTAAATTGCCCCTTCGTGTCCAAAGATGTGCAGGTTAGGTGGATTGGCCGTGCTAAATTGCCCCTTAGTGTCCAAAGATGTGCAGGTTAGGTGGATTGGCCGTGCTAAATTGTCCCTTAGTGTCCAAAGATGTGCAGGTTAGGTGGATTGGCCGTGCTAAATTGCCCCTTCGTGTCCAAAGATGTGCAGGTTAGGTGGATTGGCCGTGCTAAATTGCCCCTTAGTGTCCAAAGATGTGCAGGTTAGGTGGATTGGCCGTGCTAAATTGCCCCTTCGTGTCCAAAGATGTGCAGGTTAGGTGGATTGGCCGTGCTAAATTGTCCGTAAGTGTCCAAAGGTGTGCAGGTTAGGTGGATTGGCCGTGCTAAATTGTCCATTAGTGTCCAAAGATGTGCAGGTTAGGTGGATTGGGCGGGTGTGCTCTTTCAGAGGGTCGGTGCAGGCCCGATGGGCCGGAAGGTCTCCTTTCACAATGTAGCTGTCCTGTGGAGCGTGTGACGGAGGCTCCGCACTGTAGCTGTCCTGTGGAGCGTGTGGCGGAGGCTCCGCACTGTAGCTGTCCTGTGGAGCGTGTGGCGGAGGCTCCGCACTGTAGCTGTCCTGTGGAGCGTGTGGCGGAGGCTCCGCACTGTAGCTGTCCTGTGGAGCGTGTGGCGGAGGCTCCGCACTGTAGCTGTCCTGTGGAGCGTGTAGCGGAGGCTCTGCACTGTAGCTGTCCTGTGGAGCGTGTGGCGGAGGCTCCGCACTGTAGCTGTCCTGTGGGCCGTGTGGCGGAGGCTCCGCACTGTAGCTGTCCTGTGGAGCGTGTGGCGGAGGCTCCGCACTGTAGCTATCCTGTGGAGCGTGTGGCGGAGACTCTGCACTGTAGCTGTCCTGTGGAGCGTGTGACGGAGGCTCTGCACTGTAACTGTCCTGTGGAGCGTGTGGCGGAGGCTCCGCACTGTAGCTGTCCTGTGGAGCGTGTGGCGGAGGCTCCGCACTGTAGCTGTCCTGTGGAGCGTGTAGCGGGGGCTCCGCACTGTTGCTGTCCTGTGGAGCGTGTGGCGGAGGCTCCGCACTGTAGCTGTCCTGTGGAGCGTGTGGCTGAGGCTCCGCACTGTAGCTGTCCTGTGGAGCGTGTGGCGGAGGCTCCGCACTGTTGCTGTCCTGTGGAGCGTGTAGCGGAGGCTCTGCACTGTAGCTGTCCTGTGGAGCGTGTGACGGAGGCTCCGCACTGTAGCTGTCCTGTGGAGCGTGTGGCGGAGGCTCCGCACTGTAGCTGTCCTGTGGAGCGTGTAGCGGAGGCTCTGCACTGTAGCTGTCCTGTGGAGCGTGTGGCGGAGGCTCCGCACTGTAGCTGTCCTGTGGAGCGTGTAGCGGAGGCTCTGCACTGTAGCTGTCCTGTGGAGCGTGTGGCGGAGGCTCCGCACTGTAGCTGTCCTGTGGAGCGTGTGGCGGAGGCTCCGCACTGTAGCTGTCCTGTGGAGCGTGTAGCGGAGGCTCTGCACTGTAGCTGTCCTGTGGAGCGTGTGGCGGAGGCTCCGCACTGTAGCTGTCCTGTGGGCCGTGTGGCGGAGGCTCCGCACTGTAGCTGTCCTGTGGAGCGTGTGGCGGAGGCTCCGCACTGTAGCTATCCTGTGGAGCGTGTGGCGGAGACTCTGCACTGTAGCTGTCCTGTGGAGCGTGTGACGGAGGCTCTGCACTGTAACTGTCCTGTGGAGCGTGTGGCGGAGGCTCCGCACTGTAGCTGTCCTGTGGAGCGTGTGGCGGAGGCTCCGCACTGTAGCTGTCCTGTGGAGCGTGTAGCGGGGGCTCCGCACTGTTGCTGTCCTGTGGAGCGTGTGGCGGAGGCTCCGCACTGTAGCTGTCCTGTGGAGCGTGTGGCTGAGGCTCCGCACTGTAGCTGTCCTGTGGAGCGTGTGGCGGAGGCTCCGCACTGTTGCTGTCCTGTGGAGCGTGTAGCGGAGGCTCTGCACTGTAGCTGTCCTGTGGAGCGTGTGACGGAGGCTCCGCACTGTAGCTGTCCTGTGGAGCGTGTGGCGGAGGCTCCGCACTGTATCTGTCCTGTGGAGCGTGTGTCGGAGGCTCCGCACTGTAGCTGTCCTGTGGAGCGTGTGGCGGAGGCTCCGCACTGTAGCTGTCCTGTGGAGCGTGTAGCGGAGGCTCTGCACTGTTGCTGTCCTGTGGAGCGTGTGGCGGAGGCTCCGCACTGTCGCTGTCCTGTGGAGCGTGTAGCGGAGGCTCTGCACTGTAGCTGTCCTGTGGAGCGTGTGGCGGAGGCTCCGCACTGTAGCTGTCCTGTGGAGCGTGTGGCGGAGGCTCCGCACTGTAGCTGTCCTGTGGAGCGTGTGGCGGAGGCTCTGCACTGTAACTGTCCTGTGGAGCGTGTGGCGGAGGCTCCGCACTGTAACTGTCCTGTGGAGCATGTAGCGGGGGCTCCGCACTGTTGCTGTCCTGTGGAGCGTGTGACGGAGGCTCCGCACTGTAGCTGTCCTGTGGAGCGTGTGGCGGAGGCTCTGCACTGTAGCTGTCCTGTGGAGCGTGTGGCGGAGGCTCTGCACTGTAGCTGTCCTGTGGAGCGTGTGGCGGAGGCTCTGCACTGTAGCTATCCTGTGGAGCGTGTGGCTGGGGCTCCGCACTGTAGCTGTCCTGTGGAGCGTGTGGCGGAGGCTCTGCACTGTAGCTGTCCTGTGGAGCGTGTGGCGGAGGCTCCGCACTGTAGCTGTCCTGTGGAGCGTGTGGCGGGGGCTCCGCACTGTAACTGTCCTGTGGAGCGTGTAGCGGAGGCTCCGCACTGTAGCTGTCCTGTGGAGCGTGTGGCGGAGGCTCTGCACTGTAGCTATCCTGTGGAGCGTGTGGCTGGGGCTCCGCACTGTAGCTGTCCTGTGGAGCGTGTGACGGAGGCTCCGCACTGTAGCTATCCTGTGGAGCGTGTGGCGGAGGCTCCGCACTGTAGCTGTCCTGTGGAGCGTGTGGCGGAGGCTCCGCACTGTAGCTGTCCTGTGGAGCGTGTGACGGAGGCTCCGCACTGTAGCTATCCTGTGGAGCGTGTGGCGGAGGCTCCGCACTGTAACTGTCCTGTGGAGCGTGTAGCGGAGGCTCCGCACTGTAGCTGTCCTGTGGAGCGTGTAGCGGAGGCTCTGCACTGTAGCTGTCCTGTGGAGCGTGTGGCGGAGGCTCCGCACTGTAGCTGTCCTGTGGAGCGTGTGGCGGAGGCTCCGCACTGTAGCTGTCCTGTGGAGCGTGTGGCGGAGGCTCTGCACTGTAGCTATCCTGTGGAGCGTGTGGGGGAGGCTCCGCACTGTAGCTGTCCTGTGGAGCGTGTAGCGGAGGCTCCGCACTGTAGCTGTCCTGTGGAGCGTGTAGCGGAGGCTCCGCACTGTAGCTGTCCTGTGGAGCGTGTAGCGGAGGCTCCGCACTGTAGCTGTCCTGTGGAGCGTGTAGCGGAGGCTCCGCACTGTAGCTGTCCTGTGGAGCGTGTGGCGGAGACTCCGCACTGTAGCTGTCCTGTGGAGCGTGTGGCGGAGGCTCCGCACTGTAGCTGTCCTGTGGAGCGTGTGACGGAGGCTCCGCACTGTAGCTGTCCTGTGGAGCGTGTGGCGGAGGCTCCGCACTGTAGCTGTCCTGTGGAGCGTGTGGCGGAGGCTCCGCACTGTAGCTGTCCTGTGGAGCGTGTGGCGGAGGCTCTGCACTGTAGCTGTCCTGTGGAGCGTGTAGCGGAGGCTCCGCACTGTAACTGTCCTGTGGAGCGTGTGACGGAGGCTCCGCACTGTAGCTGTCCTGTGGAGCGTGTAGCGGAGGCTCCGCACTGTAACTGTCCTGTGGAGCGTGTGACGGAGGTTCCGCACTGTAACTGTCCTGTGGAGCGTGTGACGGAGGCTCCGCACTGTAGCTGTCCTGTGGAGCGTGTGGCGGAGGCTCCGCACTGTAGCTGTCCTGTGGAGCGTGTGGCGGAGGCTCCGCACTGTAGCTGTCCTGTGGAGCGTGTGGCGGAGGCTCCGCACTGTAGCTGTCCTGTGGAGCGTGTGGCGGAGGCTCCGCACTGTAGCTGTCCTGTGGAGCGTGTGGCGGAGGCTCCGCACTGTAGCTGTCCTGTGGAGCGTGTGGAGGAGGCTCTGCACTGTAGCTGTCCTGTGGAGCGTGTGGCGGAGGCTCCGCACTGTAGCTGTCCTGTGGAGCGTGTGGCGGAGGCTCCGCACTGTAGCTGTCCTGTGGAGCGTGTGGCGGAGGCTCCGCACTGTAGCTGTCCTGTGGAGCGTGTGGCGGAGGCTCCGCACTGTCGCTGTCCTGTGGAGCGTGTGACGGAGGCTCCGCACTGTAGCTGTCCTGTGGAGCGTGTAGCGGAGGCTCCGCACTGTAGCTGTCCTGTGGAGCGTGTGACGGAGGCTCTGCACTGTAGCTGTCCTGTGGAGCGTGTAGCGGAGGCTCCGCACTGTAGCTGTCCTGTGGAGCGTGTAGCGGAGGCTCCGCACTGTAGCTGTCCTGTGGAGCGTGTGGCGGAGGCTCTGCACTGTAGCTATCCTGTGGAGCGTGTGGCGGAGGCTCCGCACTGTAGCTGTCCTGTGGAGCGTGTGGCGGAGGCTCCGCACTGTAGCTGTCCTGTGGAGCGTGTGGCGGAGGCTCCGCACTGTAGCTGTCCTGTGGAGCGTGTGGCGGAGGCTCCGCACTGTAGCTGTCCTGTGGAGCGTGTAGCGGAGGCTCCGCACTGTAGCTGTCCTGTGGAGCGTGTGGCGGAGGCTCCGCACTGTAGCTGTCCTGTGGAGCGTGTGGCGGAGGCTCCGCACTGTAGCTATCCTGTGGAGCGTGTGGCGGAGGCTCCGCACTGTAGCTGTCCTGTGGAGCGTGTGGCGGAGGCTCCGCACTGTAGCTGTCCTGTGGAGCGTGTGGCGGAGGCTCCGCACTGTAGCTGTCCTGTGGAGCGTGTAGCGGAGGCTCCGCACTGTAGCTGTCCTGTGGAGCGTGTAGCGGGGGCTCCGCACTGTATCTGTCCTGTGGAGCGTGTGGCGGAGGCTCCGCACTGTAGCTGTCTTGTGGAGCGTGTAGCGGAGGCTCTGCACTGTAACTGTCCTGTGGAGCGTGTGGCGGGGGCTCCGCACTGTAGCTGTCCTGTGGAGCGTGTAGCGGAGGCTCCGCACTGTAGCTGTCCTGTGGAGCGTGTGGCGGAGGCTCCGCACTGTAGCTGTCCTGTGGAGCGTGTGGCTGGGGCTCCGCACTGTAGCTGTCCTGTGGAGCGTGTGGCGGAGGCTCCGCACTGTAGCTATCCTGTGGAGCGTGTAGCGGAGGCTCCGCACTGTAGCTATCCTGTGGAGCGTGTAGCGGAGGCTCCGCACTGTAGCTGTCCTGTGGAGCGTGTGGCGGAGGCTCTGCACTGTAGCTGTCCTGTGGAGCGTGTGGCGGGGGCTCCGCACTGTCGCTGTCCTGTGGAGCGTGTGGCGGAGGCTCCGCACTGTAGCTGTCCTGTGGAGCGTGTGGCGGAGGCTCCGCACTGTAGCTGTCCTGTGGAGCGTGTGGCGGAGGCTCCGCACTGTAGCTGTCCTGTGGAGCGTGTAGCGGAGGCTCCGCACTGTATCTGTCCTGTGGAGCGTGTAGCGGAGGCTCCGCACTGTAGCTGTCCTGTGGAGCGTGTGGCGGAGGCTCCGCACTGTAACTGTCCTGTGGAGCGTGTGGCGGAGGCTCTGCACTGTATCTGTCCTGTGGAGCGTGTAGCGGAGGCTCCGCACTGTAGCTGTCCTGTGGAGCGTGTGGCGGAGACTCTGCACTGTATCTGTCCTGTGGAGCGTGTGGCGGAGGCTCCGCACTGTAACTGTCCTGTGGAGCGTGTGGCGGAGGCTCCGCACTGTAGCTGTCCTGTGGAGCGTGTGGCGGAGACTCTGCACTGTATCTGTCCTGTGGAGCGTGTAGCGGAGGCTCCGCACTGTAGCTGTCCTGTGGAGCGTGTGGCGGAGACTCTGCACTGTATCTGTCCTGTGGAGCGTGTAGCGGAGGCTCCGCACTGTAGCTGTCCTGTGGAGCGTGTGGCGGAGGCTCCGCACTGTAGCTGTCCTGTGGAGCGTGTAGCGGAGGCTCTGCACTGTATCTGTCCTGTGGAGCGTGTAGCGGAGGCTCCGCACTGTAGCTGTCCTGTGGAGCGTGTAGCGGAGGCTCCGCACTGTAGCTGTCCTGTGGAGCGTGTAGCGGAGGCTCCGCACTGTAGCTGTCCTGTGGAGCGTGTGGCGGAGACTCTGCACTGTATCTGTCCTGTGGAGCGTGTAGCGGAGGTTCTGCACTGTAGCTGTCCTGTGGAGCGTGTGGCGGAGACTCTGCACTGTATCTGTCCTGTGGAGCGTGTAGCGGAGGCTCCGCACTGTAGCTGTCCTGTGGAGCGTGTGACGGAGGCTCCGCACTGTAGCTGTCCTGTGGAGCGTGTAGCGGAGGCTCCGCACTGTAGCTATCCTGTGGAGCGTGTGGCGGAGGCTCCGCACTGTAGCTCTCCTGTGGAGCGTGTGGCGGAGGCCCCGCACTGTATCTGTCCTGTGGAGCGTGTGGCGGAGGCTCTGCACTGTCGCTGTCCTGTGGAGCGTGTGGCGGAGGCCCCGCACTGTATCTGTCCTGTGGAGCGTGTGGCGGAGGCTCCGCACTGTAGCTGTCCTGTGGAGCGTGTGGCGGAGGCTCCGCACTGTAGCTCTCCTGTGGAGCGTGTGACGGAGGCTCCGCACTGTAGCTGTCCTGTGGAGCGTGTGGCGGAGGCTCTGCACTGTAGCTGTCCTGTGGAGCGTGTGACGGAGGCTCCGCAGTGTCGCTGTCCTGTGGAGCGTGTGGCGGAGGCTCCGCACTGTAGCTGTCCTGTGGAGCGTGTGGCGGAGGCTCCGCACTGTAGCTGTCCTGTGGAGCGTGTAGCGGAGGCTCCGCACTGTAGCTGTCCTGTGGAGCGTGTGACGGAGGCTCCGCAGTGTCGCTGTCCTGTGGAGCGTGTGGCGGAGGCTCCGCACTGTACCTGTCCTGTGGAGCGTGTGGCGGAGGCTCTGCACTGTAGCTGTCCTGTGGAGCGTGTGGCGGGGGCTCCGCACTGTCGCTGTCCTGTGGAGCGTGTGGCGGAGGCTCCGCACTGTAGCTGTCTTGTGGAGCGTGTGGCGGAGGCTCCGCACTGTAGCTGTCCTGTGGAGCGTGTGGCGGAGGCTCCGCACTGTAGCTGTCCTGTGGAGCGTGTAGCGGAGGCTCCGCACTGTAGCTGTCCTGTGGAGCGTGTAGCGGAGGCTCCGCACTGTAGCTGTCCTGTGGAGCGTGTAGCGGAGGCTCTGCACTGTATCTGTCCTGTGGAGCGTGTAGCGGAGGCTCCGCACTGTAGCTGTCCTGTGGAGCGTGTAGCGGAGGCTCTGCACTGTATCTGTCCTGTGGAGCGTGTAGCGGAGGCTCCGCACTGTAACTGTCCTGTGGAGCGTGTGGCGGAGGCTCTGCACTGTAGCTGTCCTGTGGAGCGTGTGGCGGAGACTCTGCACTGTATCTGTCCTGTGGAGCGTGTAGCGGAGGCTCCGCACTGTAGCTGTCCTGTGGAGCGTGTGGCGGAGACTCTGCACTGTAGCTGTCCTGTGGAGCGTGTGGCGGAGGCTCCGCACTGTAGCTGTCCTGTGGAGCGTGTAGCGGAGGCTCCGCACTGTAGCTGTCCTGTGGAGCGTGTGGCGGAGACTCTGCACTGTATCTGTCCTGTGGAGCGTGTGGCGGAGGCTCTGCACTGTAGCTATCCTGTGGAGCGTGTGGCGGAGGCTCTGCACTGTAGCTGTCCTGTGGAGCGTGTGGCGGAGGCCCCGCACTGTCGCTGTCCTGTGGAGCGTGTGGCGGAGGCTCCGCACTGTAACTGTCCTGTGGAGCGTGTGGCGGAGGCTCCGCACTTTAGCTGTCCTGTGGAGCGTGTGACGGAGGCTCCGCACAGTAGCTATCCTGTGGAGCGTGTGACGGAGGCTCCGCACTGTAGCTATCCTGTGGAGCGTGTGACGGAGGCTCCGCACTGTAACTGTCCTGTGGAGCGTGTGACGGAGGCTCCGCACAGTAGCTATCCTGTGGAGCGTGTGGCGGAGGCTCCGCACTGTAGCTGTCCTGTGGAGCGTGTGGCGGAGGCTCCGCACTGTAGCTGTCCTGTGGAGCGTGTGGCGGAGGCTCCGCACTGTAGCTGTCCTGTGGAGCGTGTGACGGAGGCTCCGCACTGTAGCTGTCCTGTGGAGCGTGTGGAGGAGGCTCTGCACTGTAGCTGTCCTGTGGAGCGTGTGGCGGGGGCTCCGCACTGTAGCTGTCCTGTGGAGCGTGTGACGGAGGCTCCGCACTGTAGCTATCCTGTGGAGCGTGTGACGGAGGCTCCGCACTGTAACTGTCCTGTGGAGCGTGTGACGGAGGCTCCGCACAGTAGCTATCCTGTGGAGCGTGTGGCGGAGGCTCCGCACTGTAGCTGTCCTGTGGAGCGTGTGGCGGAGGCTCCGCACTGTAGCTGTCCTGTGGAGCGTGTGGCGGAGGCTCCGCACTGTAGCTGTCCTGTGGAGCGTGTGACGGAGGCTCCGCACTGTAGCTGTCCTGTGGAGCGTGTGGAGGAGGCTCTGCACTGTAGCTGTCCTGTGGAGCGTGTGGCGGGGGCTCCGCACTGTAGCTGTCCTGTGGAGCGTGTAGCGGAGGCTCCGCACTGTAGCTGTCCTGTGGAGCGTGTGGCGGAGGCTCCGCACTGTAGCTGTCCTGTGGAGCGTGTGGCGGAGGCTCCGCACTGTAGCTGTCCTGTGGAGCGTGTGGCGGAGGCTCCGCACTGTAGCTGTCCTGTGGAGCGTGTGGCGGAGGCTCCGCACTGTAGCTGTCCTGTGGAGCGTGTAGCGGAGGCTCCGCACTGTAGCTGTCCTGTGGAGCGTGTAGCAGAGGCTCCGCACTGTAGCTGTCCTGTGGAGCGTGTAGCGGGGGCTCCGCACTGTAGCTGTCCTGTGGAGCGTGTAGCAGAGGCTCCGCACTGTAGCTGTCCTGTGGAGCGTGTAGCGGAGGCTCTGCACTGTAGCTGTCCTGTGGAGCGTGTAGCAGAGGCTCCGCACTGTAGCTATCCTGTGGAGCGTGTGGCGGGGGCTCCGCACTGTAGCTGTCCTGTGGAGCGTGTAGCAGAGGCTCCGCACTGTAGCTATCCTGTGGAGCGTGTGGCGGGGGCTCCGCACTGTAGCTGTCCTGTGGAGCGTGTGGCGGAGGCTCTGCACTGTAGCTGTCCTGTGGAGCGTGAGATGGAGGCTCCGCACTGTAGCTGTCCTGTGGAGCGTGTGATGGAGGCTCCACACTGTAGCTGTCCTGTGGAGCGTGTGGCGGAGGCTCCGCACTGTAGCTGTCCTGTGGAGAGTGTGGCGGAGGCTCCGCACTGTAGCTGTCCTGTGGAGCGTGTGGCGGAGGCTCCGCACTGTAGCTGTCCTGTGGAGCGTGTGGCGGAGGCTCCGCACTGTAGCTGTCCTGTGGAGCGTGTGGCGGAGGCTCTGCACTGTAGCTGTCCTGTGGAGCGTGTGATGGAGGCTCCGCACTGTAGCTGTCCTGTGGAGCGTGTGATGGAGGCTCCGCACTGTAGCTATCCTGTGGAGCGTGTGGCGGGGGCTCCGCACTGTAGCTGTCCTGTGGAGCGTGTGGCGGAGGCTCCGCACTGTAGCTGTCCTGTGGAGCGTGTGGCGGAGGCTCCGCACTGTAGCTGTCCTGTGGAGCGTGTAGCAGAGGCTCCGCACTGTAGCTATCCTGTGGAGCGTGTGGCGGGGGCTCCGCACTGTAGCTGTCCTGTGGAGCGTGTGGCGGAGGCTCCGCACTGTAGCTGTCCTGTGGAGCGTGTGGCGGAGGCTCCGCACTGTAGCTGTCCTGTGGAGCGTGTGGCGGAGACTCCGCACTGTAGCTATCCTGTGGAGCGTGTAGCGGAGGCTCCGCACTGTAGTTGTCCTGTGGAGCGTGTAGCGGAGGCTCCGCACTGTAGCTGTCCTGTGGAGCGTGTGGCGGAGGCTCCGCACTGTAGCTGTCCTGTGGAGCGTGTAGCGGAGGCTCCGCACTGTAGCTGTCCTGTGGAGAGTGTGGCGGAGGCTCCGCACTGTAGCTGTCCTGTGGAGCGTGTGGCGGAGGCTCCGCACTGTAGCTGTCCTGTGGAGCGTGTGGCGGAGGCTCCGCACTGTATCTGTCCTGTGGAGCGTGTGGCGGAGGCTCCGCACTGTAGCTGTCCTGTGGAGCGTGTGGCGGAGGCTCCGCACTGTAGCTGTCCTGTGGAGCGTGTGGCGGGGGCTCCGCACTGTAACTGTCCTGTGGAGCGTGTGACGGAGGCTCCGCACTGTAACTGTCCTGTGGAGCGTGTGACGGAGGCTCCGCACTGTAGCTGTCCTGTGGAGCGTGTAGCGGAGGCTCCGCAGTGTAGCTGTCCTGTGGAGCGTGTGGCGGAGGCTCCGCACTGTAACTGTCCTGTGGAGCGTGTAGCGGAGGCTCCGCACTGTAGCTGTCCTGTGGAGCGTGTGGCGGAGGCTCCGCACTGTAGCTGTCCTGTGGAGCGTGTAGCGGAGGCTCCGCACTGTAACTGTCCTGTGGAGCGTGTGGCGGGGGCTCCGCACTGTAGCTGTCCTGTGGAGCGTGTGGCGGAGGCTCCGCACTGTTGCTGTCCTGTGGAGCGTGTGGCGGAGGCTCCGCACTGTAACTGTCCTGTGGAGCGTGTGGCGGAGGCTCCGCACTGTAGCTGTCCTGTGGAGCGTGTGATGGAGGCTCCGCACTGTAGCTATCCTGTGGAGCGTGTGGCGGAGGCTCCGCACTGTAGCTGTCCTGTGGAGCGTGTAGCGGAGGCTCTGCACTGTAACTGTCCTGTGGAGCGTGTGGCGGGGGCTCCGCACTGTAGCTGTCCTGTGGAGCGTGTGGTGGAGGCTCCGCACTGCAGCTATCCTGTGGAGCGTGTGGCGGAGGCTCCGCACTGTAGATGTCCTGTGGAGCGTGTAGCGGAGGCTCCGCACTGTAGCTGTCCTGTGGAGCGTGTGGCGGAGGCTCCGCACTGTAGCTATCCTGTGGAGCGTGTGGCGGAGGTTCCGCACTGTAGCTGTCCTGTGGAGCGTGTGGCGGAGGCTCCGCACTGTAGCTGTCCTGTGGAGCGTGTGGCGGAGGCTCCGCACTGTAGCTGTCCTGTGGAGCGTGTGGCGGGGGCTCCGCACTGTAGCTGTCCTGTGGAGCGTGTGGCGGAGGCTCCGCACTGTAGCTGTCCTGTGGAGCGTGTGGCGGGGGCTCCGCACTGTAGCTGTCCTGTGGAGCGTGTAGCGGAGGTTCCGCACTGTAGCTATCCTGTGGAGCGTGTGGCGGGGGGTCCGCACTGTAGCTGTCCTGTGGAGCGTGTGGCGGAGGCTCCGCACTGTAGCTGTCCTGTGGAGCGTGTGGCGGAGGCTCCGCACTGTATCTGTCCTGTGGAGAGTGTGGCGGAGGCTCCGCACTGTAGCTGTCCTGTGGAGCGTGTGGCGGAGGCTCCGCACTGTAGCTGTCCTGTGGAGCGTGTGGCGGAGGCTCCGCACTGTAGCTGTCCTGTGGAGCGTGTGACGGAGGCCCCGCACTGTAGCTGTCCTGTGGAGCGTGTAGCGGAGGCTCCGCACTGTAGCTGTCCTGTGGAGCGTGTGGCGGAGGCTCCGCACTGTAACTGTCCTGTGGAGCGTGTGACGGAGGCCCCGCACTGTAGCTGTCCTGTGGAGCGTGTAGCGGAGGCTCCGCACTGTAGCTGTCCTGTGGAGCGTGTGGCGGAGGTTCCGCACTGTAGCTATCCTGTGGAGCGTGTAGCGGAGGCTCCGCACTGTAGCTGTCCTGTGGAGCGTGTGGCGGAGGCTCCGCACTGTAGCTGTCCTGTGGAGCGTGTGGCGGAGGCTCCGCACTGTAACTGTCCTGTGGAGCGTGTGGCGGAGGCTCCGCACTGTAACTGTCCTGTGGAGCGTGTGGTGGAGGCTCCGCACTGTAGCTGTCCTGTGGAGCGTGTGGCGGAGGCTCCACACTGTAGCTGTCCTGTGGAGCGTGTGGCGGAGGCTCCGCACTGTAGCTGTCCTGTGGAGCGTGTGACGGAGGCTCCGCACTGTAGCTGTCCTGTGGAGCGTGTGGCGGAGGCTCCGCACTGTAGCTGTCCTGTGGAGCGTGTGGCAGAGGCTCCGCACTGTAGCTGTCCTGTGCAGCGTGTGGCGGAGGCTCCGCACTGTAGCTGTCCTGTGGAGCGTGTAGCGGAGGCTCTGCACTGTAGCTATCCTGTGGAGCGTGTGGCGGAGGCTCCGCACTGTAACTGTCCTGTGGAGCGTGTAGCGGAGGCTCTGCACTGTAGCTATCCTGTGCAGCGTGTGGCGGAGGCTCTGCACTGTAACTATCCTGTGGAGCGTGTGGCGGAGGCTCCGCACTGTAACTGTCCTGTGGAGCGTGTAGCTGAGGCTCCGCACTGTAGCTGTCCTGTGGAGCGTGTGGCGGAGGCTCTGCACTGTAGCTGTCCTGTGGAGCGTGTGGCAGAGGCTCCGCACTGTAGCTGTCCTGTGCAGCGTGTGGCGGAGGCTCTGCACTGTAACTATCCTGTGGAGCGTGTGGCAGAGGCTCCGCACTGTAGCTGTCCTGTGCAGCGTGTGGCGGAGGCTCTGCACTGTAGCTATCCTGTGGAGCGTGTGGCGGAGGCTCCGCACTGTAGCTGTCCTGTGGAGCGTGTGACGGAGGCTCCGCACTGTAGCTGTCCTGTGGAGCGTGTGGCGGAGGCTCCGCACTGTAGCTGTCCTGTGGAGCGTGTGGCGGAGGCCCCGCACTGTAGCTGTCATGTGGAGCGTGTGGCGGAGGCTCCGCACTGTAGCTGTCCTGTGGAGCGTGTGGCGGAGGCTCCGCACTGTAGCTGTCCTGTGGAGCGTGTGGCGGAGGCTCCGCACTGTAGCTGTCCTGTGGAGCGTGTGCCGGAGGCTCTGCACTGTAGCTGTCCTGTGGAGCGTGTGACGGAGGCTCCGCACTGTAGCTGTCCTGTGGAGCGTGTGGCGGAGGCTCCGCACTGTAGCTGTCCTGTGGAGCGTGTGGCGGAGGCTCCGCACTGTAGCTGTCCTGTGGAGCGTGTGGCTGAGGCTCCGCACTGTAGCTGTCCTGTGGAGCGTGTGGCGGAGGCTCCGCACTGTAGCTGTCCTGTGGAGCGTGTGGCGGAGGCTCCGCACTGTAGCTGCCCTGTGGAGCGTGTAGCGGAGGCTCTGCACTGTAGCTGTCCTGTGGAGCGTGTGACGGAGGCTCCGCACTGTAGCTGTCCTGTGGAGCGTGTGACGGAGGCTCCGCACTGTAGCTATCCTGTGGAGCGTGTGGCGGAGGCTCCGCACTGTAGCTGTCCTGTGGAGCGTGTGGCGGAGGCTCCGCACTGTAGCTGCCCTGTGGAGCATGTAGCGGGGGCTCCGCACTGTTGCTGTCCTGTGGAGCGTGTGGCGGAGGCTCCGCACTGTAGCTGTCCTGTGGAGCGTGTGGCGGAGGCTCTGCACTGTAACTGTCCTGTGGAGCGTGTGGCGGAGGCTCCGCACTGTAGCTGTCCTGTGGAGCGTGTGGCGGAGGCTCTGCACTGTAACTGTCCTGTGGAGCGTGTGGCGGAGGCTCCGCACTGTAGCTGTCCTGTGGAGCATGTGGCGGAGGCTCCGCACTGTAACTGTCCTGTGGAGCGTGTAGCGGGGGCTCCGCACTGTTGCTGTCCTGTGGAGCGTGTAGCGGAGGCTCCGCACTGTAGCTCTCCTGTGGAGCGTGTGGCGGAGGCTCCGCACTGTAGCTGTCCTGTGGAGCGTGTGGCGGAGGCTCCGCACTGTAACTGTCCTGTGGAGCGTGTGGCGGAGGCTCCGCACTGTAGCTGTCCTGTGGAGCGTGTAGCGGAGGCTCCGCACTGTAGCTGTCCTGTGGAGCGTGTGGCGGAGGCTCTGCACTGTAGCTGTCCTGTGGAGCGTGTGGCGGAGGCTCCGCACTGTAGCTGTCCTGTGGAGCGTGTGGCGGAGGCTCCGCACTGTAGCTGTCCTGTGGAGCGTGTGGCGGGGGCTCCGCACTGTAGCTGTCCTGTGGAGCGTGTGGCGGAGGCTCCGCACTGTAGCTGTCCTGTGGAGCGTGTGGCGGAGGCTCCGCACTGTAGCTGTCCTGTGGAGCGTGTGGCGGGGGCTCCGCACTGTAGCTGTCCTGTGGAGCGTGTGGTGGAGGCTCTGCACTGTAGCTGTCCTGTGGAGCGTGTGGCGGAGGCTCCGCACTGTAGCTGTCCTGTGTAGCGTGTGGCGGAGGCTCCGCACTGTAGCTGTCCTGTGGAGCGTGTGGCGGAGGCTCCGCACTGTAGCTGTCCTGTGGAGCGTGTGGAGGAGGCTCCGCACTGTAGCTGTCCTGTGGAGCGTGTGGCGGAGGCCCTGCACTGTATCTGTCCTGTGGAGCGTGTAGCGGAGGCTCCGCACTGTAACTGTCCTGTGGAGCGTGTGGCGGAGGCTCCGCACTGTAGCTGTCCTGTGGAGCGTGTGGCGGAGGCTCCGCACTGTATCTGTCCTGTGGAGCGTGTGGCGGAGGCCCCGCACTGTCGCTGTCCTGTGGAGCGTGTGGTGGAGGCTCCGCACTGTAGCTGTCCTGTGGAGCGTGTGGCGGAGGCTCCGCACTGTAGCTGTCCTGTGTAGCGTGTGGCGGAGGCTCCGCACTGTAGCTGTCCTGTGGACCGTGTAGCGGAGGCTCCGCACTGTAGCTGTCCTGTGGACCGTGTAGCGGAGGCTCCGCACTGTAGCTGTCCTGTGGAGCGTGTGGCGGAGGCTCTGCTCTGTAGCTGTCCTGTGGAGCGTGTGGCGGAGGCTCCGCACTGTAGCTGTCCTGTGGAGCGTGTAGCGGAGGCTCCGCACTGTAGCTGTCCTGTGGAGCGTGTAGCGGAGGCTCCGCACTGTAGCTGTCCTGTGGAGCATGTGGCGGAGGCTCCGCACTGTAGCTGTCCTGTGTAGCGTGTGGCGGAGGCTCTGCACTGTAGCTGTCCTGTGTAGCGTGTGGCGGAGGCTCCGCACAGTAGCTGTCCTGTGGAGCGTGTAGCGGAGGCTCCGCACTGTAGCTGTCCTGTGGAGCGTGTAGCGGAGGCTCTGCACTGTAGCTGTCCTGTGGAGCGTGTGGCGGAGGCTCCGCACTGTAGCTGTCCTGTGTAGCGTGTGGCGGGGGCTCCGCACTGTAGCTATCCTGTGGAGCGTGTGGCGGAGGCTCCGCACTGTAGCTGTCCTGTGTAGCGTGTGGCGGAGGCTCCGCACTGTAGCTGTCCTGTGGAGCGTGTAGCGGAGGCTCCGCACTGTAGCTATCCTGTGGAGCGTGTGGCGGAGGCTCTGCACTGTAGCTGTCTTGTGGAGCGTGTGGCGGAGGCTCCGCACTGTAGCTGTCCTGTGGAGCGTGTGGCGGAGGCTCTGCACTGTAGCTGTCCTGTGGAGCGTGTGGCGGAGGCTCCGCACTGTAGCTGTCCTGTGGAGCGTGTGGCGGAGGCTCTGCACTGTAGCTGTCCTGTGGAGCGTGTGGCGGAGGCTCCGCACTGTAGCTGTCCTGTGGAGCGTGTGGCGGAGGCTCCGCACTGTAGCTGTCCTGTGGAGCGTGTGGCGGAGGCTCCGCACTGTAGCTGTCCTGTGGAGCGTGTAGCGGAGGCTCCGCACTGTATCTGTCCTGTGGAGCGTGTGGCGGAGGCTCCGCACTGTAGCTGTCCTGTGGAGCGTGTGGCGGAGGCTCCGCACTGTAGCTGTCCTGTGGAGCGTGTAGCGGAGGCTCCGCACTGTAGCTGTCCTGTGGAGCGTGTAGCGGAGGCTCTGCACTGTAGCTGTCCTGTGGAGCGTGTGGCGGAGGCTCCGCACTGTAGCTGTCCTGTGGAGCGTGTAGCGGAGGCTCCGCACTGTAACTGTCCTGTGGAGCGTGTGGCGGAGGCTCCGCACTGTAGCTGTCCTGTGGAGCGTGTGATGGAGGCTCCGCACTGTAGCTGTCCTGTGGAGCGTGTGGCGGAGGCTCCGCACTGTAGCTGTCCTGTGGAGCGTGTAGCGGAGGCTCCGCACTGTAGCTGTCCTGTGGAGCGTGTGATGGAGGCTCCGCACTGTAGCTGTCCTGTGGAGCGTGTGGCGGAGACTCTGCACTGTATCTGTCCTGTGGAGCGTGTGGCGGAGGCTCCGCACTGTAGCTGTCCTGTGGAGCGTGTAGCGGAGGGTCCGCACTGTAGCTATCCTGTGGAGCGTGTGGCGGAGGCTCCGCACTGTAGCTGTCCTGTGGAGCGTGTAGCGGAGGCTCCGCACTGTAGCTGTCCTGTGGAGCGTGTGGCGGAGGCTCCGCACTGTAGCTGTCCTGTGGAGCGTGTGGCGGAGACTCTGCACTGTATCTGTCCTGTGGAGCGTGTAGCGGAGGCTCCGCACTGTAGCTGTCCTGTGGAGCGTGTGACGGAGGCTCCGCACTGTATCTGTCCTGTGGAGCGTGTAGCGGAGGCTCCGCACTGTAGCTGTCCTGTGGAGCGTGTGACGGAGGCTCCGCACTGTAGCTGTCCTGTGGAGCGTGTGGCGGAGGCTCCGCACTGTAGCTGTCCTGTGGAGCGTGTAGCGGAGGCTCCGCACTGTAGCTGTCCTGTGGAGCGTGTGGCGGAGGCTCCGCACTGTAGCTGTCCTGTGCAGCGTGTGGCGGAGGCTCCGCACTGTAGCTGTCCTGTGGAGCGTGTGGCGGAGGCTCTGCACTGTAGCTGTCCTGTGGAGCGTGTGGCGGAGGCTCCGCACTGTAGCTGTCCTGTGGAGCGTGTGGCGGAGGCTCCGCACTGTAGCTGTCCTGTGGAGCGTGTGGCGGAGGCTCCGCACTGTAGCTGTCCTGTGGAGCATGTGGCGGAGGCTCCGCACTGTAGCTGTCCTGTGGAGCGTGTGGCGGGGGCTCCGCACTGTAACTGTCCTGTGGAGCGTGTGGCGGAGGCTCCGCACTGTAGCTGTCCTGTGGAGCGTGTGGCGGAGGCTCCGCACTGTAGCTGTCCTGTGGAGCGTGTAGCGGAGGCTCCGCACTGTAGCTGTCCTGTGGAGCGTGTGGCGGAGGCTCCGCACTGTAGCTGTCCTGTGGAGCGTGTGGCGGAGGCTGCGCACTGTAGCTCTCCTGTGGAGCGTGTGGCGGAGGCTCCGCACTGTAGCTGTCCTGTGGAGCGTGTAGCGGAGGCTCCGCACTGTAGCTGTCCTGTGGAGCGTGTGGCGGAGGCTCCGCACTGTAGCTGTCCTGTGGAGCGTGTGGCGGAGGCTCCGCACTGTAGCTGTCCTGTGGAGCGTGTAGCGGGGGCTCCGCACTGTAGCTGTCCTGTGGAGCGTGTAGCAGAGGCTCCGCACTGTAGCTATCCTGTGGAGCGTGTGGCGGGGGCTCCGCACTGTAGCTGTCCTGTGAAGCGTGTGGCGGAGGCTCCGCACTGTAGCTGTCCTGTGGAGCGTGTGATGGAGGCTCCGCACTGTAGCTGTCCTGTGGAGCGTGTGGCGGAGGCTCCGCACTGTAGCTGTCCTGTGGAGCGTGTAGCGGAGGCTCCGCACTGTATCTGTCCTGTGGAGCGTGTAGCGGAGGCTCCGCACTGTAGCTGTCCTGTGGAGCGTGTAGCGGAGGCTCCGCACTGTAGCTGTCCTGTGGAGCGTGTGGCGGAGGCTCCGCACTGTAGCTGTCCTGTGGAGCGTGTGGCGGAGGCTCCGCACTGTAGCTGTCCTGTGGAGCGTGTGGCGGAGGCTCTGCACTGTAGCTGTCCTGTGGAGCGTGTGGCGGAGGCTCCGCACTGTAGCTGTCCTGTGGAGCGTGTGGCGGAGGCTCCGCACTGTAGCTGTCCTGTGGAGCGTGTAGCGGAGGCTCCGCACTGTAACTGTCCTGTGGAGCGTGTGGCGGAGGCTCCGCACTGTAGCTGTCCTGTGGAGCGTGTGGCGGAGGCTCCGCACTGTAGCTGTCCTGTGGAGCGTGTGGCGGAGGCTCCGCACTGTAGCTGTCCTGTGGAGCGTGTGGAGGAGGCTCCGCACTGTAGCTGTCCTGTGGAGCGTGTGGCGGAGGCTCCGCACTGTAACTGTCCTGTGGAGCGTGTGGCGGAGGCTCTGCACTGTAGCTGTCCTGTGGAGCGTGTGGCGGAGGCTCTGCACTGTAGCTGTCCTGTGGAGCGTGTGGCGGAGGCTCTGCACTGTAGCTGTCCTGTGGAGCGTGTGGCGGAGGCTCCGCACTGTAGCTGTCCTGTGGAGCGTGTGGCGGAGGCTCCGCACTGTAGCTGTCCTGTGGAGCGTGTGGCGGGGGCTCCGCACTGTAACTGTCCTGTGGAGCGTGTGGCGGAGGCTCTGCACTGTAGCTGTCCTGTGGAGCGTGTAGCGGAGGCTCCGCACTGTAGCTGTCCTGTGGAGCGTGTGACGTAGGCTCCGCACTGTCGCTGTCCTGTGGAGCGTGTAGCGGAGGCTCTGCACTGTAGCTGTCCTGTGGAGCGTGTGGCGGAGGCTCCGCACTGTAGCTGTCCTGTGGAGCGTGTGGCGGAGGCTCCGCACTGTAGCTGTCCTGTGGAGCGTGTAGCGGAGGCTCCGCACTGTCGCTGTCCTGTGGAGCGTGTGATGGAGGCTCCGCACTGTAGCTGTCCTGTGGAGCGTGTAGCGGAGGCTCCGCACTGTAGCTGTCCTGTGGAGCGTGTGGCGGAGGCTCCGCACTGTAGCTGTCCTGTGGAGCGTGTGGCGGAGGCTCCGCACTGTAGCTGTCCTGTGGAGCGTGTGGCGGAGGCTCTGCACTGTAGCTGTCCCGTGGAGCGTGTGGCGGAGGCTCTGCACTGTAGCTGTCCTGTGGAGCGTGTAGCGGAGGCTCCGCACTGTAGCTGTCCTGTGGAGCGTGTAGCGGAGGCTCTGCACTATAGCTGTCCTGTGGAGCGTGTAGCGGAGGCTCTGCACTGTAGCTGTCCTGTGGAGCGTGTAGCGGAGGCTCCGCACTGTAGCTGTCCTGTGGAGCGTGTAGCGGAGGCTCTGCACTGTAGCTGTCCTGTGGAGCGTGTAGCGGAGGCTCTGCACTGTAGCTGTCCTGTGGAGCGTGTAGCGGAGGCTCCGCACTGTAGCTGTCCTGTGGAGCGTGTGACGGAGGCTCTGCACTGTAGCTGTCCTGTGGAGCATGTGGCGGAGGCTCTGCACTGTAGCTGTCCTGTGGAGCGTGTGGCGGAGGCTCTGCACTGTAGCTGTCCTGTGGAGCGTGTGGCGGAGGCTCCGCAGTGTAGCTGTCCTGTGGAGCGTGTGGCGGAGGCTCCGCACTGTAGCTGTCCTGTGGAGCGTGTGGCGGAGGCTCCGCACTGTAGCTGTCCTGTGGAGCGTGTGGCGGAGACTCCGCACTGTATCTGTCCTGTGGAGCGTGTGGCGGAGGTTCCGCACTGTAACTGTCCTGTGGAGCGTGTGACGGAGGCTCCGCACTGTAGCTGTCCTGTGGAGCGTGTGGCGGAGGCCCCGCACTGTCGCTGTCCTGTGGAGCGTGTGGTGGAGGCTCCGCACTGTAGCTGTCCTGTGGAGCGTGTGGCGGAGGCTCCGCACTGTAGCTGTCCTGTGGAGCGTGTGGCGGAGGCTCCGCACTGTAGCTGTCCTGTGGAGCGTGTGGCGGAGGCTCCGCACTGTAGCTGTCCTGTGGAGCGTGTGGCGGAGGCTCCGCACTGTAGCTGTCCTGTGGACCGTGTAGCGGAGGCTCCGCACTGTAGCTGTCCTGTGGACCGTGTAGCGGAGGCTCCGCACTGTAGCTGTCCTGTGGAGCGTGTGGCGGAGGCTCTGCTCTGTAGCTGTCCTGTGGAGCGTGTGGCGGAGGCTCCGCACTGTAGCTGTCCTGTGGAGCGTGTAGCGGAGGCTCCGCACTGTAGCTGTCCTGTGGAGCGTGTAGCGGAGGCTCCGCACTGTAGCTGTCCTGTGGAGCATGTGGCGGAGGCTCCGCACTGTAGCTGTCCTGTGTAGCGTGTGGCGGAGGCTCTGCACTGTAGCTGTCCTGTGTAGCGTGTGGCGGAGGCTCCGCACAGTAGCTGTCCTGTGGAGCGTGTAGCGGAGGCTCCGCACTGTAGCTGTCCTGTGGAGCGTGTAGCGGAGGCTCTGCACTGTAGCTGTCCTGTGGAGCGTGTGGCGGAGGCTCCGCACTGTAGCTGTCCTGTGTAGCGTGTGGCGGGGGCTCCGCACTGTAGCTATCCTGTGGAGCGTGTGGCGGAGGCTCCGCACTGTAGCTGTCCTGTGTAGCGTGTGGCGGAGGCTCCGCACTGTAGCTATCCTGTGGAGCGTGTGGCGGAGGCTCCGCACTGTCGCTGTCCTGTGGAGCGTGTGGCGGAGGCTCCGCACTGTAGCTGTCCTGTGGAGCGTGTGGCGGAGGCTCTGCACTGTAGCTGTCCTGTGGAGCGTGTAGCGGAGGCTCCGCACTGTAGCTATCCTGTGGAGCGTGTGGCGGAGGCTCCGCACTGTAGCTGTCCTGTGTAGCGTGTGGCGGAGGCTCTGCACTGTAGCTGTCCTGTGGAGCGTGTGGCGGAGGCTCCGCACTGTAACTGTCCTGTGGAGCGTGTGGCGGAGGCTCTGCACTGTAGCTGTCTTGTGGAGCGTGTGGCGGAGGCTCCGCACTGTAGCTGTCCTGTGGAGCGTGTGGCGGAGGCTCTGCACTGTAGCTGTCCTGTGGAGCGTGTGGCGGAGGCTCCGCACTGTAGCTGTCCTGTGGAGCGTGTGGCGGAGGCTCTGCACTGTAGCTGTCCTGTGGAGCGTGTGGCGGAGGCTCCGCACTGTAGCTGTCCTGTGGAGCGTGTGGCGGAGGCTCCGCACTGTAGCTGTCCTGTGGAGCGTGTGGCGGAGGCTCCGCACTGTAGCTGTCCTGTGGAGCGTGTAGCGGAGGCTCCGCACTGTATCTGTCCTGTGGAGCGTGTGGCGGAGGCTCTGCACTGTAGCTGTCCTGTGGAGCGTGTGGCGGAGGCTCCGCAATGTATCTGTCCTGTGGAGCGTGTAGCGGAGGCTCTGCACTGTAACTGTCCTGTGGAGCGTGTGGAGGAGGCTCTGCTCTGTAGCTGTCCTGTGGAGCGTGTGGCGGAGACTCTGCACTGTAGCTGTCCTGTGGAGCGTGTAGCGGAGGCTCCGCACTGTAGCTGTCCTGTGGAGCGTGTGACGGAGGCTCCGCACTGTATCTGTCCTGTGGAGCGTGTGGCGGAGGCTCCGCACTGTAGCTGTCCTGTGGAGCGTGTGGCGGAGGCTCCGCACTGTAGCTGTCCTGTGGAGCGTGTGGAGGAGGCTCCGCACTGTAGCTGTCCTGTGGAGCGTGTGGCGGAGGCTCCGCACTGTAACTGTCCTGTGGAGCGTGTGGCGGAGGCTCTGCACTGTAGCTGTCCTGTGGAGCGTGTGGCGGAGGCTCTGCACTGTAGCTGTCCTGTGGAGCGTGTGGCGGAGGCTCTGCACTGTAGCTGTCCTGTGGAGCGTGTGGCGGAGGCTCCGCACTGTAGCTGTCCTGTGGAGCGTGTGGCGGGGGCTCCGCACTGTAACTGTCCTGTGGAGCGTGTGGCGGAGGCCCCGCACTGTAGCTGTCCTGTGGAGCGTGTAGCGGAGGCTCCGCACTGTAGCTGTCCTGTGGAGCGTGTGACGTAGGCTCCGCACTGTCGCTGTCCTGTGGAGCGTGTAGCGGAGGCTCCGCACTGTAACTGTCCTGTGGAGCGTGTGGCGGAGGCTCCGCACTGTAGCTGTCCTGTGGAGCGTGTGGCGGAGGCTCCGCACTGTAACTGTCCTGTGGAGCGTGTGGCGGAGGCTCCGCACTGTAGCTGTCCTGTGGAGCGTGTGGCGGAGGCTCCGCACTGTAGCTGTCCTGTGGAGCGTGTGGCGGAGGCTCCGCACTGTAGCTGTCCTGTGGAGCGTGTAGCGGAGGCTCCGCACTGTCGCTGTCCTGTGGAGCGTGTGATGGAGGCTCCGCACTGTAGCTGTCCTGTGGAGCGTGTGGCGGAGGCTCCGCACTGTAGCTGTCCTGTGGAGCGTGTGGCGGAGGCCCCGCACTGTAGCTGTCCTGTGGAGCGTGTAGCGGAGGCTCCGCACTGTAGCTGTCCTGTGGAGCGTGTGGCGGAGGCTCCGCACTGTAGCTGTCCTGTGGAGCGTGTAGCGGAGGCTCCGCACTGTAGCTGTCCTGTGGAGCGTGTGGCGGAGGCTCTGCACTGTAGCTGTCCTGTGGAGCGTGTAGCGGAGGCTCTGCACTGTAGCTGTCCTGTGGAGCGTGTAGCGGAGGCTCCGCACTGTAGCTGTCCTGTGGAGCGTGTAGCGGAGGCTCTGCACTGTAGCTGTCCTGTGGAGCGTGTAGCGGAGGCTCTGCACTGTAGCTGTCCTGTGGAGCGTGTAGCGGAGGCTCCGCACTGTAGCTGTCCTGTGGAGCGTGTAGCGGAGGCTCCGCACTGTAGCTGTCCTGTGGAGCGTGTGGCGGAGGCTCCGCACTGTAGCTGTCCTGTGGAGCGTGTGGCGGAGGCTCTGCACTGTAGCTGTCCTGTGGAGCGTGTGGCGGAGGCTCCGCACTGTAGCTGTCCTGTGGAGCGTGTGGCGGAGGCTCCGCACTGTAGCTGTCCTGTGGAGCGTGTGACGGAGGCTCTGCACTGTAGCTGTCCTGTGGAGCGTGTGGCGGAGGCTCCGCACTGTAGCTGTCCTGTGGAGCGTGTGGCGGAGGCTCCGCACTGTAGCTGTCCTGTGGAGCGTGTGGCGGAGACTCCGCACTGTATCTGTCCTGTGGAGCGTGTGGCGGAGGTTCCGCACTGTAACTGTCCTGTGGAGCGTGTGACGGAGGCTCCGCACTGTAGCTGTCCTGTGGAGCGTGTGGCGGAGGCCCCGCACTGTCGCTGTCCTGTGGAGCGTGTGGCGGAGGCTCCGCACTGTAGCTGTCCTGTGGAGCGTGTGGCGGAGGCTCCGCACTGTAGCTGTCCTGTGGAGCGTGTGGCGGAGGCTCCGCACTGTAGCTGTCCTGTGGAGCGTGTGGCGGAGGCTCCGCACTGTAGCTGTCCTGTGGACCGTGTAGCGGAGGCTCCGCACTGTAGCTGTCCTGTGGACCGTGTAGCGGAGGCTCCGCACTGTAGCTGTCCTGTGGAGCGTGTGGCGGAGGCTCTGCTCTGTAGCTGTCCTGTGGAGCGTGTGGCGGAGGCTCTGCTCTGTAGCTGTCCTGTGGAGCGTGTGGCGGAGGCTCCGCACTGTAGCTGTCCTGTGGAGCGTGTGGCGGAGGCTCCGCACTGTAGCTGTCCTGTGGAGCGTGTGGCTGGGGCTCCGCACTGTAGCTGTCCTGTGGAGCGTGTAGCGGAGGCTCCGCACTGTAGCTGTCCTGTGGAGCGTGTGGCGGAGGCTCCGCACTGTCGCTGTCCTGTGGAGCGTGTGGCTGGGGCTCCGCACTGTAGCTGTCCTGTGGAGCGTGTAGCGGAGGCTCCGCACTGTAGCTGTCCTGTGGAGCGTGTGGCGGAGGCTCTGCACTGTAGCTGTCCTGTGGAGCGTGTGGCGGAGGCTCCGCACTGTAGCTGTCCTGTGGAGCGTGTAGCGGAGGCTCCGCACTGTAGCTGTCCTGTGGAGCGTGTAGCGGAGGCTCCGCACTGTAGCTGTCCTGTGGAGCATGTGGCGGAGGCTCCGCACTGTAGCTGTCCTGTGTAGCGTGTGGCGGAGGCTCTGCACTGTAGCTGTCCTGTGTAGCGTGTGGCGGAGGCTCCGCACAGTAGCTGTCCTGTGGAGCGTGTAGCGGAGGCTCCGCACTGTAGCTGTCCTGTGGAGCGTGTAGCGGAGGCTCTGCACTGTAGCTGTCCTGTGGAGCGTGTGGCGGAGGCTCCGCACTGTAGCTGTCCTGTGTAGCGTGTGGCGGGGGCTCCGCACTGTAGCTATCCTGTGGAGCGTGTGGCGGAGGCTCCGCACTGTAGCTGTCCTGTGTAGCGTGTGGCGGAGGCTCCGCACTGTAGCTGTCCTGTGGAGCGTGTAGCGGAGGCTCCGCACTGTAGCTATCCTGTGGAGCGTGTGGCGGAGGCTCTGCACTGTAGCTGTCTTGTGGAGCGTGTGGCGGAGGCTCCGCACTGTAGCTGTCCTGTGGAGCGTGTGGCGGAGGCTCTGCACTGTAGCTGTCCTGTGGAGCGTGTGGCGGAGGCTCTGCACTGTAGCTGTCCTGTGGAGCGTGTAGCGGAGGCTCCGCACTGTAGCTATCCTGTGGAGCGTGTGGCGGAGGCTCCGCACTGTAGCTGTCCTGTGGAGCGTGTGGCGGAGGCTCCGCACTGTAGCTGTCCTGTGGAGCGTGTAGCGGAGGCTCCGCACTGTATCTGTCCTGTGGAGCGTGTAGCGGAGGCTCCGCACTGTAGCTGTCCTGTGGAGCGTGTAGCGGAGGCTCTGCACTGTAACTGTCCTGTGGAGCGTGTAGCGGAGGCTCCGCACTGTAGCTGTCCTGTGGAGCATGTGGAGGAGGCTCCGCACTGTAGCTGTCCTGTGGAGCGTGTGACGGAGGCTCCGCACTGTAGCTGTCCTGTGGAGCGTGTGGCGGAGGCTCCGCACTGTAGCTGTCCTGTGGAGCGTGTGGCGGAGGCTCCGCACTGTAGCTGTCCTGTGGAGCGTGTGGCGGAGGCTCCGCACTGTAGCTGTCCTGTGGAGCGTGTGGCGGAGGCTCCGCACTGTAGCTGTCCTGTGGAGCGTGTGGCGGAGGCTCCGCACTGTAGCTGTCCTGTGGAGCGTGTGGCGGAGGCTCCGCACTGTAGCTGTCCTGTGGAGCGTGTGACGGAGGCTCCGCACTGTAGCTGTCCTGTGGAGCGTGTGACGGAGGCTCCGCACTGTAGCTGTCCTGTGGAGCGTGTAGCGGAGGCTCTGCACTGTAGCTGTCCTGTGGAGCGTGTGGCGGAGGCTCCGCACTGTAACTGTCCTGTGGAGCGTGTGGCGGAGGCTCCGCACTGTAGCTGTCCTGTGGAGCGTGTGGCGGAGGCTCCGCACTGTAGCTGTCCTGTGGAGCGTGTGGCGGGGGCTCTGCACTGTAGCTGTCCTGTGGAGCGTGTCGCGGAGGCTCCGCACTGTAGCTGTCCTGTGGAGCGTGTGGCGGAGGCTCTGCACTGTAGCTGTCCTGTGGAGCGTGTGGCGGAGGCTCCGCACTGTAGCTGTCCTGTGGAGCGTGTAGCGGAGGCTCCGCACTGTATCTGTCCTGTGGAGCGTGTAGCGGAGGCTCTGCACTGTAGCTGTCCTGTGGAGCGTGTGGCGGAGGCTCTGCACTGTAGCTGTCCTGTGGAGCGTGTGGCTGGGGCTCCGCACTGTAACTGTCCTGTGGAGCGTGTGGCGGAGGCTCTGCACTGTAGCTGTCCTGTGGAGCGTGTGGCGGAGGCTCTGCACTGTAGCTGTCCTGTGGAGTGTGTGGCGGAGGCTCCGCACTGTAGCTGTCCTGTGGAGCGTGTGGCGGAGGCTCCGCACTGTAGCTGTCCTGTGGAGCGTGTGGCGGAGGCTCCGCACTGTAGCTGTCCTGTGGAGCGTGTGGCGGAGGCTCCGCACTGTAGCTGTCCTGTGGAGCGTGTGGCGGAGGCTCCGCACTGTAGCTATCCTGTGGAGCGTGTGGCGGAGGCTCCGCACTGTAGATGTCCTTTGGAGCGTGTGGCGGAGGCTCTGCACTGTAGCTGTCCTGTGGAGCGTGTGACGGAGGCTCCGCACTGTAACTGTCCTGTGGAGCGTGTGGTGGAGGCTCCGCACTGTAGCTGTCCTGTGGAGCGTGTGGCGGAGGCTCCGCACAGTAGCAGTCCTGTGGAGCGTGTGGCGGAGGCTCTGCACTGTAGCTGTCCTGTGGAGCGTGTGACGGAGGCTCCGCACTGTAACTGTCCTGTGGAGCGTGTGACGGAGGCTCCGCACTGTCGCTGTCCTGTGGAGCGTGTGGCGGAGGCTCCGCACTGTAGCTGTCCTGTGGAGCGTGTAGCGGAGGCTCTGCACTGTAGCTGTCCTGTGGAGCGTGTAGCGGAGGCTCTGCACTGTAGCTGTCCTGTGGAGCGTGTGGCGGAGGCTCCGCACTGTAGCTGTCCTGTGTAGCGTGTGGCGGAGGCTCCGCACTGTCGCTATCCTGTGGAGCGTGTGGCGGAGGCTCCGCACTGTAGCTGTCCTGTGGAGCGTGTGGCGGAGGCTGTGCACTGTAGCTGTCCTGTGGAGCGTGTGGCGGAGGCTCCGCACTGTAGCTGTCCTGTGGAGCGTGTGACGGAGGCTCCGCACTGTAGCTATCCTGTGGAGTGTGTAGCGGCGGCTCCGCACTGTAACTGTCCTGTGGAGCGTGTGGCGGAGGCCCCGCACTGTAGCTGTCCTGTGGAGCGTGTGGCGGAGGCTCTGCACTGTAGCTGTCCTGTGGAGCGTGTAGCGGAGGCTCCGCACTGTAGCTGTCCTGTGGAGCGTGTGGCGGAGGCTCTGCACTGTAGCTGTCCTGTGGAGCGTGTGGCGGAGGCTCTGCACTGCAGCTGTCCTGTGGAGCGTGTGGCGGAGGCTCCGCACTGTAGCTGTCCTGTGGAGCGTGTGGCGGAGGCTCCGCACTGTAGCTGTCCTGTGGAGCGTGTAGCGGAGGCTCTGCACTGTAGCTGTCCTGTGGAGCGTGTGACGGAGACTGTGCACTGTATCTGTCCTGTGGAGCGTGTGGCGGAGGCTCCGCACTGTAGCTATCCTGTGGAGCGTGTAGCGGAGGCTCCGCACTGTAGCTGTCCTGTGGAGCGTGTGGCGGAGGCTCCGCACTGTAGCTGTCCTGTGGAGTGTGTGGCGGAGGCTCCGCACTGTAGCTGTCCTGTGGAGCGTGTAGCGGAGGCTCCGCACTGTAGCTGTCCTGTGGAGCGTGTGGCGGAGGCTCCGCACTGTAGCTGTCCTGTGGAGCGTGTGGCGGAGGCTCCGCACTGTAGCTGTCCTGTGGAGCGTGTGGCGGAGGCTCCGCACTGTAGCTGTCCTGTGGAGCGTGTGGCGGAGGCTCCGCACTGTAGCTGTCCTGTGGAGCGTGTAGCGGAGGCTCCGCACTGTAGCTGTCCTGTGGAGCGTGTGGCGGAGGCTCCGCACTGTCGCTGTCCTGTGGAGCGTGTGGCGGAGGCTCCGCACTGCAGCTGACCTGTGGAGCGTGTGGCGGAGGCTCTGCACTGTAGCTATCCTGTGGAGCGTGTGGAGGAGGCTCCGCACTGTAGCTGTCCTGTGGAGCGTGTGGCGGAGGCTCCGCACTGTAGCTATCCTGTGGAGCGTGTGGCGGAGGCTCCGCACTGTAGCTGTCCTGTGGAGCGGGTGGCGGAGGCTCCGCACTGTCGCTATCCTGTGGAGTGTGTAGCGGAGGCTCCGCACTGTAGCTGTCCTGTGGAGCGTGTGGCGGAGGCTCCGCACTGTAACAGTCCTGTGGAGCGTGTGGCGGAGGCTCCGCACTGTAGCTGTCCTGTGGAGCGTGTGGCGGAGGCTCCGCACTGTAGCTGTCCTGTGGTGCGTGTAGCGGAGGCCCCGCACTGTAGCTGTCCTGTGGAGCGTGTGGCGGAGGCTCCGCACTGTAGCTGTCCTGTGGAGCGTGTAGCGGAGGCTCCGCACTGTAACTATCCTGTGGAGCGTGTGGCGGAGGCCCTGCACTGTATCTGTCCTGTGGAGCGTGTGGCGGAGGCTCCGCACTGTAGCTGTCCTGTGGAGCGTGTGGCGGAGGCTCCGCACTGTAGCTGTCCTGTGGAGCGTGTGGCGGAGGCTCCGCACTGTAACTGTCCTGTGGAGCGTGTGGCGGAGGCTCCGCACTGTAGCTGTCCTGTGGAGCGTGTGGCGGAGGCTCCGCACTGTAACTGTCCTGTGGAGCGTGTGGCGGAGGCTCTGCACTGTAGCTGTCCTGTGGAGCGTGTGACGGAGGCTCCGCACTGTAGCTGTCCTGTGGAGCGTGTGGCGGAGGCTCTGCACTGTAGCTGTCCTGTGGAGCGTGTAGCGGAGGCTCCGCACTGTAGCTATCCTGTGGAGCGTGTGGCGGAGGCTCCGCACTGTAGCTGTCCTGTGGAGCGTGTGACGGAGGCTCCGCACTGTAGCTGTCCTGTGGAGCGTGTAGCGGAGGCTCCGCACTGTAGCTGTCCTGTGGAGCGTGTAGCGGAGGCTCCGCACTGTAGCTGTCCTGTGGAGCGTGTGGCGGAGGCCCCGCACTGTAGCTGTCCTGTGGAGCGTGTGGCGGAGGCTCCGCACTGTAGCTGTCCTGTGGAGCGTGTGGCGGAGGCTCCGCACTGTAGCTGTCCTGTGGAGCGTGTAGCGGAGTCTCCGCACTGTAGCTGTCCTGTGGAGCGTGTGGCGGAGGCTCCGCACTGTAACTGTCCTGTGGAGCGTGTGGTGGAGGCTCCGCACTGTAGCTGTCCTGTGGAGCGTGTAGCGGAGGCTCTGCACTGTAGCTGTCCTGTGGAGCGTGTGACGGAGGCTCCGCACTGTAGCTGTCCTGTGGAGCGTGTGACGGAGGCTCCGCACAGTAGCTATCCTGTGGAGCGTGTGGCGGAGGCTCCGCACTGTAGCTGTCCTGTGGAGCGTGTGACGGAGGCTCCGCACTGTAGCTGTCCTGTGGAGCGTGTGGCGGAGGCTCCGCACTGTAGCTGTCCTGTGGAGCGTGTGGCGGAGGCTCCGCACTGTAGCTGTCCTGTGGAGCGTGTGGCGGAGGCTCCGCACTGTAGCTGTCCTGTGGACCGTGTAGCGGAGGCTCCGCACTGTAGCTGTCCTGTGGAGCGTGTGGCGGAGGCTCTGCTCTGTAGCTGTCCTGTGGAGCGTGTGGCGGAGGCTCCGCACTGTAGCTGTCCTGTGGAGCGTGTAGCGGAGGCTCCGCACTGTAGCTGTCCTGTGGAGCGTGTAGCGGAGGCTCCGCACTGTAGCTGTCCTGTGGAGCGTGTAGCGGAGGCTCCGCACTGTAACTGTCCTGTGGAGCGTGTGGCGGAGGCTCCGCACTGTAGCTGTCCTGTGGAGCGTGTGGCGGAGGCTCCGCACTGTAGCTATCCTGTGGAGCGTGTGGCGGAGGCTCCGCACTGTAGCTATCCTGTGGAGCGTGTAGCGGAGGCTCCGCACTGTAGCTATCCTGTGGAGCGTGTGGCGGAGGCTCTGCACTGTAGCTGTCCTGTGGAGCGTGTAGCGGAGGCTCCGCACTGTAGCTGTCCTGTGGAGCGTGTAGCGGAGACTCCGCACTGTAGCTGTCCTGTGGAGCGTGTAGCGGAGGCTCCGCACTGTAGCTGTCCTGTGGAGCGTGTAGCGGAGGCTCCGCACTGTAGCTGTCCTGTGGAGCGTGTGGCGGAGGCTCCGCACTGTAGCTGTCCTGTGTAGCGTGTGGCGGAGGCTCTGCACTGTAGCTGTCCTGTGTAGCGTGTGGCGGAGGCTCCGCACTGTAGCTGTCCTGTGGAGCGTGTAGCGGAGGCTCCGCACTGTAGCTGTCCTGTGGAGCATGTGGCGGAGGCTCCGCACTGTAGCTGTCCTGTGTAGCGTGTGGCGGAGGCTCCGCACTGTAGCTGTCCTGTGGAGCGTGTAGCGGAGGCTCCGCACTGTAGCTATCCTGTGGAGCGTGTGGCGGAGGCTCCGCACTGTAGCTGTCCTGTGGAGCGTGTAGCGGAGGCTCCGCACTGTAGCTGTCCTGTGGAGCGTGTAGCGGAGGCTCCGCACTGTAGCTATCCTGTGGAGCGTGTGGCGGAGGCTCCGCACTGTAGCTGTCCTGTGTAGCGTGTGGCGGAGGCTCCGCACTGTAGCTGTCCTGTGGAGCGTGTAGCGGAGGCTCCGTACTGTAGCTATCCTGTGGAGCGTGTGGCGGAGGCTCTGCACTGTCGCTGTCCTGTGGAGCGTGTGGCGGAGGCTCCGCACTGTAGCTGTCCTGTGGAGCGTGTGGCGGAGGCTCCGCACTGTAGCTCTCCTGTGGAGCGTGTGGCGGAGGCTCTGCACTGTCGCTGTCCTGTGGAGCGTGTGGCGGAGGCTCCGCACTGTATCTGTCCTGTGGAGCGTGTGACGGAGGCTCCGCACTGTAGCTGTCCTGTGGAGCGTGTGGCGGAGGCTCTGCACTGTCGCTGTCCTGTGGAGCGTGTGGCGGAGGCTCCGCACTGTAGCTGTCCTGTGGAGCGTGTGGCGGAGGCTCCGCACTGTAGCTGTCCTGTGGAGCGTGTGGCGCAGGCTCCGCACTGTAGCTGTCCTGTGGAGCGTGTGGCGGAGGCTCCGCACTGTAGCTGTCCTGTGGAGCGTGTGGCGGAGGCTCCGCACTGTACCTGTCCTGTGGAGCGTGTGGCGGAGGCTCTGCACTGTAGCTGTCCTGTGGAGCGTGTGGCGGGGGCTCCGCACTGTCGCTGTCCTGTGGAGCGTGTGGCGGAGGCTCCGCACTGTAGCTGTCCTGTGGAGCGTGTGGAGGAGGCTCCGCACTGTAGCTGTCCTGTGGAGCGTGTGGCGGAGGCTCCGCACTGTAGCTGTCCTGTGGAGCGTGTGGCGGAGGCTCCGCACTGTAGCTGTCCTGTGGAGCGTGTGGCGGAGGCTCCGCACTGTAGCTGTCCTGTGGAGCGTGTAGCGGAGGCTCCGCACTGTATCTGTCCTGTGGAGCGTGTAGCGGAGGCTCCGCACTGTAGCTGTCCTGTGGAGCGTGTAGCGGAGGCTCCGCACTGTAGCTGTCCTGTGGAGCGTGTGGCGGAGGCTCCGCACTGTAGCTGTCCTGTGGAGCGTGTGGCGGAGGCTCCGCACTGTAGCTGTCCTGTGCAGCGTGTGACGGAGGCTCCGCACTGTAGCTGTCCTGTGGAGCGTGTGGCGGAGGCTCCGCACTGTAACTGTCCTGTGGAGCGTGTGGCGGAGGCTCCGCACTGTAGCTGTCCTGTGGAGCGTGTGGCGGAGACTCTGCACTGTAACTGTCCTGTGGAGCGTGTGGCGGAGGCTCCGCACTGTCGCTGTCCTGTGGAGCGTGTGGCGGAGACTCTGCACTGTATCTGTCCTGTGGAGCGTGTGGCGGAGGCTCCGCACTGTAGCTGTCCTGTGGAGCGTGTGGCGGAGACTCTGCACTGTATCTGTCCTGTGGAGCGTGTAGCGGAGGCTCTGCACTGTAGCTGTCCTGTGGAGCGTGTGGCGGAGACTCTGCACTGTAGCTGTCCTGTGGAGCGTGTGACGGAGGCTCCGCACTGTAACTGTCCTGTGGAGCGTGTGGCGGAGGCTCCGCACTGTAGCTGTCCTGTGGAGCGTGTGGCGGAGGCTCCGCACTGTAGCTGTCCTGTGGAGCGTGTAGCGGAGGCTCCGCACTGTAGCTGTCCTGTGGAGCGTGTGACGGAGGCTCCGCACTGTAGCTGTCCTGTGGAGCGTGTGGCGGAGGCTCCGCACTGTAGCTGTCCTGTGGAGCGTGTAGCGGAGGCTGTGCACTGTAGCTGTCCTGTGGAGCGTGTGGCGGAGGCTCCGCACTGTAGCTGTCCTGTGGAGCGTGTGGCGGAGGCTCTGCACTGTAGCTGTCCTGTGGAGCGTGTGGCGGAGACTCTGCACTGTAGCTGTCCTGTGGAGCGTGTGGCGGAGACTCTGCACTGTATCTGTCCTGTGGAGCGTGTGGCGGAGGCTCTGCACTGTAGCTATCCTGTGGAGCGTGTGACGGAGACTGTGCACTGTAGCTGTCCTGTGGAGCGTGTGGCGGAGGCTGTGCACTGTAGCTGTCCTGTGGAGCGTGTGGCGGAGGCTCCGCACTGTAGCTGTCCTGTGGAGCGTGTGGCGGAGGCTCTGCACTGTAGCTGTCCTGTGGAGCGTGTGGCGGAGGCTCCGCACTGTAGCTGTCCTGTGGAGCGTGTGGCGGAGACTCTGCACTGTATCTGTCCTGTGGAGCGTGTGGCGGAGGCTCTGCACTGTAGCTGTCCTGTGGAGCGTGTGGCGGAGACTCTGCACTGTATCTGTCCTGTGGAGCGTGTAGCGGAGGCTCCGCACTGTAGCTGTCCTGTGGAGCGTGTGACGGAGGCTCCGCACTGTAGCTGTCCTGTGGAGCGTGTGGCGGAGGCTCCGCACTGTAGCTGTCCTGTGGAGCGTGTAGCGGAGGCTCCGCACTGTAGCTGTCCTGTGGAGCGTGTGGCGGAGGCTCCGCACTGTAGCTGTCCTGTGGAGCGTGTGACGGAGGCTCCGCACTGTAGCTGTCCTGTGGAGCGTGTAGCGGAGGCTCCGCACTGTAGCTGTCCTGTGGAGCGTGTGGCGGAGGCTCCGCACTGTAGCTGTCCTGTGGAGCGTGTGGAGGAGGCTCTGCACTGTAGCTGTCCTGTGGAGCGTGTGGCGGAGGCTCCGCACTGTAACTGTCCTGTGGAGCGTGTGGCGGAGGCTCCGCACTTTAGCTGTCCTGTGGAGCGTGTGGCGGAGGCTCCGCACTGTAGCTGTCCTGTGGAGCGTGTGACGGAGGCTCCGCACAGTAGCTATCCTGTGGAGCGTGTGACGGAGGCTCCGCACTGTAGCTGTCCTGTGGAGCGTGTGGTGGAGGCTCCGCACTTTAGCTGTCCTGTGGAGCGTGTGGCGGAGGCTCCGCACTGTAACTGTCCTGTGGAGCGTGTGGCGGAGGCTCCGCACTTTAGCTGTCCTGTGGAGCGTGTGGCGGAGGCTCCGCACTGTAGCTGTCCTGTGGAGCGTGTGACGGAGGCTCCGCACAGTAGCTATCCTGTGGAGCGTGTGACGGAGGCTCCGCACTGTAGCTGTCCTGTGGAGCGTGTGGTGGAGGCTCCGCACTGTAGCTGTCCTGTGGAGCGTGTGACGGAGGCTCCGCACAGTAGCTATCCTGTGGAGCGTGTGACGGAGGCTCCGCACTGTAGCTGTCCTGTGGAGCGTGTGGCGGAGGCTCCGCACTTTAGCTGTCCTGTGGAGCGTGTGGCGGAGGCTCCGCACTGTAGCTGTCCTGTGGAGCGTGTAGCGGAGGCCCCGCACTGTCGCTGTCCTGTGGAGCGTGTAGCGGAGGCTCCGCACTGTAGCTGTCCTGTGGAGCGTGTGACGGAGGCTCCGCACAGTAGCTATCCTGTGGAGCGTGTGACGGAGGCTCCGCACTGTAGCTGTCCTGTGGAGCGTGTGGCGGAGGCTCCGCACTGTAGCTGTCCTGTGGAGCGTGTGGCGCAGGCTCCGCACTGTAGCTGTCCTGTGGAGCGTGTAGCGGAGGCTCCGCACTGTAGCTGTCCTGTGGAGCGTGTGGCGGGGGCTCCGCACTGTAGCTGTCCTGTGGAGCGTGTGGTGGAGGCTCCGCACTGTAGCTATCCTGTGGAGCGTGTGGCGGAGGCTCCGCACTGTAGCTATCCTGTGGAGCGTGTGGCGGAGGTTCCGCACTGTAGCTATCCTGTGGAGCGTGTGGCGGGGGCTCCGCACTGTAGCTGTCCTGTGGAGCGTGTGGCGGGGGCTCCGCACTGTATCTGTCCTGTGGAGCGTGTGGAGGAGGCTCCGCACTGTAGCTGTCCTGTGGAGCGTGTGATGGAGGCTCCGCACTGTAGCTGTCCTGTGGAGCGTGTGACGGAGGCTCCGCACTGTAGCTGTCCTGTGGAGCGTGTGGCGGAGGCTCTGCACTGTATCTGTCCTGTGGAGCGTGTGGCGGAGGTTCCGCACTGTAGCTATCCTGTGGAGCGTGTGTCGGAGGCTCTGCACTGTAGCTGTCCTGTGGAGCGTGTGACGGAGGCTCCGCACTGTAGCTGTCCTGTGGAGCGTGTGGCGGAGGTTCCGCACTGTAGCTATCCTGTGGAGCGTGTGTCGGAGGCTCTGCACTGTAGCTGTCCTGTGGAGCGTGTGTCGGAGGCTCTGCACTGTAGCTGTCCTGTGGAGCGTGTGACGGAGGCTCCGCACTGTAGCTGTCCTGTGGAGCGTGTGACGGAGGCTCCGCACTGTAGCTGTCCTGTGGAGCGTGTGGCGGAGGCTCCGCACTGTAGCTGTCCTGTGGAGCGTGTGGCGGAGGCTCCGCACTGTAACTGTCCTGTGGAGCGTGTGGCGGAGGCTCCGCACTGTAGCTGTCCTGTGGAGCGTGTGGCGGAGGCTCCGCACTGTAACTGTCCTGTGGAGCGTGTGGCGGAGGCTCCGCACTGTAGCTGTCCTGTGGAGCGTGTGGCGGAGGCTCCGCACTGTAGCTGTCCTGTGGAGCGTGTGGCGGAGGCTCCGCACTGTAGCTGTCCTGTGGAGCGTGTGACGGAGGCTCCGCACTGTATCTGTCCTGTGGAGCGTGTGGCGGAGGCTCCGCACTGTAACTGTCCTGTGGAGCGTGTGGCGGAGGCTCCGCACTGTAGCTGTCCTGTGGAGCGTGTGGCGGAGGCTCCGCACTGTCGCTGTCCTGTGGAGCGTGTGGCGGAGGCTCCGCACTGTAGCTGTCCTGTGGAGCGTGTGGCGGAGGCTCCGCACTGTAGCTGTCCTGTGGAGCGTGTGGCGGAGGCTCCGCACTGTAGCTGTCCTGTGGAGCGTGTGGCGGAGGCTCCGCACTGTCGCTGTCCTGTGGAGCGTGTGGCGGAGGCTCCGCACTGTAGCTGTCCTGTGGAGCGTGTGGCGGAGGCTCCGCACTGTAGCTGTCCTGTGGAGCGTGTGACGGAGGCTCCGCACTGTAGCTGTCCTGTGGAGCGTGTGACGGAGGCTCTGCACTGTAGCTGTCCTGTGGAGCGTGTGGCGGAGACTCTGCACTGTAGCTGTCCTGTGGAGCGTGTGACGGAGGCTCCGCACTGTAGCTGTCCTGTGGAGCGTGTGACGGAGGCTCTGCACTGTAGCTGTCCTGTGGAGCGTGTGGCGGAGACTCTGCACTGTAGCTGTCCTGTGGAGCGTGTGACGGAGGCTCTGCACTGTAGCTGTCCTGTGGAGCGTGTGGCGGAGACTCTGCACTGTAGCTGTCCTGTGGAGCGTGTGGCGGAGGCTCTGCACTGTAGCTGTCCTGTGGAGCGTGTAGCGGAGGCTCCGCACTGTAGCTGTCTTGTGGAGCGTGTGGCGGAGGCTCCGCACTGTAGCTGTCCTGTGGAGCGTGTGGCGGAGGCTCCGCACTGTAGCTGTCCTGTGGAGCGTGTGGCGGAGGCTCCGCACTGTAGCTGTCCTGTGGAGCGTGTGGCGGAGGCCCCGCACTGTAGCTATCCTGTGGAGCGTGTGGCGGAGGCTCCGCACTGTAGCTGTCCTGTGTAGCGTGTAGCGGAGGCTCCGCACTGTAGCTGTCCTGTGGAGCGTGTAGCGGAGGCTCTGCACTGTTGCTGTCCTGTGGAGCGTGTGGCGGAGGCTCCGCACTGTAGCTGTCCTGTGGAGCGTGTGGCGGAGGCTCCGCACTGTAGCTGTCCTGTGGAGCGTGTAGCGGAGGCTCCGCACTGTAGCTGTCCTGTGGAGCGTGTGGCGGAGGCTCCGCACTGTAGCTGTCCTGTGGAGCGTGTGGCGGAGGCTCCGCACTGTAGCTGTCCTGTGGAGCGTGTGGCGGAGGCTCCGCACTGTAGCTGTCCTGTGGAGCGTGTGGCGGAGGCTCCGCACTGTAGCTGTCCTGTGGTGCGTGTAGCGGAGGCCCCGCACTGTAGCTGTCCTGTGGAGCGTGTGGCGGAGGCTCCGCACTGTAGCTGTCCTGTGGAGCGTGTAGCGGAGGCTCCGCACTGTAACTATCCTGTGGAGCGTGTGGCGGAGGCCCTGCACTGTATCTGTCCTGTGGAGCGTGTGGCGGAGGCTCCGCACTGTAGCTGTCCTGTGGAGCGTGTGGCGGAGGCTCCGCACTGTAGCTGTCCTGTGGAGCGTGTGGCGGAGGCTCCGCACTGTAACTGTCCTGTGGAGCGTGTGGCGGAGGCTCCGCACTGTAGCTGTCCTGTGGAGCGTGTGGCGGAGGCTCCGCACTGTAACTGTCCTGTGGAGCGTGTGGCGGAGGCTCTGCACTGTAGCTGTCCTGTGGAGCGTGTGACGGAGGCTCCGCACTGTAGCTGTCCTGTGGAGCGTGTGGCGGAGGCTCTGCACTGTAGCTGTCCTGTGGAGCGTGTAGCGGAGGCTCCGCACTGTAGCTATCCTGTGGAGCGTGTGGCGGAGGCTCCGCACTGTAGCTGTCCTGTGGAGCGTGTGACGGAGGCTCCGCACTGTAGCTGTCCTGTGGAGCGTGTAGCGGAGGCTCCGCACTGTAGCTGTCCTGTGGAGCGTGTAGCGGAGGCTCCGCACTGTAGCTGTCCTGTGGAGCGTGTGGCGGAGGCCCCGCACTGTAGCTGTCCTGTGGAGCGTGTGGCGGAGGCTCCGCACTGTAGCTGTCCTGTGGAGCGTGTGGCGGAGGCTCCGCACTGTAGCTGTCCTGTGGAGCGTGTAGCGGAGTCTCCGCACTGTAGCTGTCCTGTGGAGCGTGTGGCGGAGGCTCCGCACTGTAACTGTCCTGTGGAGCGTGTGGTGGAGGCTCCGCACTGTAGCTGTCCTGTGGAGCGTGTAGCGGAGGCTCTGCACTGTAGCTGTCCTGTGGAGCGTGTGACGGAGGCTCCGCACTGTAGCTGTCCTGTGGAGCGTGTGACGGAGGCTCCGCACAGTAGCTATCCTGTGGAGCGTGTGGCGGAGGCTCCGCACTGTAGCTGTCCTGTGGAGCGTGTGACGGAGGCTCCGCACTGTAGCTGTCCTGTGGAGCGTGTGGCGGAGGCTCCGCACTGTAGCTGTCCTGTGGAGCGTGTGGCGGAGGCTCCGCACTGTAGCTGTCCTGTGGAGCGTGTGGCGGAGGCTCCGCACTGTAGCTGTCCTGTGGACCGTGTAGCGGAGGCTCCGCACTGTAGCTGTCCTGTGGAGCGTGTGGCGGAGGCTCTGCTCTGTAGCTGTCCTGTGGAGCGTGTGGCGGAGGCTCCGCACTGTAGCTGTCCTGTGGAGCGTGTAGCGGAGGCTCCGCACTGTAGCTGTCCTGTGGAGCGTGTAGCGGAGGCTCCGCACTGTAGCTGTCCTGTGGAGCGTGTAGCGGAGGCTCCGCACTGTAACTGTCCTGTGGAGCGTGTGGCGGAGGCTCCGCACTGTAGCTGTCCTGTGGAGCGTGTAGCGGAGGCTCCGCACTGTAGCTATCCTGTGGAGCGTGTGGCGGAGGCTCCGCACTGTAGCTATCCTGTGGAGCGTGTAGCGGAGGCTCCGCACTGTAGCTATCCTGTGGAGCGTGTGGCGGAGGCTCTGCACTGTAGCTGTCCTGTGGAGCGTGTAGCGGAGGCTCCGCACTGTAGCTGTCCTGTGGAGCGTGTAGCGGAGACTCCGCACTGTAGCTGTCCTGTGGAGCGTGTAGCGGAGGCTCCGCACTGTAGCTGTCCTGTGGAGCGTGTAGCGGAGGCTCCGCACTGTAGCTGTCCTGTGGAGCGTGTGGCGGAGGCTCCGCACTGTAGCTGTCCTGTGTAGCGTGTGGCGGAGGCTCTGCACTGTAGCTGTCCTGTGTAGCGTGTGGCGGAGGCTCCGCACTGTAGCTGTCCTGTGGAGCGTGTAGCGGAGGCTCCGCACTGTAGCTGTCCTGTGGAGCATGTGGCGGAGGCTCCGCACTGTAGCTGTCCTGTGTAGCGTGTGGCGGAGGCTCCGCACTGTAGCTGTCCTGTGGAGCGTGTAGCGGAGGCTCCGCACTGTAGCTATCCTGTGGAGCGTGTGGCGGAGGCTCCGCACTGTAGCTGTCCTGTGGAGCGTGTAGCGGAGGCTCCGCACTGTAGCTGTCCTGTGGAGCGTGTAGCGGAGGCTCCGCACTGTAGCTATCCTGTGGAGCGTGTGGCGGAGGCTCCGCACTGTAGCTGTCCTGTGTAGCGTGTGGCGGAGGCTCCGCACTGTAGCTGTCCTGTGGAGCGTGTAGCGGAGGCTCCGTACTGTAGCTATCCTGTGGAGCGTGTGGCGGAGGCTCTGCACTGTCGCTGTCCTGTGGAGCGTGTGGCGGAGGCTCCGCACTGTAGCTGTCCTGTGGAGCGTGTGGCGGAGGCTCCGCACTGTAGCTCTCCTGTGGAGCGTGTGGCGGAGGCTCTGCACTGTCGCTGTCCTGTGGAGCGTGTGGCGGAGGCTCCGCACTGTATCTGTCCTGTGGAGCGTGTGACGGAGGCTCCGCACTGTAGCTGTCCTGTGGAGCGTGTGGCGGAGGCTCTGCACTGTCGCTGTCCTGTGGAGCGTGTGGCGGAGGCTCCGCACTGTAGCTGTCCTGTGGAGCGTGTGGCGGAGGCTCCGCACTGTAGCTGTCCTGTGGAGCGTGTGGCGCAGGCTCCGCACTGTAGCTGTCCTGTGGAGCGTGTGGCGGAGGCTCCGCACTGTAGCTGTCCTGTGGAGCGTGTGGCGGAGGCTCCGCACTGTACCTGTCCTGTGGAGCGTGTGGCGGAGGCTCTGCACTGTAGCTGTCCTGTGGAGCGTGTGGCGGGGGCTCCGCACTGTCGCTGTCCTGTGGAGCGTGTGGCGGAGGCTCCGCACTGTAGCTGTCCTGTGGAGCGTGTGGAGGAGGCTCCGCACTGTAGCTGTCCTGTGGAGCGTGTGGCGGAGGCTCCGCACTGTAGCTGTCCTGTGGAGCGTGTGGCGGAGGCTCCGCACTGTAGCTGTCCTGTGGAGCGTGTGGCGGAGGCTCCGCACTGTAGCTGTCCTGTGGAGCGTGTAGCGGAGGCTCCGCACTGTATCTGTCCTGTGGAGCGTGTAGCGGAGGCTCCGCACTGTAGCTGTCCTGTGGAGCGTGTGGCGGAGGCTCCGCACTGTAACTGTCCTGTGGAGCGTGTGGCGGAGGCTCCGCACTGTAGCTGTCCTGTGGAGCGTGTGGCGGAGGCTCCGCACTGTAGCTGTCCTGTGGAGCGTGTGGCGGAGGCTCCGCACTGTAGCTGTCCTGTGGAGCGTGTGGCGGAGGCTCCGCACTGTAGCTGTCCTGTGGAGCGTGTGGCGGAGGCTCCGCACTGTAGCTGTCCTGTGGAGCGTGTGGCGGAGGCTCCGCACTGTAATTGTCCTGTGCAGCGTGTGGCGGAGGCTCCGCACTGTAGCTGTCCTGTGGAGCGTGTGGCGGAGGCTCCGCACTGTAGCTGTCCTGTGGAGCGTGTAGCGGAGGCTCCGCACTGTAGCTGTCCTGTGGAGCGTGTGGCGGAGGCTCCGCACTGTAGCTGTCCTGTGGAGCGTGTGGCGGAGGCTCCGCACTGTAGCTGTCCTGTGGAGCGTGTGGCGGAGGCTCCGCACTGTAGCTGTCCTGTGGAGCGTGTGGCGGAGGCTCCGCACTGTAACTGTCCTGTGCAGCGTGTGGCGGAGGCTCCGCACTGTAGCTGTCCTGTGGAGCGTGTGGCGGAGGCTCCGCACTGTAGCTGTCCTGTGGAGCGTGTGGCGGAGGCTCCGCACTGTAGCTGTCCTGTGGAGCGTGTGGAGGAGGCTCCGCACTGTAGCTGTCCTGTGGAGCGTGTGGCGGAGGCTCCGCACTGTAGCTGTCCTGTGGAGCGTGTGGCGGAGGCTCTGCACTGTAGCTGTCCTGTGGAGCGTGTGGCGGAGGCTCTGCACTGTAGCTGTCCTGTGGAGCGTGTGGCGGAGGCTCCGCACTGTAGCTGTCCTGTGGAGCGTGTGGCGGAGGCTCCGCACTGTAGCTGTCCTGTGGAGCGTGTGGCGGAGGCTCCGCACTGTAGCTATCCTGTGGAGCGTGTGGCGGAGGCTCCGCACTGTAGCTATCCTGTGGAGCGTGTGGCGGAGGCTCCGCACTGTAGCTGTCCTGTGGAGCGTGTGGCGGAGGCTCCGCACTGTAGCTGTCCTGTGGAGCGTGTAGCGGAGGCTCCGCACTGTAGCTATCCTGTGGAGCGTGTGGCGGAGGCTCCGCACTGTAGCTGTCCTGTGGAGCGTGTGGCGGAGGCTCCGCACTGTAGCTGTCCTGTGGAGCGTGTGACGGAGGCTCCGCACTGTAGCTATCCTGTGGAGCGTGTGGCGGAGGCTCCGCACTGTAGCTGTCCTGTGGAGCGTGTGGCGGAGGCTCCGCACTGTAGCTGTCCTGTGGAGCGTGTGACGGAGGCTCCGCACTGTAGCTGTCCTGTGGAGCGTGTGGCGGAGGCTCCGCACTGTAGCTGTCCTGTGGAGCGTGTGGCGGAAGCTCCGCACTGTAGCTGTCCTGTGGAGCGTGTGACGGAGGCTCCGCACTGTAGCTGTCCTGTGGAGCGTGTGACGGAGGCTCCGCACTGTCGCTGTCCTGTGGAGCGTGTGACGGAGGCTCCGCACTGTAGCTGTCCTGTGGAGCGTGTGACGGAGGCTCCGCACTGTCGCTGTCCTGTGGAGCGTGTGGCGGAGGCTCCGCACTGTAGCTGTCCTACGGAGCGTGTGGCGGAGGCTCCGCACTGTAGCTGTCCTGTGGAGCGTGTGGCGGAGGCTCCGCACTGTAGCTGTCCTGTGGAGCGTGTGGCGGAGGCTCCGCACTGTAGCTGTCCTGTGGAGCGTGTGGCGGAGGCTCTGCACTGTAGCTGTCCTGTGGAGCGTGTGGCGGAGGCTCTGCACTGTAGCTGTCCTGTGCAGCGTGTGGCGGAGGCTCCGCACTGTAGCTGTCCTGTGGAGCGTGTGGCGGAGGCTCTGCACTGTAGCTGTCCTGTGGAGCGCGTGGCGGAGGCTCCGCACTGTAGCTGTCCTGTGGAGCGTGTAGCGGAGGCTCTGCACTGTAGCTATCCTGTGGAGCGTGTGGCGGAGGCTCCGCACTGTAGCTGTCCTGTGGAGCGTGTGGCGGAGGCTCCGCACTGTAGCTATCCTGTGGAGCGTGTGGCGGAGGCTCTGCACTGTAGCTGTCCTGTGGAGCGTGTGACGGAGGCTCCGCACTGTAGCTGTCCTGTGGAGCGTGTGGCGGAGGCTCCGCACTGTAGCTGTCCTGTGGAGCGTGTGGCGGAGGCTCCGCACTGTAGCTATCCTGTGGAGCGTGTGGCGGAGGCTCCGCACTGTAGCTGTCCTGTGGAGCGTGTGGCGGAGGCTCCGCACTGTAGCTGTCCTGTGGAGCGTGTGGAGGAGGCTCTGCACTGTATCTGTCCTGTGGAGCGTGTGGCGGAGGCTCCGCTCTGTAGCTGTCCTGTGGAGCGTGTGGCGGAGGCTCTGCACTGTAGCTATCCTGTGGAGCGTGTGGCGGAGGCTCCGCACTGTAGCTGTCCTGTGGAGCGTGTGGCGGAGGCTCCGCACTGTAGCTGTCCTGTGGAGCGTGTAGCGGAGGCTCTGCACTGTAGCTATCCTGTGGAGCGTGTGGCGGAGGCTCCGCACTGTAACTGTCCTGTGGAGCGTGTGACGGAGGCTCCGCACTGTTGCTGTCCTGTGGAGCGTGTAGCGGAGGCTCTGCACTGTATCTGTCCTGTGGAGCGTGTAGCGGAGGCTCTGCACTGTAGCTGTCCTGTGGAGCGTGTGACGGAGGCTCCGCACTGTAGCTGTCCTGTGGAGCGTGTGGCGGAGGCTCCGCACTGTAGCTGTCCTGTGGAGCGTGTGACGGAGGCTCCGCACTGTAGCTGTCCTGTGGAGCGTGTGGCGGAGGCTCCGCACTGTAGCTGTCCTGTGGAGCGTGTGACGGAGGCCCCGCACTGTAGCTGTCCTGTGGAGCGTGTGGCGGAGGCTCCGCACTGTAGCTGTCCTGTGGAGCGTGTGGCGGAGGCTCCGCACTGTAGCTGTCCTGTGGAGCGTGTAGCGGAGACTCCGCACTGTAGCTGTCCTGTGGAGCGTGTAGCGGAGGCCCCGCACTGTAGCTATCCTGTGGAGCGTGTAGCGGAGGCTCCGCACTGTAGCTGTCCTGTGGAGCGTGTAGCGGAGGCTCCGCACTGTAGCTGTCCTGTGGAGCGTGTGGCGGAGGCTCCGCACTGTAGCTGTCCTGTGGAGCGTGTGGCGGAGGCTCCGCACTGTAGCTGTCCTGTGGAGCGTGTGGCGGAGGCTCCGCACTGTAGCTGTCCTGTGGAGCGTGTAGCGGAGGCTCCGCACTGTAGCTGTCCTGTGGAGCGTGTGGCGGAGGCTTCGCACTGTAGCTGTCCTGTGGAGCGTGTGACGGAGGTTCTGCACTGTAGCTGTCCTGTGGAGCGTGTAGCGGAGGCTCCGCACTGTAACTGTCCTGTGGAGCGTGTGGCGGAGGCTCCGCACTGTAGCTGTCCTGTGGAGCGTGTGGCGGAGGCTCCTCACTGTAGCTATCCTGTGGAGCGTGTAGCGGAGGCTCCGCACTGTCGCTGTCCTGTGGAGCGTGTGACGGAGGTTCTGCACTGTAGCTGTCCTGTGGAGCGTGTGGAGGAGGCTCCGCACTGTAGCTGTCCTGTGGAGCGTGTGGAGGAGGCTCCGCACTGTAGCTGTCCTGTGGAGCGTGTGACGGAGGCTCCGCACTGTAGCTGTCCTGTGGAGCGTGTGGCGGAGGCTCCTCACTGTAGCTATCCTGTGGAGCGTGTAGCGGAGGCTCCGCACTGTCGCTGTCCTGTGGAGCGTGTAGCGGAGGCTCCGCACTGTAGCTGTCCTGTGGAGCGTGTAGCGGAGGCTCCGCACTGTAGCTGTCCTGTGGAGCGTGTAGCGGAGGCTTCGCACTGTAGCTGTCCTGTGGAGCGTGTAGCGGAGGCTCCGCACTGTAGCTGTCCTGTGGAGCGTGTGGCGGAGGCTTCGCACTGTAGCTGTCCTGTGGAGCGTGTGACGGAGGCTCCGCACTGTAGCTGTCCTGTGGAGCGTGTGACGGAGGTTCTGCACTGTAGCTGTCCTGTGGAGCGTGTAGCGGAGGCTCTGCACTGTAGCTGTCCTGTGGAGCGTGTGACGGAGGTTCTGCACTGTAGCTGTCCTGTGGAGCGTGTAGCGGAGGCTCCGCACTGTAACTGTCCTGTGGAGCGTGTGGCGGAGGCTCCGCACTGTAGCTGTCCTGTGGAGCGTGTGGCGGAGGCTCCGCACTGTAACTGTCCTGTGGAGCATGTGGCGGTGGCTCCGCACTGTAGCTGTCCTGTGGAGCGTGTGGCGGAGGCTCCGCACTGTAGCTGTCCTGTGGAGCGTGTGGCGGAGGCTCCGCACTGTAACTGTCCTGTGGAGCGTGTGGCGGGGGCTCCGCACTGTAGCTGTCCTGTGGAGCGTGTGGCGGAGGCTCCGCACTGTAGCTGTCCTGTGGAGCGTGTGGCGGAGGCTCCGCACTGTAGCTGTCCTGTGGAGCGTGTGGCGGAGGCTCCGCACTGTAGCTATCCTGTGGAGCGTGTGGCGGAGGCTCCGCACTGTAGCTATCCTGTGGAGCGTGTGGCGGAGGCTCCGCACTGTAGCTGTCCTGTGGAGCGTGTGTCGGAGGCTCCGCACTGTAGCTGTCCTGTGGAGTGTGTGGCGGAGGCTCCGCACTGTAGCTGTCCTGTGGAGCGTGTGGCGGAGGCTCCGCACTGTAGCTGTCCTGTGGAGCGTGTGTCGGAGGCTCCGCACTGTATCTGTCCTGTGGAGCGTGTGTCGGAGGCTCCGCACTGTAGCTATCCTGTGGAGCGTGTGGCGGAGGCTCCGCACTGTAGCTGTCCTGTGGAGCGTGTGTCGGAGGCTCCGCACTGTAGCTGTCCTGTGGAGTGTGTGGCGGAGGCTCCGCACTGTAGCTATCCTGTGGAGCGTGTGGCGGAGGCTCCGCACTGTAGCTGTCCTGTGGAGCGTGTGTCGGAGGCTCCGCACTGTAGCTGTCCTGTGGAGTGTGTGGCGGAGGCTCCGCACTGTAGCTATCCTGTGGAGCGTGTGACGGAGGCCCCGCACTGTAGCTGTCCTGTGGAGCGTGTGGCGGAGGCTCCGCACTGTAGCTGTCCTGTGGAGTGTGTGGCGGAGGCTCCGCACTGTAGCTGTCCTGTGGAGCGTGTGGCGGAGGCTCTGCACTGTAGCTGTCCTGTGGAGCGTGTGGCGGAGGCTCCGCACTGTAGCTGTCCTGTGGAGCGTGTGGCGGAGGCTCCGCACTGTAACTGTCCTGTGGAGCGTGTGGCGGAGGCTCTGCACTGTAGCTGTCCTGTGGAGCGTGTGGCGGAGCCTCCGCACTGTAGCTGTCCTGTGGAGCGTGTGCCGGAGGCTCTGCACTGTAGCTGTCCTGTGGAGCGTGTGGCGGAGGCTCCGCACTGTAACTGTCCTGTGGAGCGTGTGGCGGAGGCTCCGCACTGTAGCTGTCCTGTGGAGCGTGTGGCGGAGGCTCCGCACTGTAGCTGTCCTGTGGAGCGTGTGGCGGAGGCTCCGCACTGTAGCTGTCCTGTGGAGCGTGTGGCGGAGGCTCTGCACTGTAGCTGTCCTGTGGAGCGTGTGCCGGAGGCTCTGCACTGTAGCTGTCCTGTGGAGCGTGTGCCGGAGGCTCTGCACTGTAGCTGTCCTGTGGAGCGTGTAGCGGAGGCTCCGCACTGTAGCTGTCCTGTGGAGCGTGTGCCGGAGGCTCTGCACTGTAGCTGTCCTGTGGAGCGTGTGGCGGAGTCTCTGCACTGTAGCTGTCCTGTGGAGCGTGTGGCGGAGGCTCCGCACTGTAGCTGTCCGGTGGAGCGTGTGGCGGAGGCTCCGCACTGTAGCTGTCCTGTGGAGCGTGTGGCGGAGGCTCCGCACTGTAGCTGTCCTGTGGAGCGTGTGGCGGAGGCTCCGCACTGTAGCTGTCCTGTGGAGCGTGTAGCGGAGGCTCCGCACTGTTGCTATCCTGTGGAGCGTGTGGCGTAGGCCCCGCACTGTAGCTGTCCTGTGGAGCGTGTGGCGGAGGCTCCGCACTGTAGCTGTCCTGTGGAGCGTGTGGCGGAGGCTCCGCACTGTAGCTGTCCTGTGGAGCGTGTGGCGGAGGCTCCGCACTGTAGCTGTCCTGTGGAGCGTGTGGCGGAGGCTCCGCACTGTAGCTGTCCTGTGGAGCGTGTAGCGGAGGCTCCGCACTGTAGCTGTCCTGTGGAGCGTGTGGCGGAGGCTCCGCACTGTAGCTGTCCTGTGGAGCGTGTGGCGGAGGCTCCGCACTGTAGCTGTCCTGTGGAGCGTGTGGCGGAGGCTCTGCACTGTAGCTGTCCTGTGGAGCGTGTGGCGGAGGCTCCGCACTGTAGCTGTCCTGTGGAGCGTGTAGCGGAGGCTCTGCACTGTAGCTGTCCTGTGGAGCGTGTAGCGGAGGCTCCGCACTGTAGCTGTCCTGTGGAGCGTGTAGCGGAGGCTCTGCACTGTATCTATCCTGTGGAGCGTGTGGAGGAGGCTCCGCACTGTAGCTGTCCTGTGGAGCGTGTGGCGGAGGCTCCGCACTGTAGATGTCCTGTGGAGCGTGTGGCGGAGGCTCCGCACTGTAGCTGTCCTGTGGAGCGTGTGGCGGAGGCTCCGCACTGTAGCTGTCCTGTGGAGCGTGTGGCGGAGGCTCCGCACTGTAGCTGTCCTGTGGAGCGTGTGGCGGAGGCTCCGCACTGTAACTGTCCTGTGGAGCGTGTGGCGGAGGCCCCGCACTGTATCTGTCCTGTGGAGCGTGTGACGGAGGCTCCGCACTGTAGCTGTCCTGTGGAGCGTGTGGCGGAGGCTCTGCACTGTCGCTGTCTTGTGGAGCGTGTGGCGGAGGCTCCGCACTGTAGCTGTCCTGTGGAGCGTGTGGCGGAGGCTCTGCACTGTAGCTGTCCTGTGGAGCGTGTGGCGGAGGCCCCGCACTGTATCTGTCCTGTGGAGCGTGTGACGGAGGCTCCGCACTGTAGCTGTCCTGTGGAGCGTGTGGCGGAGGCTCTGCACTGTCGCTGTCTTGTGGAGCGTGTGGCGGAGGCTCCGCACTGTAGCTGTCCTGTGGAGCGTGTGGCGGAGGCTCTGCACTGTAGCTGTCCTGTGGAGCGTGTGGCGGAGGCTCCGCACTGTAGCTGTCCTGTGGAGCGTGTGGCGGAGGCTCCGCACTGTAGCTGTCCTGTGGAGCGTGTGGCGGAGGCTCTGCACTGTAGCTGTCCTGTGGAGCGTGTGGCGGAGGCTCCGCACTGTAGCTGTCCTGTGGAGCGTGTGGCGGAGGCTCCGCACTGTAGCTGTCCTGTGGAGCGTGTGGCGGAGGCTCCGCACTGTAGCTGTCCTGTGGAGCGTGTGGCGGAGGCTCCGCACTGTAGCTGTCCTGTGGAGCGTGTGGAGGAGGCTCCGCACTGTAACTATCCTGTGGAGCGGGTGGCGGAGGCTCCGCACTGTAGCTGTCCTGTGGAGCGTGTGGCGGAGGCTCCGCACTGTAGCTGTCCTGTGGAGCGTGTAGCGGAGGCTCCGCACTGTATCTGTCCTGTGGAGCGTGTAGCGGAGGCTCCGCACTGTAGCTGTCCTGTGGAGCGTGTGGCGGGGGCTCCGCACTGTAGCTGTCCTGTGGAGCGTGTGGCGGAGGCTCCGCACTGTAGCTGTCCTGTGGAGCGTGTGGCGGAGACTCCGCACTGTAGCTGTCCTGTGGAGAGTGTAGCGGAGGCTCCGCACTGTAACTGTCCTGTGGAGCGTGTGGCGGAGGCTCTGCACTGTAGCTGTCCTGTGGAGCGTGTAGCGGAGGCTCCGCACTGTAGCTGTCCTGTGGAGCGTGTAGCGGAGGCTCCGCACTGTAGCTGTCCTGTGGAGCGTGTGGAGGAGGCTCCGCACTGTAACTGTCCTGTGGAGCGTGTGGCGGAGGCTCCGCACTGTAGCTGTCCTGTGGAGCGTGTGGCGGAGGCTCCGCACTGTAGCTGTCCTGTGGAGCGTGTGACGGAGGCTCTGCACTGTAACTGTCCTGTGGAGCGTGTGGCGGAGGCTCCGCACTGTAGCTGTCCTGTGGAGCGTGTGGCGGAGGCTCCGCACTGTAGCTATCCTGTGGAGCGTGTGGCGAGGCTCCGCACTGTAACTGTCCTGTGGAGCGTGTGACGGAGGCTCCGCACTGTATCTGTCCTGTGGAGCGTGTGGCAGAGGCTCCGCACTGTAGCTGTCCTGTGGAGCGTGTAGCGGAGGCTCCGCACTGTAGCTGTCCTGTGGAGCGTGTAGCGGAGGCTCTGCACTGTAGCTATCCTGTGGAGCGTGTGGCGGAGGCTCCGCACTGTATCTGTCCTGTGGAGCGTGTGGCGGAGGCTCCGCACTGTAGCTGTCCTGTGGAGCGTGTGGCGGGGGCTCCGCACTGTAGCTGTCCTGTGGAGCGTGTGGAGGAGGCTCCGCACTGTCGCTGTCCTGTGGAGCGTGTGGCGGAGGCTCCGCACTGTCGCTGTCCTGTGGAGCGTGTGGCGGAGGCTCCGCACTGTAGCTGTCCTGTGGAGCGTGTAGCGGAGGCTCCGCACTGTAGCTGTCCTGTGGAGCGTGTGGCGGAGGCTCCGCACTGTAGCTGTCCTGTGGAGCGTGTGACGGGGGCTCCGCACTGTAGCTGTCCTGTGGAGCGTGTGGCGGAGGCTCCGCACTGTAGCTGTCCTGTGGAGCGTGTGGCGGAGGCTCCGCACTGTAGCTGTCCTGTGGAGCGTGTGGCGGAGGCTCCGCACTGTAGCTGTCCTGTGGAGCGTGTGGCGGAGGCTACGCACTGTAGCTGTCCTGTGGAGCGTGTGGCGGAGGCTCCGCACTGTAGCTGTCCTGTGGAGCGTGTAGCGGAGGCTCCGCACTGTAGCTGTCCTGTGGAGCGTGTGGCGGAGGCTCCGCACTGTAGCTGTCCTGTGGAGCGTGTGGCGGAGGCTCCGCACTGTAGCTGTCCTGTGGAGCGTGTGGCGGGGGCTCCGCACTGTAACAGTCCTGTGGAGCGTGTGGCGGAGGCTCCGCACTGTAGCTGTCCTGTGGAGCGTGTAGCGGAGGCTCCTCACTGTAACTGTCCTGTGGAGCGTGTGACGGAGGCTCTGCATTGTAGCTGTCCTGTGGAGCGTGTGACGGAGGCTCCGCACTGTTGCTATCCTGTGGAGCGTGTGACGGAGGCTCTGCATTGTAGCTGTCCTGTGGAGCGTGTGGCGGAGGCTCCGCACTGTAGCTGTCCTGTGGAGCGTGTGACGGAGGCTCTGCATTGTAGCTGTCCTGTGGAGCGTGTGGCGGAGGCCCCGCACTGTCGCTGTCCTGTGGAGCGTGTGGCGGAGGCTCCGCACTGTAGCTGTCCTGTGGAGCGTGTGGCGGAGGCTCCGCACTGTAACTGTCCTGTGGAGCGTGTGGCGGAGGCTCCGCACTGTCGCTGTCCTGTGGAGCGTGTGGCGGAGGCTCCGCACTGTAGCTGTCCTGTGGAGCGTGTGGCGGAGGCTCCGCACTGTAGCTGTCCTGTGGAGCGTGTGGCGGAGGCTCCGCACTGTAGCTGTCCTGTGGAGCGTGTGGCGGAGGCTCCGCACTGTAACTGTCCTGTGGAGCGTGTGGCGGAGGCTCCGCACTGTAGCTGTCCTGTGGAGCGTGTGGCGGAGGCTCCGCACTGTAGCTGTCCTGTGGAGCGTGTGACGGAGGCTCCGCACTGTAGCTGTCCTGTGGACCGTGTGGCGGAGGCTCTGCACTGTAGCTGTCCTGTGGAGCGTGTGGCGGAGGCTCCGCACTGTAGCTGTCCTGTGGAGCGTGTGGTGGAGGCTCCGCACTGTAGCTGTCCTGTGGAGCGTGTGGCGGAGGCTCCGCACTGTAGCTGTCCTGTGGAGCGTGTAGCGGAGGCTCTGCACTGTAGCTGTCCTGTGGAGCGTGTGGCGGAGGCTCCACACTGTAGCTATCCTGTGGAGCGTGTAGCGGAGGCTCCGCACTGTTGCTGTCCTGTGGAGCGTGTGGCGGAGGCTCCGCACTTTAGTTGTCCTGTGGAGCGTGTAGCGGAGGCTCCGCACTGTAGCTGTCCTGTGGAGCGTGTTGCGGAGGCTCCGCACTGTAGCTGTCCTGTGGAGCGTGTGGCGGAGGCTCCGCACTGTAGCTGTCCTGTGGAGCGTGTGGCGGAGGCTCCGCACTGTAGCTGTCCTGTGGAGCGTGTGATGGAGGCTCCGCACTGTAGCTGTCCTGTGGAGCGTGTGATGGAGGCTCCGCACTTTAGTTGTCCTGTGGAGCGTGTAGCGGAGGCTCCGCACTGTAGCTGTCCTGTGGAGCGTGTGACGGAGGCTCCGCACTGTAGCTGTCCTGTGGAGCGTGTGACGGAGGCTCCGCACTGTAGCTGTCCTGTGGAGCGTGTGATGGAGGCTCCGCACTTTAGTTGTCCTGTGGAGCGTGTGGCGGAGGCTCCGCACTGTAGCTGTCCTGTGGAGCGTGTGACGGAGGCTCCGCACTGTAGCTGTCCTGTGGAGCGTGTGGCGGAGGCCCGGCACTGTAGCTGTCCTGTGGAGCGTGTGGCGGAGGCTCCGCACTGTAGCTATCCTGTGGAGCGTGTGGCGGGGGCTCTGCACTGTAGCTGTCCTGTGGAGCGTGTGGCGGAGGCTCCGCACTGTAGCTGTCCTGTGGAGCGTGTGGCGGAGGCTCCGCACTGTAGCTGTCCTGTGGAGCGTGTGGCGGAGGCTCCGCACTGTAGCTGTCCTGTGGAGCGTGTGGCGGAGGCTCCGCACTGTAGCTGTCCTGTGGAGCGTGTGGCGGAGGCTCCGCACTGTAGCTGTCCTGTGGAGCGTGTGGCGGAGGCTCCGCACTGTCGCTGTCCTGTGGAGCGTGTGACGGAGGCTCCGCACTGTAGCTGTCCTGTGGAGCGTGTGGCGGAGGCTCCGCACTGTAGCTGTCCTGTGGAGCGTGTGGCGGAGGCTCCGCACTGTAGCTGTCCTGTGGAGCGTGTGACGGAGGCTCCGCACTGTAGCTGTCCTGTGGAGCGTGTGGCGGAGGCTCTGCACTGTAGCTGTCCTGTGGAGCGTGTGGCGGAGGCTCCGCACTGTAGCTGTCCTGTGGAGCGTGTAGCGGAGGCTCCGCACTGTAGCTGTCCTGTGGAGCGTGTGGAGGAGGCTCCGCACTGTCGCTGTCCTGTGGAGCGTGTGGCGGAGGCTCCGCACTGTAGCTGTCCTGTGGAGCGTGTGGCGGAGGCTCTGCACTGTAGCTGTCCTGTGGAGCGTGTGGCGGAGGCTCCGCACTGTAGCTGTCCTGTGGAGCGTGTAGCGGAGGCTCCGCACTGTAGCTGTCCTGTGGAGCGTGTGGCGGAGGCTCCGCACTGTAGCTGTCCTGTGGAGCGTGTGGCGGAGGCTCTGCACTGTCGCTGTCCTGTGGAGCGTGTGGCGGAGGCTCCGCACTGTATCTGTCCTGTGGAGCGTGTAGCGGAGGCTCCGCACTGTAGCTGTCCTGTGGAGCGTGTGGCGGAGGCTCCGCACTGTAGCTGTCCTGTGGAGCGTGTAGCGGAGGCTCCGCACTGTAGCTGTCCTGTGGAGCGTGTGGCGGAGGCTCTGCACTGTCGCTGTCCTGTGGAGCGTATTGCGGAGGCTCCGCACTGTAGCTGTCCTGTGGAGCGTGTGACGGAGGCTCTGCACTGTCGCTGTCCTGTGGAGCGTGTAGCGGGGGCTCTGCACTGTAGCTGTCCTGTGGAGCGTGTGGCGGAGGCTCCGCACTGTAGCTGTCCTGTGGAGCGTGTAGCGGAGGCTCTGCACTGTAGCTATCCTGTGGAGCGTGTGGCGGAGGCTCCGCACTGTATCTGTCCTGTGGAGCGTGTGGCGGAGGCTCCGCACTGTAGCTGTCCTGTGGAGCGTGTGGCGGGGGCTCCGCACTGTAGCTGTCCTGTGGAGCGTGTGGAGGAGGCTCCGCACTGTCGCTGTCCTGTGGAGCGTGTGGCGGAGGCTCCGCACTGTAGCTGTCCTGTGGAGCGTGTGACGGAGGCTCCGCACTGTAGCTGTCCTGTGGAGCGTGTGACGGAGGCTCCGCACTGTAGCTGTCCTGTGGAGCGTGTGGCGGAGGCTCCGCACTGTCGCTGTCCTGTGGAGCGTGTGGCGGAGGCTCCGCACTGTAGCTGTCCTGTGGAGCGTGTAGCGGAGGCTCCGCACTGTAGCTGTCCTGTGGAGCGTGTGGCGGAGGCTCCGCACTGTAGCTGTCCTGTGGAGCGTGTGACGGGGGCTCCGCACTGTAGCTGTCCTGTGGAGCGTGTGGCGGAGGCTCCGCACTGTAGCTGTCCTGTGGAGCGTGTGGCGGAGGCTCCGCACTGTAGCTGTCCTGTGGAGCGTGTGGCGGAGGCTCCGCACTGTAGCTGTCCTGTGGAGCGTGTGGCGGAGGCTCCGCACTGTAGCTGTCCTGTGGAGCGTGTGGCGGAGGCTCCGCACTGTAGCTGTCCTGTGGAGCGTGTGGCGGAGGCTCCGCACTGTAGCTGTCCTGTGGAGCGTGTAGCGGAGGCTCCGCACTGTAGCTGTCCTGTGGAGCGTGTGGCGGAGGCTCCGCACTGTAGCTGTCCTGTGGAGCGTGTGGCGGAGGCTCCGCACTGTAGCTGTCCTGTGGAGCGTGTGGCGGAGGCTCCGCACTGTAGCTGTCCTGTGGAGCGTGTGGCGGAGGCTCCGCACTGTAGCTGTCCTGTGGAGCGTGTGACGGAGGCTCCGCACTGTAGCTGTCCTGTGGAGCGTGTAGCGGAGGCTCTGCACTGTATCTATCCTGTGGAGCGTGTGACGGAGGCTCCGCACTGTAGCTGTCCTGTGGAGCGTGTAGCGGAGGCCCCGCACTGTAGCTGTCCTGTGGAGCGTGTGGCGGAGGCTCCACACTGTAGCTGTCCTGTGGAGCGTGTGGCGGAGGCTCCGCACTGTAGCTGTCCTGTGGAGCGTGTGGCGGAGGCTCCGCACTGTAGCTGTCCTGTGGAGCGTGTGGCGGAGGCTCCACACTGTAGCTGTCCTGTGGAGCGTGTGGCGGAGGCTCTGCACTGTAGCTATCCTGTGGAGCGTGTAGCGGAGGCTCCGCACTGTAGCTGTCCTGTGGAGCGTGTGACGGAGGCTCCGCACTGTAGCTGTCCTGTGGAGCGTGTGGCGGAGGCTCCGCACTGTCGCTATCCTGTGGAGCGTGTGGCGGAGGCTCCGCACTGTAGCTGTCCTGTGGAGCGTGTAGCGGACGCTCCGCACTGTAGCTGTCCTGTGGAGCGTGTGGCGGAGGCTCCGCACTGTAGCTGTCCTGTGGAGCGTGTGGCGGAGGCTCCGCTCTGTAGCTGTCCTGTGGAGCGTGTGGCGGAGGCCCGGACTGTAGCTGTCCTGTGGAGCGTGTGGCGGAGGCTCCGCACTGTAGCTGTCCTGTGGAGCGTGTAGCGGAGGCTCCGCACTGTAGCTGTCCTGTGGAGCGTGTGGCGGAGGCTCTGCACTGTAACTGTCCTGTGGAGCGTGTGGCGGAGGCTCCGCACTGTAGCTGTCCTGTGGAGCGTGTGGCGGGGGCTCCGCACTGTAGCTGTCCTGTGGAGCGTGTCGCGGAGGCTCTGCACTGTAGCTGTCCTGTGGAGCGTGTGGCGGAGGCTCTGCACTGTAGCTGTCCTGTGGAGCGTGTGGCGGAGGCTCTGCACTGTAGCTGTCCTGTGGAGCGTGTCGCGGAGGCTCTGCACTGTAGCTGTCCTGTGGAGCGTGTAGCGGAGGCTCTGCACTGTAGCTGTCCTGTGGAGCGTGTGGCGGAGGCTCCGCACTGTAGCTGTCCTGTGAAGCGTGTGGCGGAGGCTCCGCACTGTAGCTGTCCTGTGGAGCGTGTGGCGGAGGCTCCGCACTGTAGCTGTCCTGTGGAGCGTGTGGCGGAGGCTCCGCACTGTAACTGTCCTGTGGAGCGTGTAGCGGAGGCTCTGCACTGTAGCTGTCCTGTGGACCGTGTGGCGGAGGCTCCGCACTGTAGCTGTCCTGTGGAGCGTGTGGCGGAGGCTCCGCACTGTAGCTGTCCTGTGGAGCGTGTGGCGGAGGCTCCGCACTGTAACTGTCCTGTGGAGTGTGTGGCGGAGGCTCCGCACTGTAGCTGTCCTGTGGAGCGTGTAGCGGAGGCTCTGCTCTGTAGCTGTCCTGTGGAGCGTGTGGCGGAGGCTCCGCACTGTAGCTGTCCTGTGGAGCGTGTGGCTGAGGCTCTGCACTGTAGCTGTCCTGTGGAGCGTGTGGCGGAGGCTCCGCACTGTAGCTATCCTGTGGAGCGTGTGGCGGGGGCTCCGCACTGTAGCTGTCCTGTGGAGCGTGTGGCGGAGGCTCTGCACTGTAGCTGTCCTGTGGAGCGTGTGGAGGAGGCTCCGCACTGTAGCTGTCCTGTGGAGCGTGTGGGGGAGGCTCCGCACTGTAGCTGTCCTGTGGAGCGTGTAGCGGAGGCTCTGCACTGTAGCTGTCCTGTGGAGCGTGTAGCGGAGGCTCCGCACTGTAGCTGTCCTGTGGAGCGTGTGGCGGAGGCCCCGCACTGTAGCTATCCTGTGGAGCGTGTGGAGGAGGCTCCGCACTGTAGCTGTCCTGTGGAGCGTGTGGCGGGGGCTCCGCAGTGTAGCTGTCCTGTGGAGCGTGTGGCGGAGGCTCCGCACTGTAGCTGTCCTGTGGAGCGTGTGGCGGAGGCTCCGCACTGTAGCTATCCTGTGGAGCGTGTGGCGGAGGCTCCGCACTGTAGCTGTCCTGTGGAGCGTGTGGCGGAGGCTCCGCACTGTAGCTGTCCTGTGGAGCGTGTAGCGGAGGCTCCGCACTGTAGCTGTCCTGTGGAGCGTGTGGCGGAGGCTCCGCACTGTAGCTGTCCTGTGGAGCGTGTAGCGGAGGCTCCGCACTGTAGCTGTCCTGTGGAGCATGTGGCGGAGGCTCTGCACTGTAGCTGTCCTGTGGAGCGTGTGACGGAGGGTCCGCACTGTAGCTGTCCTATGGAGCGTGTGGCGGAGGCTCCGCACTGTAGCTGTCCTGTGGAGCGTGTAGCGGAGGCTCCGCACTGTAGCTGTCCTGTGGAGCGTGTGGCGGAGGCTCCGCACTGTAGCTGTCCTGTGGAGCGTGTGACGGAGGCTCCGCACTGTAGCTGTCCTGTGGAGCGTGTGACGGAGGCTCCGCACTGTAGCTGTCCTGTGGAGCGTGTAGCGGAGGCTCCGCACTGTAGCTGTCCTGTGGAGCGTGTGGCGGAGGCTCCGCACTGTAGCTGTCCTGTGGAGCGTGTGGCGGAGGCTCCGCACTGTAGCTGTCCTGTGGAGCGTGTGGCGGAGGCTCCGCACTGTAGCTGTCCTGTGGAGCGTGTGGCGGGGGCTCCGCACTGTAGCTGTCCTGTGGAGCGTGTGGCGGAGGCTCCGCACTGTAGCTGTCCTGTGGAGCTTGTGGCGGAGGCCCCGCACTGTAGCTGTCCTGTGGAGCGTGTAGCGGAGGCTCCGCACTGTAGCTATCCTGTGGAGCGTGTGGCGGAGGCTCCGCACTGTAGCTGTCCTGTGGAGCGTGTGGCGGAGGCCCCGCACTGTAGCTGTCCTGTGGAGCGTGTGGCGGAGGCTCCGCACTGTAGCTGTCCTGTGGAGCGTGTAGCGGAGGCTCCGCACTGTAGCTGTCCTGTGGAGCGTGTGGCGGAGGCCCCGCACTGTAACTGTCCTGTGGAGCGTGTAGCGGAGGCTCCGCACTGTAACTGTCCTGTGGAGCGTGTAGCGGAGGCTCCGCACTGTAGCTGTCCTGTGGAGCGTGTGGCGGAGGCTCCGCACTGTAGCTGTCCTGTGGAGCGTGTGGCGGAGGCTCCGCACTGTAGCTGTCCTGTGGAGCGTGTGGCGGAGGCTCCGCACTGTAGCTGTCCTGTGGAGCGTGTGGAGGAGGCTCCGCACTGTAGCTGTCCTGTGGAGCGTGTGACGGAGGCTCCGCACTGTAGCTGTCCTGTGGAGCGTGTGGCGGAGGCTCCGCACTGTAGCTGTCCTGTGGAGCGTGTGGCGGAGGCTCCGCACTGTAGCTGTCCTGTGTAGCGTGTGGCGGAGGCTCCGCACTGTAGCTGTCCTGTGGAGCGTGTGGCGGAGGCCCCGCACTGTTGCTGTCCTGTGGAGCGTGTGGCGGAGGCTCTGCACTGTAGCTGTCCTGTGGAGCGTGTGACGGAGGCTCCGCACTGTAGCTGTCCTGTGGAGCGTGTAGCGGAGGCTCTGCACTGTAGCTGTCCTGTGGAGCGTGTAGCGGAGGCTCTGCACTGTAACTGTCCTGTGGAGCGTGTAGCGGAGGCTCTGCACTGTAGCTGTCCTGTGGAGCGTGTGGCGGAGGCTCCGCACTGTAGCTGTCCTGTGGAGCGTGTGGCGGAGGCTCCGCACTGTAGCTGTCCTGTGGAGCGTGTGGCGGAGGCTCCGCACTGTAGCTGTCCTGTGGAGCGTGTGGCGGAGGCTCCGCACTGTAACTGTCCTGTGGAGCGTGTGGCGGAGGCTCTGCACTGTTGCTGTCCTGTGGAGCGTGTGGCGGAGGCTCTGCACTGTAGCTGTCCTGTGGAGCGTGTGGGGGAGGCTCTGCACTGTAGCTGTCCTGTGGAGCGTGTGGCGGAGGCTCCGCACTGTAGCTGTCCTGTGGAGCGTGTAGCGGAGGCTCCGCAATGTATCTGTCCTGTGGAGCGTGTGGCGGAGGCTCCGCACTGTAGCTGTCCTGTGGAGCGTGTGGCGGAGGCTCCGCACTGTAGCTGTCCTGTGGAGCGTGTGACGGAGGCTCCGCACTGTAGCTGTCCTGTGGAGCGTGTAGCGGAGGCTCCGCACTGTAGCTGTCCTGTGGAGCGTGTGACGGAGGCTCCGCACTGTAGCTGTCCTGTGGAGCGTGTGGCGGAGGCTCCGCACTGTAGCTGTCCTGTGGAGCGTGTGGCGGAGGCTCCGCACTGTAGCTGTCCTGTGGAGCGTGTAGCGGAGGCTCCGCACTGTAGCTGTCCTGTGGAGCGTGTAGCGGAGGCTCCGCACTGTAACTGTCCTGTGGAGCGTGTGACGGAGGCTCCGCACTGTAGCTGTCCTGTGGAGCGTGTGGCGGAGGCTCCGCACTGTAGCTGTCCTGTGGAGCGTGTGGCGGAGGCTCCGCACTGTAGCTGTCCTGTGGAGCGTGTAGCGGAGGCTCCGCACTGTAGCTGTCCTGTGGAGCGTGTGGCGGAGGCTCCGCACTGTAGCTGTCCTGTGGAGCGTGTAGCGGAGGCTCCGCACTGTAGCTGTCCTGTGGAGCGTGTAGCGGAGGCTCCGCACTGTAGCTGTCCTGTGGAGCGTGTGGCGGAGGCTCCGCACTGTAGCTGTCCTGTGGAGCGTGTGGCGGAGGCTCCGCACTGTAGCTGTCCTGTGGAGCGTGTGGCGGAGGCTCCGCACTGTAGCTGTCCTGTGGAGCGTGTAGCGGAGGCTCTGCACTGTAGCTGTCCTGTGGAGCGTGTGGCGGAGGCTCCGCACTGTAGCTGTCCTGTGGAGCGTGTGGCGGAGGCTCCGCACTGTAGCTGTCCTGTGGAGCGTGTAGCGGAGGCTCTGCACTGTAGCTGTCCTGTGGAGCGTGTGGCGGAGGCTCCGCACTGTAGCTGTCCTGTGGAGCGTGTGACGGAGGCTCCGCACTGTAGCTGTCCTGTGGAGCGTGTAGCGGAGGCTCCGCACTGTAGCTGTCCTGTGGAGCGTGTGGCGGAGGCTCCGCACTGTAGCTGTCCTGTGGAGCGTGTAGCGGAGGCTCTGCACTGTAGCTGTCCTGTGGAGCGTGTGGCGGAGGCTCCGCACTGTAGCTGTCCTGTGGAGCGTGTGGCGGAGGCTCCGCACTGTAGCTGTCCTGTGGAGCGTGTAGCGGAGGCTCCGCACTGTAGCTGTCCTGTGGAGCGTGTGGCGGAGGCTCCGCACTGTAGCTGTCCTGTGGAGCGTGTGGCGGGGGCTCCGCACTGTAGCTGTCCTGTGGAGCGTGTGGCGGAGGCTCTGCACTGTAGCTGTCCTGTGGAGCGTGTGGCGGAGGCTCCGCACTGTAGCTGTCCTGTGGAGCGTGTGGCGGAGGCTCCGCACTGTAGCTGTCCTGTGGAGCGTGTAGCGGAGGCTCCGCACTGTAGCTGTCCTGTGGAGCGTGTAGCGGAGGCTCCGCACTGTAACTGTCCTGTGGAGCGTGTGACGGAGGCTCCGCACTGTAGCTGTCCTGTGGAGCGTGTGGCGGAGGCTCCGCACTGTAGCTGTCCTGTGGAGCGTGTGGCGGAGGCTCCGCACTGTAGCTGTCCTGTGGAGCGTGTAGC